>NW_026057589.1:3507965-3742943 GCF_023721935.1 Panthera uncia | reverse complement strand
CATGTGTGTGTGTGTGTGTGTGTGTGTGTGAGAGAGAGAGAGAGAGAGAGAGAGAGAGAGAGAGGGAGGGGTTAATCTCACCCTGAATCTGTAGAATCATTAATTCAGAGTAAAAATTACAAATCTGCATTTTTCAAAATGTTGCAGGCAATTCTCAAGAGTAGCCAAAATTGGCAAGCTGTGGTTTCCAGATTCTCTGAGCTTCTTAGTGTGTCATACCTACCCAAGATGCTGCCATAAACTCCACCCTTTACCTTACAATATGTGTTCCAATGTCATTGGAAAATATTCCTTGAACACACCATCTTCTCCTATGAAACCACAGTACTTAAAAATCACAGTTTTTGGAAAAACACCCATCTTTTCATTCAGTTGTCAGGTTCCTTCCCTAATTTTCATTCCACATTTATTTACACTCCTATGAGAAGATTTTTCTTTTTCTACATATCTGGTTTCAGAGTTCCTTCTCCTGATCTGCCCTTTCTGAAAGGATTTACTTTAACAATTTTGTCAGGCTTCTGTTCTCCACTGAGGGACAGATGATAGGGAAAAAGGCATAGAGCAGGGGATTATTGATTCTAGTGTCTAAAATCTGTCATTCATATGTTTGTGATGATGGTGATGATGATTAGTAAACCAGAGCCAGAACTTTGTACATTTAGTTTAACAAATTTAAGTAAACATGTTTGCCCCAAAAAGAAGACACAAATTGCAGCAGAACTACAAATAAAACATAAACTCCATCCAATCAAACATGACAGAGGAGGTCTCAGGGGAGGGCTTGTGTGGTAAAACCAGGATGGAATTATCTGTTTATTTTCATTTCTGCATATGAGAAATTGGACACACTCCAGACCAATACAAAACTACCAGGATGTAGTGAGTCTGGAGGAATGGAAGTAGAAAGTACAGAAGATGAAAAAAAACAGATTGAAAGTAAAACAAAGTAGTAGCATGAATTCCAATTCCTGATACACATAGGGTTTTTTTTTTTTTTTTTTAGTTCTCATTAATATTAATCATCACAACTGTGTAAGAGAGCAATTGTGTTCTCATTTTCAAGACAAGAGAACTGAGACCCCAGGAGACTGGTTAATTAATCCATGTTTATATCATTACTTGCTGGCATAGTCAGGGTTCAAGTCTGTGTTTAAATCAGCATCATTTTTTTTTTCTGTTCCATGCCATCATAGTTTTCACATTCAAAACACACAGGTGAAAACCAAATTTTCATACGTGAGTCAGACACTAAATGATGAACAAAACATGTGGGTAATTATTACAGAATGTTAGAATATCACACACATAACACATAGGAGCATCACCATTTCGAAATGGCAAAATACTTTCTGTTTCTGAGGAGAAAATATGCTGGCACAGGGAAGAGAAAAGAGGTTTGAAGATGGAGAAACCAGAGTTGGGATTTTGGCTCTCTCTGTGTACGCAGATATATATATAGATATATATATCTATTCACCATAAATCAATAGGCGCAAAAAATACGTAGTGTTTCATGAGCTTGTCTTCAGGCATTGATTGGATATGGCATTACTCTGTTTTTGTAAAGGTGGTTCCTTCTGAGATCATTGTGGAGACCAGAAGAACATCGCAACATAAGCAGGGATCCCAACCCAATCTACTCTGATTTCCTGGGGCACTTTCTGTTGAAGCAGAAGTAGTTGCTTCCATTCTGGTGGGCAGGAAAGGAAGATACCCTAGTTTGGCAATCCTCTGCTTCTGCTTCTTACTTCCTCTTCTAATGTCTTGTTAAGTACTGCTGTGATCCCTAGCATTTCTTAGACATTATCACAAAGGAAGATAGGACAAGATAAAAATCATTATTCTACCCATTAAAATGATTTTATCCACAGCTTGCTGGAATCTCAAACAAAAACATATAAAAACGGAATGACAGAAACAAAGTAACCGTAAAGACAGAAGGAGTGGGCTCCAGTCCCATTGCTAGCATTGGGTTGCATATCTGCATAGATTTTCTTTAAAACACTTACCCCATTCCCTAGTTCTTTACTAGTATTTAGGAATCAAGGAGGTATAAAGTTGAAACCATCATTCCTCTTAGATGCTCAGCTTCTCCATTTTCAGAGAAATGTGATTTACGAAGAAAAAATCAATAACTCAACTCCTTTCTGAGAGCTCTGTTTTGGCCCTTCAGTTCTTTGTCTGCGTGGCATGCTGTGATATTATCTGTCTCACTGCAAGATACCGGGTAAGAGAGCTGTCAGTAAGACATGTGCTGAAAAGGACTAGTTTGTCCCTAATCCAGGGCTCCTCCTTGGTCTATTCAAAAATATTTTACTTGCCCCCAGTGACTTTCTGTTACTATTTCCTTTGTTTGTTCAGATAAGTAGGAAAGGGCTGGGGGAAAAAAGGAGCAGTAGAATAAAATGACAGTTAAAACACAGATGTATGTTCACTGGATAAATAGGAGACTGATATTCTTACAACTGGAAAGCCTATATTGTCAAGTCTCAGTACTTGTACTTGAACCTCGGCCTTTGGGATTCAGAAACTAGTTTTATTTATTTATTTTTTAATCTTGTCTGTTTAAGTTCTGCTTGATGTAATACAGCCCTTAATCAGACAAATGCAACTGTTGTTCTAGAGAATAAGATAGCCGTACTTTATTTTCTTAGGTGATTTGCTCTCCTACATCCAGTAACAACCTGTGATGTGGGAATGCGGGACCAGTGTCTGATTTCCTTTTGTATTCTACATTGAATCCATGTCTTACTATACCCTAAATATTTGTAAATCTGAATTGAACATGAATTTAAAAATAAGCAAAAGGCAAAGTCTTTGAAGAATGAATTATTAAATTTGAAACAGTAGACAGCAGATATTTGTCCTTTAATCTGAGCTAGCTTTAGAAACAAAGGAGTCTTACATAGAGCCTTTTGAAAACAGTGAAAAAATCTAGTAAATTCTGACTTTGTCTCCTTTTTGAGTGTCCAACAAAGACTTTGTGCTCCTCAATGAATGACTTAGAAACACAACATGCAGTAACTGGTAGTATTGATATTTTCCACATCAGAGCTTCTTAAAACTTGGTCCAAAGATCACTTGAAAGAGCGTTTCCTAAGTAGTTAATTAAACATACAGATGACTGTATTCTAAAGAGTAACCTTGGGGAGGCAGTGTCTGATTCTTAAATACAAGCATGAGAAGCCTGTCTTAACGTCTAGGTCTATTCTGTAAAATCTGAAGTAATGTGAAGTGAGTAATGGATTGGAAATTGGGTTTTTAATGGTCCTAAAGTCCAATGATGAGTCTTCACTATTGATAGTAAAGTGATGGTGGCCTGGGTAACTTGTTTTGCTCCGTTGGAATCCGTGTCAGCTTCTGGTCTGAGACAAGGTCCAAGTACCATGCAAACATGCATCAACAAGGTTCATCTTCAAGGATGGTTTTGGAAAGGATGGGCACATCAGAATTAATTCTAATGTCCATGTTTGTCACAAGTAGTTACCCAGATTACTTTGAGTCTCATTTTCTTTAACCATGTAGATCTATTGAAGTCTTACATTTTGAAGTGTACTTACCATGATGTCTGATGCTATGGAGATGTACAAAGAGTAGTTTATTCTATAACATGGATGCTTTAATATTAGGCTGCCAAAATTCTGAAAAAAACCCTGCGTACTAAAAAACTTAGCTCACACCTCCTATCCCTGAAAGAACATATTGTGTGTCAGTCAGGAGTCCATCACAAAGTATAGGAGATCTTGGGACTACAAGATTGCCTTACCCAATGTTGAGATTGAAGAGCCCTTCTCCACAAAATGTTTAGTTATATCAGGGTTATGGGAACAACTAAATTTTGGAGAATTGCCCATTGTATCCCTTTTTTGGAAATTGATAATGCCTACTTAGCTTGAAGAAAAGTTTTGAGAAATAAAAAGCAAGATAGGACTTTAATTTTATTTAAGTGTACATTTTCCCAAATATAGTTGATTATAGATTTTTTTTTTTCAAATTAACAGTACTTCAGAGACTTAGTTTTCTGCAGAATACACTTTTGCAAATGGTATTTTCTAAGTCCATGGATAAAATCTGCCTACTTCAGTTTCTCCCAGCTATGCTCAGGCCTTTCCTTAAAAACAAAATTAAAACAGTCATTTGAGCCATTTCTGAAAGTCAAACAGTAAAGACATCCCTTCCTTTTTTTTCCTCTCCAGTGTCGTGATCTTGGTGCCAATTTCTGGTGATAAAACCCTAAGAGAAAAACCTCAGCTTTAAAATGAGCTCATCATATATGATGATACCTGGTTATTGTTGAAATCACTCCAGATATATAGTTTTGTTTTTTTTTGGAACTCCTGCAAGAATGTGAAAGTATCATTTCTAAAATATAACCTGCACTCTTAAGTCTGTGTTAATTGTTCCTTGCTTGACACAAAAGGTCTGAAGCACAGGCACCCAGGGAAGAAGGCATTATGAGAACAGTCAGATTAGATTTGTGAAGACAATTAAGCACATTTCTTTATGGCTGCTTCTCATTCTTAGCTTTGAAATATTTCTTGCTGTTGAATCATTTGGATTCCTGGTAACGTTGCTGGGGGAAAAAAAGAGATATTTATTAAACAAACAAACGAGAACAAAGTCATAAATCTAGCTCTGCTCATACTAAGCAAAAATAAATCCAGGAACTATAAAAGTTTGCGTTGTGTTAGGATTTTTACAGAAAATATCTTTAGCATTTCCTTTCCTGCGAATGTGTCTTTGCAGAGTGCTGTCAAATTTTAATTGTCCCCAGAGGACAGGTTATAGGTAATTAAATCAACTCTCTCCAGCAAAGAATACTTCCAAACATTTTTGAGAGTCCTCTAGTTTTTACGTGACCTTTGAGAAAAGCACTTTTCAGCTTATGTAGTTCATGTTTTTGTTGGTTTGTCTTTGGCAAAGAGGAATTAGTATCTGTCTCCATGAAGTCTGAGTTCAGATAAACTCAGATGCACTTAGCCCTTTGCCTTGTCCTCACATTGAGTGTTTCTTGGATCTGGAATTCCATTTTATTATCTCTTAGTTTCATCGGGGAACTCTAGAATGAAGGTGCATGGTTTACACTTTACCGTCCTTAGGAATTGAAACCAGGTAGAACAAATCCTTTTCTCAAAATGCAACAGCTTAGTTATAAGAAACAGGGATTAATAAGAAAAAGAGGGATAACATTGATGCTGTTTCAGAAACTTTGGCAGTTTCTACTACAGGAGAATCTGAAAAGCCTTGGGAAGTAGGCAGGTTGACTCTTTTTCCCAGTGTTCTTCCCAGTGCCCCTTCTTTATGCTTTCTGAAAGCACTGAATCTTCGGCCATCCCCAAAGGAGACTTCCTCTAATGGGAAGTTCTACAGTCTGGAGAACTTTATTGCCTGTAAATACTGTCAAATATAGTAGGACTCTGTACATAGCAGATTCTCAGAAAATGCTTATTTATTAAGTGTTTTAGGGAAACGGTAGAATATTGGGGTTGAATTTGGAATGACCTACTGCTCCATCTTTCCCTCTATGTTTCTATAAAAGTGAGTGAATCTGCCTGGATTTCAATTTCCTTTCTATAAAAGAAGACACTTTAACTTTTGATAAAATGCATTAAAAATTCTTCTGTCCCATTAAGCAAAGACTATTGAAACATCTCTCTTTTCTGAAAACTCACAAATATTTGTTGGGCCATCACATACTTGTCAGGCTTGTTTTATGGACCATAAAAGAGAAATGAGACCATCCTTACCTTGAGAAAGCTCACCGTGCAGGACCTCCTGGGTGGCGTAGTCGGTAGAGCATCTGACTCCATCTTAGAGCCTTGAGTTCAAGCCTTACATTCAGCGTGGAGCCTAGTTAAAAACAAACAAACAAAAAGTTCACTGCGGAAATGTAATTCTGTAATGAGACACTGTATTTTCTTGTGAGCATTAGGCTTTAGGTGCATTTTAAAGGTTTATTGTGGCTGTCATCTCTCATGATGTTGCCTGTAATTAAATTTGTGTGTTAAAAAAGTATGAAAGTAGTAGCTGTTGATTGAAAGGAAGTAAGCTCATGCACAGTTGCATGAAAAAGGAACAGTAATATCCATTATCCCATTATTCAGGAGAAATGAACTATTGAATTGTGAGAATTCCATACTTCCATTTGACTCTGTGCATGTACATATATGATGAATGTGTGTTTACATAAGAGTGAGTTAATAAACTATCATATTGAGTTCCTGTTTACATATAAATGTTTGTTTTGATATTTTTATTTTACTTTGATAGTAAACACACTTTAATGGCAGAATTTTATTGGTTTCAGACTATTTGACCATACTCCTGAGCCACAATTTATTTAATTTCATATTTATATAGTTTTTTAACTTATACTATATTATATGCACTGAGTGAATGTATTTTTTATATAATGTTCATAAAATAATTTTTCTCATATATATAGGCATTTAGAACACAAACTCTATCATACTCTTTGCTTTTTTATACTATATAATATTTATGTAGTATATAATATGTTTTGTCATATATACATAATATATACAGTATGTAATATAAAATAATTAAAATTATTCTTATTGTAACAATTTCCATATTTTATGTATCAGAAATGTCTCTTCAGCTTACTTTCTCTCTTCAAACACTTATACCAAGAAAAGTTGATCCAAGACCTATTGCCAATAGATAGGGCTTGGATTCTGCCTCTTCACTCCCATTACTATTTGTCAATATATTATTAGAATATAACCTAGTAATCTCAAGCATTAGGCCAGATAAGACCTTTTCTCATAGCCAAAACACAAGTATATTTCACATGTCTCACAATCATGTATGATTCCGGCACTTTCTGAGGAGGTAGAGGCAAATATATTCCTGGATAATTTTGAAGTACTCTGAAATTTGTCCTTTGGTAGAATTACTACAGAGTAGAACAGAGTGGAATATAATCATGAGATAATACAACATTTCTGATATCCTCTCCTTCCCTGATCCTGTCTTTTTCTCTTCTTCCTGTAGTCACTTTGACATTATGAAATGTGTTGTAACCTATCCACTTGTATCCCCTTCATTGTCATTGTTTTGTAGCAAATTTTCATCTCTAATGGTTGTACCAAAACAGATGAGAAGCATAGGTAGAGGTGTGGCATAAACCATGGGTCATGAAATGCTTCAGTTTTAGAAATCAGCTCACTCAAAGCAATGATAAGATACCTCATTTTTTATTCCCTACCTTGTACCCAGTCAAAAAAAAAATACATAACTGAAAAAGTGTCAGGCATGAAGACAGGATATATATATATCCTCCAAAGTCCCATAGATTTTAATTATTTTCCTTTTTTTCTGCATAATGCAATATTCTAGCTCTGATCTCTTTCACAGTTGAGGTAGTGGGAATTCATCCTGAGATTCTGAAGGAACAAATGAATTATTAACCAGTATTCCCCAGTATATGTGAGCAGAGTGGAATACCCTCAGTAATAAAGAAGTGAGGGTCATGCTTCCACAAACCCATTTCTTTTTCCCATTTCACCTTATAAATCTCTTTTGAGCTAACATCTAGAATGACATTTTTAACATGTCAGTCATTGGTGCAGCCATTCATGAGTTAGCACTCATTCTAACCCATAATTTTCATTTTGGTGGGAGGAAGGATAGAGGGAGCTAAGGGAAGAGCCAGTGCCCACCTGTTACATCAATCTAGTCTTGCACCAGATGAAAACATTCTGTAACCTTCTCATTCCACTGATCACTACCCCTACCATGACCTGGTTACAGTGTAAATCTGTGATGTGTCACTATGCCAGCTTGGATGTCAAACACATGTCTTTCGTTGGATTCAACCATTTGGAGTACATCCATCATACCTTTTAATTTCTCACATGCATTATACAACAGCATACTGACCTTAATACATGTTTTATTTAGAAAACAATACAGAAAGAGTAATGGCAACAGTAACAATTTATTAATGAAGACTGTGTCAGGGATTCCAATGAATACTTTAAATCTCCTTTTATATGATGTCCACACTAATATCTTATGATAGGGACTGTCATACTCTTTCCAATGAGGGTAAACTGACTGAAGAACAGCAGTGTATTATCCACACTCACCAGCAGATTTGTCATTCATATCTAAGTCTCCTGAATTCCAAAGTGTGATTTCTCCCTATATTCTTCCTATATATAGGAGTGAATATATTGATGTGTGTATGTCTTCATAATTCTGTAACATCCTGTTGATTTCTTCATATGTATCCCAAGTAGATATACATAATCCCGATATAAAATATATCTACGATATTATTGATAAACATATATTTATAGTAACCTTGAATTTTCTCTAAAGAGAAAAAAACTTAATAAAGAATGAAATACTATAGTCAATTTCCTTTTCTGGCTAAAAAAAATGACTTGCAAGCTTATCCCTACAAAAATGGTTTTTGGTGCTTCCATCCAAGGAGTCCAAAGTCATGGGGATTCTGAGATAATGAAACAATTCTGTGTCTTAAATTACTCCTCATCCCCCCAGGCTGTAGTGGAAATTGTCATATTGCTTTCTACTAAACTATTTTGTTGACAAAATCCTCCAGCATCCTTAATTGACTTGAAATTCATACATGAGATTTAGTTCAAGTATTAAAGAAAGACGTCTTATATGTTTTTTATTAGATGTTTGTCAAGAAGAGGCTCATTCGTAGACAATTTTCTATTTTCCATCCAGTCTTCATTTTCAAGATGGAGAACCATAATCCTGATTTGGTGATAAAAACTTACTTTGCTTAAAATCCATATTAGGTTTAAATGGGAGTTGGTTTACTTGTTATGTTGAATTCAAAAATAAATAATTGAAGAGCTGCATTATTTTTGGGTGAATTAGTGCAGTGGGCTTTCATTGTTCAAATTTTAATGAAATACATGATTTCTCAGATAAGAGATCAAAATTAGAGTTTTCTTGCAGAAATAATAGAAACTGTCATTAAAGTTTTTGAAAGTAGAACAGTCAGATGAAAGGTTAAAGACGTTCTTTTTCTTATTTTTCTTTCTTTAAAAAAACTCAAATTTTCTGAACAATTTTTTTCAAAAAGAAAAAAATTGTCAAAATCATCCTATTTGCTCCCTTAGTTGTAGATAATAAAAGCTGATTTGAGAATAGTTCACCAGAAATAATTCCAAATGGTTTAGAGTACTTCTGTTTTCTTGGGGAGAGATCTCTGTTCTATGCAGTATAAGCAAAATTAGCTAAGTTATTATAGTCAGTGACACCGCAGTGAGACTCACCATTTCCAACTCTCTCTGCCTCAACCCAGCACCTACAAATAAAGCATCCCCAGGATCACTTAACCCTTACATGGCAAAGCAGCCAGGTTAGTGAGGGATTGTGTGGCCACCCTTTTTGGAGTTAACAATTCCCTACCATTTTGGCTGTTGCTGTAACTCATCTTTCTAGAATGGGACTTTGTATAAACTCCAGATTCTAGAGCTGACTCCTTGATTCCATAGTAGGAGATTGCATTCTAGAATTCCAGCTGCCTACTGGGAATCCCCAATTTTGTGGCTCACAAATACCTTGAAATATCCATAAATAAAATCATAATCTTCCCCTTCTTTGACCCCACAATTCTCTTTTTCTTATCCTTTGGGTTTTTTCATTGCCTACTCTTTGTTTTTGGGAGGGTGTCGAGTCTTTCATATGTCTTTCAACATCTGCTAGTTACAAACTGGAAATCGGAAATTTACCGTTAATTTCTCCCTCTCCATTAGCACACCAGTGATGTGTGTACAATAAAGAGCCATATCCTCTCCATCCTAAGGATATCTAAACATCTAGCAAAACTTTGCCCAAGTTTCATAACAATATTAACCACAAAAGATAATAGTTCTTCCATGTCAAAACAAGTCTGTAGCCATGCATCTCAGCTGCCTATGCTCCTTTCAGCATTGATACTTTGAATTGGATTGATCTTCACACCCTTGTCAAAGTGGTCAACCTGCAATGGAAATAAAAACATCAATCAAATGGCCTCTCCTTCCTTGGGTCAGCTCTTGCATTTAGAATTCAGATACCTACATTTATCTCTGGCCACCTACTCTCTACCAGTCCTGACTGTGGGATCCTGGGACATTGTGACTCTTAGAGGCATACATGTATAGTGAACATGACAGTAACTTTCTCCCTGACATGACAGGCACTGAAATTGCTTACCCTTGATTTATCTGTGGTAATACTTTCTAACCCTCATCTCATATTACCCACCATCTTGTGAGTCAACACTTGGTTAAACAAGCCCATGAAACTGTTACTGAGATTTTAAATGTAGCCAAACGCTCAAAATTTATTTCACCAACTATCTGGTTTTTATATTGTGTTCTCTTCCTAGTATTCCCTGGTTAGTGATCTATACCAATTTTTTCAAAATATTTGCTTTGATATGATGATGCCAAGGAAAATAATACCTAAAGAAAAAAAAGTAAGAAATACCTTTGACTACCTCCTCAAACCTCCTATAGAATAATTCTAACTCTTCATACCTCTAAAAAGAATAATTTTCTCTTTCTTTAAATACCTCCTCACCTCTCCCTCCCTCCCTCCCTCCCCCTTTCTCTCCCTCCCTCCCCCTTTCCCTCCCTCCATCCCTCTCTCCCTCTCTCTCTCTCTCTCTCTCTGTCTCCCTCCCTTTCATTTAATGCACTTTGTAACCTTCACTGTCAAGGAACTTTCAAAGGCCTGCTCTAAGGAAATGAGTTCCCACCTTTGTTGTAGAAACCAAACGCTAGTTACTCTCATCAGGAACAGAAGATCCTTTCCCAGAATGCTGAAAATAAGTTCTAAGAAAAAACACTTTCTATTGACAGGAGAAGGAGAGGGTCTTGGGGAAGGTAGCGGAATGACACTCTGACTCTTCTAGCGTGATGTTAGGCAAACCCCAGTAGGAAGTGGAATCCTTAAGGTGATGGCAGTAAAGGTAGCAGGGGTGGGAGACAGTGGTGGCAGGAGGGGCAGCCCCATCTTCCTTTCTCTTGCTGTTTTACCCCAATGTTGACCAAGTCATTGGCCATGTGGAACAAAATGGGGTACCAGATGCTTTTTTCCAGAGCAATCGGAAAGGGACCACTGTGAACTCAAGAGTGTAGAAAAGATGACAGAGAACAGGGGGAAAAGAATCTATGTATGAGGTCTTGGGCTCTTCTCTGAACTACCCATGTATGCAAGTGATGCAAATCACAAACACAAAGATTTTGAAGACTGAAAAAATGTGTGGATCGCTGGCAGGCTCCAGACTAAAACCTTGGATGTTTCACGTACTGTATATACCAGAATTGTATAGCAAAGTCTTGGAAAACTAAACTGTCAGTTCGGAAAAAGTGAGTCGGTACTTGTGATTTAAATGAAATCAATTTGATTGATTGCTTTATACAAGTTCTCTAAAAGATTTTAATAGAACCCAAAGTCTTATAACAGCATCTATCATAATCACGTACCATAAAGTGAGCGCAGTCCTCAAATGAATGGAAATATAGATGTGTCAATGAAATAGAATTTTTAAAAACTAAGATTTTAGAACTGAAAGCCACAATAATAAAATTTTAAAAACACCATCAAGGGGCACCTGGGTGGCTCAGTCAGTTAAGAGTTGGACTTCACCATCAGGTCATGATCTTGTGGTTCAGGAATTTGAGTCCCATGTTGGGCTCTGTGCTGACAGTTCAGATCCTGGAGTATGCTTCAGATTCTGTGTCTCCCTCTCTCTCTACCCCTATCCCACTCACTCTCTTCTCTCATAAATAAACATCAAAAATTTAAAAACAACAGTGTCAAAATAACACAAAAATAGAGTGGAGATGGAATAGAAAGGGTCAGTGGTATTCAAGGTCAGTATAAAACATAAACAACAGAGGGGGGGAAAAAGATTCAACAAAATGAATAGAACTTCAAGGACCTCTACAACAGTATTACAAGGTTTTTCATTTGTGTGATTGCAAATTCATTAGGAAGTGCAAGAAAGATAGATATGGGCAAAATACTTGAATTAACAATGGCTGTAAACTTCCAAAATTTGGTGAAGCCAATAAATTTATAGACCCATGAAACTCAGCAAACTCCATGCAAGATGAACTTAAAGTACACTATGCCCAAAGACTTTATAATCAAACTCTTGAAAACAAAGAAAAATAAAAATTATTAAAAGAAGACAGAGAAACAACACATTGCACATAGAAGAAAATGATTCACATAGCTCCAGATTTCTAATCAGAATCAGCAGAGGCCACAAGAGAGTCGAACTGCATTTCTCAAAGTGCTGAAAGGAAAAACAAATGTCAACCTAGAATTCTCTATTCAGCGAAACTATCAGGAATGAAAGTGAAATATATTCTCAGATGAAAGACAATTAAGACAATTTGTCATCCATAGACATGCTTTAAAGGAGCTTATTTAGATGGAAGACACATTATAAAAGGAGGAAATCTGAAACCTTAGGGATGAATTAACAACAACCGAAATGCCAAGTATCTGGGTAAATAGAATGGACTACATTTTGCCTCTTACTATTTTAAAGATATCTATGACTTTTGATGACAAAAATTATTCCATTGTCTAATGTGTTTTTTTTCAAAGTATGTATATGTAATACATAGGACAACTACAACATAAGGTAGGGATCCCTCTGGCTGTAAGGTTTTGAACCCACTTTTAATTTTATTGCCTACTTCAAAAACTGTTCCTGGATGTGAAGACTCAATATAGTTGAGATGCCAATTCTTCCCAAACCAATCTTTAGATTTAATGAAATCTTCATGAAAACTCAGAGCGTGTTTTGTAAATATAAACACCTGATTTCTAAAATGTATTTGGAAACAGGAGTGTATTATATAGCCAAAACAATATTGAGAAGCAACAACAAAAAGAACCCTTCCCATTTCGTGATTTTTAAGAGTTAGAAAAAACAGATATGGTGGATCAATTTTTGAAAAAGTTGCAAATGCAATTCAATAGAGAAAACATAGTATTTTCTGCAAATATTCATGGGATAATTGAATGTCCATATGCAAAAAAAGAACTTTGATCTGAAATGTATACTTATATAAAAATTAACTGCAAGTAGACAGACTTAAATGTAAAACATTATTAAAAGAAACTTTGAAAAGAAAACAAAATCTTTGTGACCTTGAGTTAGGCCAGCTGTTCTTATTTATGATAGTAAAATAATGCTTACTATAAAAATGATAAATGGAACTTCATCAAAATTAAAAACTTTGCTTTGTGAAAGACACTGTTACAAATATGGAAGGATAAGCCAGAGACTTCAAAAGGAGTTTGGAATCATATACCTAACAAAAACCTTTATTTATGTTGCAAAAAGAACTCTCCAATCTCAACAGTGAGGAAACAAACCAATCCAAATAGGCAATATAGGTGAACAGGTACTTCACTGAAAAAGTTATGTTAATAGCAACTATACATATGAAAATATGCTCAGTATCAATTAGTCATTAAAGACATACAAATTGAATCTAGACTGATAGACTAATGCACAAGTATTTGGTTAAAATAAAACTTAGAAATATAACAGTGATAGTACCAAGTGATGCTTAAGGATATGGAACATTTGGAATTGTCATCCATCGATGGTAAGAATGCAAAATGTTGCAGGCACTTTGGGAAGACAGCATGGTGATTTCTCATTAAATAAGCTTACACTGACCTAGCATCCCACAGCCCCACTTCCAGGTATTTACCCTCTAGCCATGAGCTTATATTTGGACATAAATCTGTACATGGATAGTTACGGCAGCATTATCCACAGTCACCCAAATGTAGAAGCAACCTAAATGCTCTTCAGCATTTGAATAAATAAACAAATTGTGGTATGATGAAATGAGATTCAGCACTAAAAAAAGGGACACACACATCACTGATTTTCAAATGCATTATGTTAAATGAAAGACAATAGTTGGAAATGTTACATGATATCTGATTCTACTAAATCTATTTTTTTCTCAAAAAGACACATTTCAGGGATGGGATGGAGAATAGATATCCGATGGGTTTGGTTTAGGAGTTGTGGGCATATCTGCCTACCGTGGAGCAGCACAGGAGAAATTCTGGGGGTTGAATTATTCTTTACCCTGTTTGTTGTGACGGTTACACCAATTTATGCATATGTTAAAATCCATACAGTTATATTAAAAAACTGATTTTACCATAGGTATATTTAAATATATATCTATATTACACTTCAAGAAAGACCATATATAAATGAGCATGCATTTTTAAACGTCAGTAGCGCAACTTGTTGATATAATTGATCTGATCATTCATTTATTTATTAATTCATGTCCCCATTCAACCAATGTTTCCAAACTTTGCACACATAGAATTACTTTAAACCTTTCAGTTTCTTCTTTTTCCTTTCTCTTAAGGATGAGCAAGGATGATACAGAAATTCCAACTATATATAAAGAGGAGTTTTGATTAAATTTAAGTCTACTATTTTCTATCAGTAAATTGAAGGAGAAAAAAAGAGGGACATTTGGTTACTTCTCATTCTGTCTGTTTCTCTGTCCCTGTCTCTATGTCTATATCTACCTCTCTTGTCTCTTTCCCTGCCTTACTGGTCAGGTCCAAATACTTCCTGTCTTTAAGAAGGTCTGTATATTGAACAGAGGCATTATAGCCATAAGCTCTTGAGACAGATATTTTTTGTCTTAAAAAAATATTTTCTAATGTGTGTCATTCATTTCTAAAATGAGTACAATAAGGGGCACCTGGATGGCTCAGTTGGTTGGGCGTCTGACTTTGGCTCAGGTCATGATCTTGTGGTTCTTGAGTTGAAGCCCTGCATGGGGCTCTGTGCTGACAGCTCAGAGCCTGGAGCCTGCTTCAGATTCTGTCTCGGGCTCTCTCTGCCCCTCCCCCATTCATGCTCATTTGTGCATGTGCGCTGTTTCTCAAAAATAAATACACATTGAAAAAATATTTTAAATAAGTACAGTAAGGTAGTAAAGTTTGATTTTGAGGTGGGAGAGCAGTCTTTTTTTTTTCTTCTAAACTTGCTTACAATACAGCACTAGATTGTGTAGCTTATGTCACTTAAAATGAATAGGGTATACTTTGCTGTTCCCTATACACTAGTATCCTAGAATGTTCTTCAAGGTGATGAGGTAAAATAATTGAGGTGCCACAGAAAAATGAAAAATTCTTAGGTCTCCTGAATGAATGCCATTTAAGCACATTTTCTTCCTATTTATGAATATTTATATTTTCCCAATATTAAATGTAGTTCAGACACAAAATATTCTTGGATACAAATTGCTTTTATAATTAAAGATTTAATTTATTTATTAGCAAGAGTGTCATGACATAAAAATTATCATAAATTTAATAATTTATGCTATTCTCACATTATAGTAATGAAGCAGGTAGTCCAGTTTCAGAATGGGGAATCTGCTTCATGAATTTCTTGATGGAGCCTGGATTTTTCAACCTTGTATTTCCACCGTGCCTGGATTCTGTGTCCAATATGAACGTGCAGTTTAAGATGGCTGATTCATATCTAGTCATCATGTTCACAGTCCAATCCAGAAAAAAAGAGAAAAATGATAAAGGGCCATGGTGAGCAGTAATTGTCTTTTAAGTGAAAGTTACAAAAATCTGCTACTGAACAGGGTAGCAGATTTTTTCTTGAATCTTCCTCATTGGAAGTTACCTATGTAGCAACATCTAGCTGAAAATGAGCCAGTGAAAAGACAGCTTCACTTTGGGCAACTCTACTTCTTGTAAAAATAGGTTATATTTCCAATGGAAAGGGGATGAGCAGATGTTAAGATGGATTGGGATTCTGTGCCATACTTTTTTTTGTCCATGGTTTCTCTTTTAAAATCAGTCATTTATTTTGAGGAAGTAGTATTACCATTCTTGACTAATTATCTGGATAATCATTTTGATATTTTATTTGAAATTCATGGTTTTTAAATTTTTTTTTAATATTTAATTTTGAGAGAAAAAGAGACAGAGCATGGCTGGGGGAGGGGCAGAGAGAGAGGGAGACACAGAATCTGAAGCAGGATCCAGGCTCTGAGGTGTCAGCACAGAGCCCAATGCGGGGCTCAGACCCACAAACCGTGAGATTGTGACCTGAGCCGATGTCTGATGCTTAACTGACTGAGCCACCCAGGTGCCCCTAAAACTGATGGTATTTAATGACCACAGATTATTTTGTGGGGAAAGGGGACTTTTCTAAAAATGGAGTTCAGAAATACTTATTTATGAGCTTTGATTTTCTCTTCTATTCATGCAAACACAAACACACATACACATAGATCTTGTACCTTTTTTTTATGGAAATTTATACCAATAATATAATAAAATATTCTTACAGTGGTGGATTCATAGTGATATCTTTGCTAGTTCAAATAATAAGAAATATTATATTTCAGGAAAACGTTGAGATAGTTTTCTTCACTTTATATATTTGTTAAGAGGAAAACCTTTTATTTTCAACCTAACTTCACTGCTCAGAAGATGAAAACATGCAAAATCAGTGATGGGATTCACCTAAGTTGACTGAAAGGTCAGATTCCCAAGGTTGATCTTGTGTCAGAACCACCATTTAGATGGAGAAAGACCCAGGTATTCACAGCTACACATCCCCTACTTTTGGTGAGTGTTAATTCAAGTGGCAGTAATAAAGTAGTTTCCAGGAAAAACTTCATGTCAAAAATGACATTGTGCCTGGAATAAATGGCTTAAAGTAAGATCTCTAAATATATTGGTTTCTCTTTAGCTATTGAATTACAAGCTGATTAGGTAAGGGGACTCTTTCTTCACTTCTTTAAACTTTGACTTTTCTATTGATGATAATAAATATTCAGTCATTTGTAAATCCATTCTACAAATATTTATTGAGTACCACTTATGAGTTAAGAAGTGTGCTAGGCATCTTAAGTGATTTTTCTTAAAGAGAATGGTACGAGTTCATGAATATTCTGATAAGAATGATAACCCTTAAGTTTTAGTTATGACTAGTTTTAGTCATGTCTTAACTCTGTGATTTCAAAATACAGGCTTCACTTTGTTTATCTACCCTGCTCCTGCAGTCGAAGAGCATCCAGAAGGATATATTAGGTCCATTTCAATGCTGAAATGTCTATTGTTAGAGTAACATTTATTATATAATTAAATTACCATATACTTCTTGGGCCAATTCTTTAATTTGTTTGCTTCTTCCTAAATCAGGCAGATTTCACTAAGGCTGGTGTTTCTTGGAGGTGATTATCCTTTTGGAAGCATATGTTCATTGAACTCACACAATACATTTTTATCACAAGAAATCAGAGCACATGCATCTTCCCTCCATAATTTCAAGCTGATTCAGTATGAGAGACTAACAACCTCCCAAACCTTCTGCTACCCTGTCCTATGATGGCCAAATATTTGGTACCAAAATAAAAGAGTTTCCTCCTGAGGCTATATTATTTATGCTTTCACCCATTTATGTAGGAAGCAATAATCCTCACTGTGAATCTAAATCTCCTGTCATTCCTAGGGCTCTCCTGGTAATCACTTCAATGTACTCTGAAACTATGCAAAGTGGTCTGCTAATAAATTACATGGACATCTATATTTTTCATTTTCTTGGGACAGTTAATTTATGTTGACTGTAAATGTAAATCTTTCACAGATGTAACTACTTTTAGTCCAAGGCTGTATGGAATATTTACTGCCCCAGTAAAGTCCTGTTTGTTTTTCCTTCTGGCATGGGGGCTGAGCATGCAGGGTAATAGCCATGGTGTCCAGTCAGCACACGGTTTGGTCTCTGCAATACGACTGATTAAGCAAGAAGGCCATTCCAACATATTGGTGTTCCAGGAGAGAGGAAAATCATGACTCTTACAGCATGTCAACAGATTATGTCAAGGGAGGCAAAAGTTTTCCTAAGGCTACCTGGAGAGAAGTGCTGGCTGTCAAAATGTGAAAGAGTCTCTACTATCTTCATAAGGTCAGACTGCCGTATGAGACATGCTGTGGTTGAGAACGTAAACACCAGACATCAGACATTAGAGGAAGTTAATACTGAAAGGAAAACATACATGATACAAGTTGAACCTGATGGTCCAGGATATATCTTGATAATCCAAAGTTATAATTGGGAGCTTGCAGGCATCAGAAGTCAGAAACAGATTTTAGGAGGAAAATGAATGCCAATAGTCAATTCAAGTATCCTTTGGACATCCAGAACCCAAGTAGGCATCAGTCATAGCTCTCAGAGATTTGCACAAACAAGGAAGTTACAGATGACCAGAAAGTAAGACAAATCAATCATTAGACTCATGAGGAGGAGGAGTTGCTATAGGAACTGTTTTTTCCATTTTTTTTTAAGTGTCAGGATCCCTGACATAGAAAAGGATTAGGAATATCTGGTAACTTTTTGATTGCCTTCCAGGATCTTGTTTTACTAAGTATTTGTCCCTGCGACCCTCTATTCATATAGTTTAGTCTCTGGGACACAGATTCTGGAATTCCAATTTTGAATCCTCGGTGAATTGGACTAGAATTAGGAACATAATCCAAGTTGGCATAGTTAGAATTCTTTCATCAGTAATTTGGCAATTGGAACTGGGAAAGATTTTTTTTTTTCTCCTTTCAGGTGGCTTGGTATTTAATATGGAGGCTAGTGACTGCGGCTGGCCATAAATGGTTCAGTATGAAACAAAGGAGCAAATAATTCCATCAGAACAGGAAAGAGCAAAACAGTCATGCAAGATGGAAGGAGTGATAGTAGAGAGGGGTTCCTTATGACACTGGAATCCCTGACTTATTGTTTACTTTTTGATATGAAAATAGGGATTCCCATTGAATACCTGGGATATAATATGTTAACTTAAGAAAAGTCTTTTCGTTGCAAAAAAAATGAGTATTATGTGATGAGAGAGAGAGTGAGAGAAAAAGAGAGAAAGAGACTGGGAGCCTAGGATCCATCTTGATTCATCAGTTTTGTCAATTGGAGTTTAAGTTGGGCTTGCTGTGTAACCAAGGCAATAACAGGGTATATCTAGGATCTACATCTTAGTTGCTGATAAAGGATACTGGCGTGAGACACATGTGTTCATGGAACACCTAATTCTGGATCAGGGGCTTAATTTAAAAACCTGAGTGTCTAAAGATTTTGCTCTTTGTATCTTTAGAATTAAGATAGAAACTAAGGCTCCCTGAAAGGGCACCATTCAACAAAGCAATGAGAGAGGGATGCTTATAAAACCATCTGTTAAAAAGGGAATAGTATGCAGCTGGTATACATATTTGTAATTTTTTGAATTATTCTATATATAAAATTAGAGCAACCTAACACTTGGTGGCTTTATATAATTTGTTGAATTCGTATAGCTTAATCGACAACAGGCTCATTCATTTAATAATCATGTTATCCATTATCATCCTACTTATCCAGATGAAACCAAAGCTCAAGATAGTGAATTATCTTTGCATGGTCATAATATTCAAGATTTGATACTTCTCTGTGACTACACATTCCATCTATAACCTCTTCCCTTTATTTTTACCGTCTTCCATTTACTAGCTGCTATTTATTCAATGTCTTCTTTATATCAGCAGTGTAGGAAATACTTTGCATATAAGATCTAATCTTTGTAATCATCCTAAGTCCAAGGAGATCCATGCTGAATGTGAGAGCCAGATCTTAGATTCCAAGGTGTTTGACACTGAAGCCTACCACATTAGGCTACTTTGTTTTTTAAAAATTAAGAGGCACATTTACGTATTTGGCTCTTCCCTAGTTACCAGGAGAAAACCAGTTTTCAAGAAGCTTAACATTTATTCAGGGAGACCAGATACTAGAGAACCAACTACAATACAATTACAATATTTAAAATTAGGAGCTATAGAATTCACTATAGAATATATATCAGTACCCTCAGAACGCAGTGGAATAAAATAGTTTTTAATAAGTTTAGGGTTCTTGAAGAGACTTTCTTGTTCACCTTAAAATGGAAAGGAATATAAGGATATTTTAGGTATTGTTATTGGTAGCTTTCTTTTGTAGTTACTCAGGAGTGGAGTTTCTGGGCAGGTATTAATCTGCTAGGAATTCTTTAACAAAGAACAACAGAAATTTGCTTTCTCACAATTCTGGAGGCTAGACATCTAAGATCCAAGTGTTGGCAAGGTTCATTCCTTCTGAGGGCTGTGCCTTTTGCCTAACTTCTAGTGGTTTGCTGGCATCTTTGTTCTACGAGCATCACTCCATTCTCTACCTTACTCTTCAGATAGCATTTTTTCCTATGTGTTTGTCTCTGTGTACATCTTTGCAATTTTTATACAGATGCCATGAGAACATTTTTTTCATAAGGACGTTTTTTCATAAGGACGTTTTTTGTTAGAGTCTACCTTAATGACCTCATCTTAGTGCGACTAGACACATTTGCAATAATCCTATTTCCACACAAGGTCACAGTCTGAGGTACTGGGGGTTAGAATTCTGGGGGAGGGGAACACAATTCAACCTGTAATAGGGTATTTGTAGATTGATAGCCTCTAACCCCAACTCTCTGCTTACAACTTACTTCTTATTTGAAGTTTCTTTTTGAGCTGATGGAGACTGACTTTGAAGACAGATCCACATCCCTTCTATGTTTCCCTTCTTCCATCTGTCTTATATTATCTCTCCTTGCTTGCCTCCCAAGTTTCTGCTATCTCTTACCACAATGTCTCTATAGTAAGTTAGCTTTCACTGGTCCATTTATACTCAGGAAGGAGGTTTTGCTGACTACATCGCTTCCATCTGTTCTGGATGATTAAATTTTTCTTATATTCTGACCAGACCATAAATCCAGCATTATTTTCAGGCAATTGCAAAATTGTTCTGTTCACATCTTTTGTCAAAGAATAAACCAATCAGTAAATTTTACTGGGAAGAGAGTCTGTCTCATAAATTTCTTTTACAAACATCATAAACAGTCATGCTAGGAAAGAGCCCGTTTTAATTTATTATTTTTATTCTATGTCATATTTTTTAAAAAAAGATATTTAAAGCTCTGTTCTGGCTGACTTCCACATTTAATATAGAAGTGTTTGGAATTGCTGACTCAACCCAGAGCCGAGTAACGCCTTCATTGTTTCTTTCCTTTATAAATATCATTAATAGTGAAACATTTACGTATGTCTTTCCCAGAAGCTGGAAGGCCCAAACCCCTTGCTATATATGTGAAACCAATCAGGTAGTAGAAATTGGTAATTAGAAATCCAGGAAAATCATTTCATTTTAAGGACAAAGTAAAGCTCCCCTTTGTGTCATATTTCCCAACCTCCCCTTGTCTTTTCCAGCCCCTGGCTTCTTGATTTGCCTAACACTTTGGCTTCTTTGCATTTCTCTGTGATCTAGAGATGCGTAGTATTTAACTTTGAACTTTTGTCCATATCATTAACTAAAGTCTTGTCCACTTTCCACTAGCACCTATAACTTTCCAGTTAGCCCTCCCATACATCATACTTGTTTATTGATCAGCCAAATGAAACATAGGTCTTATAAAGAAGACAACTGCGTGCATTAAGAATTGAAAAAAGGAAATTAAAAAGTGAAGGTTATTCAGAAATAATAGAAAATTCTCTTCCCAGTCATATGTGATAATTAAGAATACATTAGTTCAGTATCTCTATTATTGCTTAAATGGAGCAAATATATTTCATTTTTATAACTCCATAGAAATTTTAATGGGCATTTTATCTGTTAAGTTTCAGTTGCTAGGAGGGAAATGTCCTTAATCTTCTCTACTATGCAACAAATGATATCTTAGTTTACTTTGGTCATCTGAGAGGTAAAAATAATTTACCTCAAACTCCTTTTATAGCTGTTTAGTGAATGTTCAAAATTGAATCTATGCCTGTATTTCAAATCTCTTTACATTGTCATTGTGGATGTTCATTATTATTTGGGTCATCATGTGGCAAGAGGACGGAAGAAAAGAAATACCCTATTTACTCAGAAGTGGCCTTTATGAGTTATTGAATCTGTTAGAAATGTTTGTAGATAGTCAGGCTTCATCTTGCCCTATGTTTCTGAGTCAAAATTGAAATGAGTTTCAAAAAGAAGAGTTGAGGTCATTAAGTGTCAGGACCCAGAGACGTTCTATCATTAATACTATTGACAACATATATAAATTTTAAAGTAGGTATTTTTAACAGTGAAAATTATTGAGGCAAATTTAAGGAAAATGTCTCATTTTTAATAACAGAAATGATGTACCTTAAGGGAATCATAAATTATAAATCATAATGTTTGTTTTGGGGAAAAAAAGAGTAGGTGATACAAATCAAACTCTCAGTTTTCATGCACTTCTCTGTTACACGTAACAAAATTTAAGTTCACAGAAACCAAATGGAAGTCCTAAGACCATGAAGGAAGTTGATGACAGGACAGTTACCAAAATTTGAGGTTTCTGTGACCTACTCAATTTCTTATCCAACATGGCCATAGATGTAGTTGGTCACGTTTCAAAACAAAACAAAACAAAAAAAATTTCATTTAGTGGGACAAAAATAAATACGTTGTTAGGTCAAGGCAGCCACTCAAACTGAACAGATTCATAAAATGTTATCAGATTATAAATTCCAAGTCTGTGTTGTGTAAATGAGGAAGCTGAAGGCTCCAGATGTAATTCAGCCATGGTTACTGTAGGAAGATAATGACTCACTAGAGATAGAAACAAGTTCTTCTGCTTTCTGACCTGTTACCTCTCCTAAGAAGCTGGATGGCATCCCTTTTATGAACAAAAGCAAAAGATATTATGGATTTTAATAAATCATTTTTAATCCAGAAAATCTCTAATGGTCTGGAACCTTGTGTCCATTTTATATGTGTTTATTTTATTTTTCTGTTTTTGCCTTTAACTTAGCTTATGCTTATTTAAAATTTGTATTAAAATATGAAACAAAGGAAAGGAGGTAAGATTAATAAATTAATACTTATTAAGTGCCTTTCATATAATAGGAATTATACTGGCTATTTTCATCCATTGTTTTCATTGATTACTCACAGAAGCACAGCATTTAATTGCATTAGTCACAATTAAGAACAAATTTTGAAGCTATGACCAGTATGGGCTTATTCAGAGAGGTTGTAGTTCTAAAAAAAAAAAAAAAAAAAATACATAGTCTGATGAGTGAAAAGTGATTTTAGAAAAATCAAGAATCCCTACTTACATTTTTAAGAATTTGGGAAATCTCCCTTTATGTATTTTCCTGTAGACACCTTGATAAATTCATTATAATTCTATGCTTTGATTCTATTTAAACTTCAGAATAAGTTTTGAAGGTTTCTTATATTGCTAAATTGTGACAGGCTATAAATATTAAAATAATCAGTTCCAAATACAGTTTCACAAACAACAAATTTAAGGAAAAAAATCTATAAATATTTAAACTCAAAAGATGCCTTTCCCCTCATAATGGAAGTTATGCCAGGTTTTACCTACTCCATAGCTGAAGTTCATGTTGGCAGATGTTGGATAAACCTGTTAGGGACATAATCACCCTAATCACTTCACTTCTCAGTAAGGCTCCAGATATTTGACTTTAACTATAGCCGTGTTCCCCAAAAATGTATCTTATTTCTATAAAAATAAAATAGATTAAAGGAACTGATATCTTTGATGCTATATTAAGTAGAGTAACTGTATATGTTGATCTGTTTTGACAAAGGAATTGGGGGTAATGAATTCATTCAGACATTTCACAGGTTTCATGACTGTGGTGTGTTCCCTACCCTATTGATAAAAGAATGAATAAAGCATAGATATTTCCTTTAGGGAAGCTGCACATTGTTGAGATTAGGTATACTTTGAAGATGCAATTTATGACACATTGAAATAAGAGATAAGTACAACTATATAACACCAGAGGAGGACATAATATTTGTAAGAGTGGTCATAGCAATGCAATATATTGTAACATTAATTGAGCTTATACAATGTGTCCAGGTTTTAAATGCTTTATATGTCTTAACTCACTTATTCCAAATTAAATTCATATAATGGATACCTTACATAAATAATTGTTTTAATCCAGAAGTATTTACGATACTGTATAATAATTAACCACTTTTTACACATGAAGGCAGCAAGGCTTAAATGGGGTTTGGTTGTCTAACGTCAAACAGTGGGTGTACAGTTAAACTGGGTAATTTGAAAGTAGTTTAATAAAGGAGCTATCTATAAATTTAGAACAACATGAAGGTACCACTGAGTTACCTAGAGTAGGGGATAAGGGATTTTTACCACCTATATGTATAAAGGGGCAAACAAGGAAGGAGTTAAAAGAACCTCTTTGGTAGCTGGATACAGAGAATCCACTTGGTAGGAGCTGTGGCCTTTGGTAGAGGATCACTGTTTAACCATAAAACCCAGGAAGAAAGAAGCCAGGGGAATAAATATCCCAACATCTGTTTTCCCTTGCCTAAGATCTGCTGGTTCCTCCACTGGCTAAAACCACAGGAAGCCAGAGGTCAAAGGATAAGCATGCAGTCCTAGGGAGGGTAGAGACTGGTTGGGAGAAAATGTGAGGCATGGTAGTTCCTATCCACCCATTAGAGTGGACAAGAGCACACATACAGAGAAAGGTGAGGTATTTGGTATAACTGAGGGTACAGCTAACCTGCAGAGATGGTGCTGATATGGAACCTATCCTCATCACACTTTCATACTCCTTTCTAGAATCTTCCTATTCGTCTTCTATCTTACCATTTTTTTTCATAATAAGGTGTATGAACGTCGTATGGGACAAATATGAAATGTGAGTACAGAAAGTTGATTTGGGGGAATATTGGGACATTTTTGTCCAATAACTACACCACCTCCATGGATATATATTGAATATCCACTGTCTGGCATTGCTCTAGGCACTAACAGGAACAAAAGACAGTTTGTTTCTTCAAAGAGCTCTGAGTCCAGATGAAAAGGACAAGTAAATGAATGATTATAATTCATATGAAAAATGTATTTAAAAAGTATTAGATTCTATGGCAAGAAGAGAAGGACTTAACATTTTATAAATATTCCATTAAATCCTCACCATCTTTGAAAGTGCTATTTTTACTGTTAACTGAGTTAAATGAGACATAGAGACATTATGTAACTTACCAAAATCTGACAGCAAATAAGTGTCCCAATCTTATCTCCAAAGTCCATGTTCAAATTTCTGATATAAAAATACCTCCCTTTGTGTTAGGCAACAAAGGTAAGTAATCTGGCAATACTCAGAAAGCTGATGTAAATTCTAGTTGTGGATAGAGAAACATAGTTTCCTCATAGTTTTTAAAGAGATCATAATGTTTTCCGCATTATGTAGTTGACTGTATTCTAATCCTGTGGTTACTTACTGCTGTTTTCTGGAAAGGAAGGAAAGAAAGAGTATTATATTCAATCTAATTCAAATTTTACTAAAGATATATGTGTAAATGCTTTATTCTGTTCATATAGTTTCTGAGCCCACTGCCTTTCTGCTACCCTCAGTCCTCATATCAGGAGTTATTCATGTTCCTAGAACATCATATATTTTACACTATGACCATATAAACGTGCATAATCCTCCTCTCATGGCTCTGTAAACTTTGATCTTTCACCTACTATCCTTTACTTCTAAGCAAAATAATATAGTAAATGTAATTCTTCTTAAGGAAAATTTTCTGTCATGAAATAGAAGCATTCCATAGCTAGTATTATGGGAAATATTGAAGCCACATTATGAAATGGAGTATATATGGCTTAGAAAATTGTCAGTCCTTGGTGTGTCTCTCCGTCGTGAAACAATATTCATGTCATTTAGTCTTTGAAACATTAAAAACTATGACAATAGGAAGCTCCTGTTATGTGATTAAGAAAGACTCTGATACATTTTTTATGCTAGTTGCTTCTGTTTTTTTTTTTAATTTTTTTTTTAACGTTTATTTATTTTTGAGACAGAGAGAGACACAGCATGAACGGGGCAGAGAGAGAGGGAGACACAGAATCGGAAGCAGGCTCCAGGCTCCGAGCCATCAGCCTAGAGCCTCACGTGGGGCTCGAACTCGCGGACCACGAGATCGTGACCTGAGCTGAAGTTGGACGCTTAACCGACTGAGCCACCCAGGCGCCCCCCTCTGTTTTTAATCTTAGAAACTATAAGTAACTGTATTAGAAAAATATTAGATGCCAGAAGTATTAAAGAAATAAAGTAGACTGAGAAGAGGAAGATGGTGGCAGAGTAGGAGGACCCTAGACTTATCTCATCTTATGAACATGACTACATAACTATCAAATCATCCTAAATACCCCAGAAATTGACCTGAACACTGAAAAAGAAATCCACACCAAAAGGGAGAGAAAAGGCCACAAGGTAGAAAATATGGAGACATGGTTTAAAGGAGAAAAGGTTCATTGGTGCTGTGGAGGGGAGGGAGCTGTGGTCACAGAGAAGGGTGAGAGAGAGGGAGGAGCACACAGGGGAATGCACAAAGAGAACATTTCCCCAAAGTCATTGGTTTGGTAAAGGAGAGGGGCTGAATTTTGTGATTTCTTGGACCAGTGGGGTTAAAGTTCTTGGACCAGTGGAGTTTTAAAGGTCAGCTGGCTTGGCTGGAGTAGAGCCCAGAGGGCACTGTCCTCCTGGAGAGAAGGCATGGAAACAGCTCAGAGGCAGACAGCATGGAAACAGCAATCTGAAGAATGCCTGGGGCGCCCAGTGGGGAGATCATTTGCTCTTCTCAGAGTGAGTCCCTGAGAGGCCACGTTCATGGGGAGAGCCTCTCTTGGAACAAAGGAGCTGTCTGTCAGTATTTCCCTCCCTTGCCCTTCAACATAAACACAGAGCTGCCTGAGGGAAGCAGCTCAGCGTGGACACTGACTGTCTAACTTGCTTATACCGAGCTACACCCCCTGTGCTCTAGCAGAACTACCATCTTTGTCAAGCTTGTTTCAGTCCAAATTCAGTGGGTCCCTCTTCCAGAAGACCAGCGTAAGTCCCTGCTCACACCGTATCTCCTGACCAGAGTTTTGTAGGGCCTCCGTTCTGCTAGAGTTAGTGCCAGGTCTCATTTCACAAACAGATGAGAGGGCACATCATTAAAAGAATAAGAGAATAGCCTTAGGGAATTTAGTGACTCCTTCAAATGTAATACTATTCTTATTATATGAGTCCCAGGAGAAGAAAAGAGACTAAAGGGGGCAGAATATTGATTTCAAAAAAAAAAAAAAAGAAAGAAGGAAAAAAAGGAAACTTTCCTATTCTGAGGAAGGAAAAACAGACATGCAGATCCAGTAGGCATAGAGAACCACCCCCATCAATAACAAAAGCAGGCAAACACCAAAATATTTTGTAATTAAATTTGCAAAAATAGTGATAAAGGAAAAAACCTTAAAAGCTGCAAGACAAAAGAAGTCCTTAATTTGCAAGAGAAAACCCTTAAGGCTAGCTGGAGATTTCTCAACAGAAACCTGGTAAGCCAGAAGGTAGTGGCATGATATATTCAAACTGCTGGGGGTGCCTGGGTGGCTCAGTCGGTTGAGTGTCCAACTTCGGCTCAGGTCATGATCTCACAGTCCGTGAGTTCAAGCCCCGCGTTGGGCTTTGTGCTGACAGCTCAGAGCCTGGAGCCTGTTTCAGATTCTGTGTCTCCCTCTCTCTGACCCTCCCCCGTTCATGCTCTCTCTCTGTCTCAAAAATAAATAAATGTTAAAAAAAACAAAAACAAAAAAACAAACTGCTGAATGAAGGGTCCCTGGGTGGTTCAGTTGGGTGAATATCGAACTCTTTATTTCAGCTCAGGTTGTCATCCCAGGGTTGTAGGATCAAGCCCCACATCAGGCTCCACACTGAGCATAGACCCTGCTTGAGATTCTCTCTCTCTCTTCCTCTGCCCTTTTCCCCTGCCCCCACTCATACACTTGTTCTCTCTTCAAAGTAAAAAATGAAAATGAAATAAAAATTCAAAGTGTCAAATGGAAAAAAAGTCTGCAGGCAAGATTCCTCTACCCAGCAAGGCTATTATTCAAAATAGGAGAGATAAAGAATTTCTCAGGCAAACAAAAAATAAAGGAGTTTGTGATCACTACACAAATCCTGCAAAAAAATACTAAAGAGGACTCTGAGAATAAAGGAGAAACCAAAAGTGACAGACAAGAAATGATCAGAGAAACTCCCCAGAAACAATGAAAAAACAATAACATGGTAATAAATACTTACCTATCTATAATGATTGTGAATATAAATGCACTAAGTGCTTCCATCAAAAGACATAGGATAATGGATTAAAGGAACAAGACCCATCAATACGTTGCCTAGAAGAGATTCATTTTAGACCTAAAGACAGGTGAAGATTGAAAATGAAGGAGTGGAGAGACTTTTATTATGCTGTCAAATTAATGTCAAAAAGAAAAGAAAGAGTGGCAGTAGTTATATTAGACTGGACTTTTTTCTTGTATTATTTTTTATCCTACTTTGGTGTCAGAGTAATACTGGCCTCATGGGATGATTTTGAATTTGTTCTTTATTCCATTATTTATAAGATTTGGTAAAGATTTTAATTAATTTTTTTTTTTAATGTTTGTTGGCATTCACCAGTGAAACCATGTAGTCTTGGGCTTTTCTGTGCTGGGAAATTTTTGATTACTAATTCAACTTTCATTCTTGTTATTGGTCTAAGAAGATTTCCTGTTTCTTGGAAAGATTTATAATTCAGTCTTGGTAACTTGAGCATTTTTAGGAATTATCTGATTTTCCCCCTAAGTTATAATTGTCTATAGTAATGTTTTATTACACTATGCATTTTTTTGGTTATCTACTGTTTTGTTTTCTCTTCCATTTATCATTTTTATATCTGAATCTTCTTTCTTTTTCTTAGTTAATGTAGTTAAAACATTGCCTATTTTATTTTTTAGAAAAACTGGTCATTACTTTCCATATTATGTTATTGTTTATTCTGATTTCTATTTTCATTTATTTCTGATTTTTCCTTGTTTTTTCCTTCCTCTCCTAAATTTCAGCTAAGTTTCTTATTTTTCTAGTTCCTTGTGGTATAATGTTATATTGTTTATTTGAATGTTTTTCTTAATGCCATCGTTTATGGCATAAATTTTACTCTAACATCTGCTTGTGCTGCATTCAATAGGTTTTGGAGTATTATGTTTTCTTATTCTTTTGAGACATATTTTGATTTCCCATTTGACTTCTTATTTGGCCCATTGCTTGTACAGTAGTCTGTTGTTTAATATTTGCATTGTAAAAAAACTAAATTTTAATCAGCATCTACTATGTGTCAGACAATATTGCCATAAAAGCATACATTGTAAATGATTCAGAATAAAAGAAATGCCCTTACTGTTTGTTGTTCTCTTCTGCATTTCCTACATAGTTAATCTAGTTTTCTTTTCACCATGCCAAATAGATAAGCCTTCAGAATGGTATAGTTGATTTTAAAGAGAATGTAAACTTTATTTCTTGGAATATGCATCTCTTTTTAATGTAGGATTTATCATATCTCATAGCTATGCTCTTATTTATAAATTTGAGATTTCCCAAGTTCATAGTATTCTGACTGCCTTCTTTTCTATACTAGATATTCTGTGTGAGATTCCTTCACCAATTAGTAATGGTAGTTTTCAGAAATATTTCCATTTTGATTTCAAGCCTAGCACTTTCACCAATTGGCTTTTTTCCTTTGGTTTAATATTTTATTTTAAATGAGATGTTTACTCTTTATTGGAATTCAAACTCTATGTTTCTGATTTTACCAAATGATGATTATAATGAAAAGACCAAATAAATCTAAAGTGTTAGTAATCCCACCCAAGTTTTTAAATATTAAGTTCCATAGAGGATATATGTCACCTTAGCTTGGTGATTTCATTGCCATTAATTAAAGTTCTATTAAGAGTGATGAGTTACTGACTTTTGAGCTCCATTCAACAGTATAATATAGGTGGATATATGAATGAATAAAATCATAGAAAGCTTTATAGAAAAGCATTATTGGAAAGAAGCCAAACAAAAAGGAAAATATCATTCAAGAAACACTTATTATACAACTGCCATTTGTGAATTATTGTATAGATACTGCAAAACTTGATCAAAGCATTAGAATTTAATTCAAATTCTAAGTGAGTGAATGCATGACTTTTCTAGCCAATGGTTCCCTTTATATAAGTACTTATGTTTGGGGAAGGGGTTGGAAAATAGAATTCCCTGGGAAAGGGTCAAGAATTTGAAATAAGAAATTAAATTATTTCAATGTAGAAAAAAATGTAAAATAAAGCAATTAATTACAGCAACAAGAATAAAGAACTAAGCCTATGTTATAAGCATATATTTATCAAGAGGTACCTATAAATTTTTTTTAATGTTTATTTATTTTTGAGAGAGAGAAAGCATGAGTGGGGAAGGGGCAGAGAGAAAGGGAGACACAGAACGTGAAGCAGGCTCCAGGCTCTGAGCTGTTAGCACAGAGCCTGACGCAGGGCTTGAAGTCACGAACTATGAGATCATGACCTGAGCTGAAGTCAGATGCTGAAACCGACTGAGCCACCCAGGCGCTCTGAGAGGTCCCTATAATAGCTAGTTTTTATTCTCCACTTCACTGAACCCACATTTTTACCAGAGATCCAAACTAATTGTAACTCCCAGGACATGCCCTCAGATAATTATTTTTCTTACTTGGAGGTCCGAGCTTAAACAAAAGCTAAGTGAATTAAAGATCTACATGATAATATGATCACCATCAAATGTCATAGAGTTCAAAGTAACAAGACTATTGTGAAATGACATGGTTATAGAGAAATCTCCAGAGGCATTGGTGTTCTAGGGATGTGCAGGGTTTATTAACCGCTCTAACCATGACTACACATATTCACTTTGCATTACTTTATGTGTTAGACATGATTTATTGTGCCCCTTTTATATATTATGATATTGACACAGAGAGAAGTAAAGTAACCTGCTTACAGAGAATGAGATAAGAATTATTTTACTTGGGGAATAAACAATGAAACATACCTACACCTAGTGTGTAGGTGATGTTCTTAGCATGCATCATGTTTGAATAGTTACTCTCAACCTTCTCGAGTATGTTGGGAGTAATGGAATCTAAGTTTAGAGATGCATACATGAAGACTTTGAAAGATAGACAGGAATTAAGATTTAATCTGGAATTAATAATTCAGAACAATTAATGAAGCCACGTGAGGTAGAACAGTTTGAGTTTCCTTTAGAAAGTGGATTCTGTGAAGCATCTACTTTTAAGTTGTGACATTGAGGACTGAGAAGAAATCATAGTCATGACAGGAAGACAACTTGGGAGAAATGTATGAACTGAAAATGGAAATAGAAGAATAAAAATATATGCAGGAAAATGACTTTGAGACAAGAGTGGGAAGACGAACATTGGCTGAACATCTCTTAGGAACCAAGAAGTATAATTGTTAATTAAATCATAACTTTCCTAATTTACCCTTTTCACAAAGAGGCTCCATGAAAACTCTTAGTATTGCCAATCAATACATCAGCAATGATATGGCTCAGAGAATAACCTGCATGAGTTTGCACAGCTCAGATGTGAGAGAGTTGCATTTCATTGATTCCAGTCCTTTCTTCCTCAAAGGTTCTTTGCATTTCCTCCAGAATCCCTCCTGAGGAAATGCAAGACATTGGATAATTGAAATCTTAGGGATATTCTCAAACTACCATGAGTAAGGAAATGAAATGGTTTTTTAATGTACCCTCAGCTAAAGAGAAAGTTTACTTTGTAAGAGCATAGACTATCCTCCACATGTTCTGCAGCTTAGATTTCATCACATCAGCCTTGCTACAATCTAATGTATAATCATTGATTAATTTTCATTACACACACACACACACACACACACACACACACACACACCATCTTGCTCTTACACCATCTTGTTCTTATTTCTGTAATGCTGTATGAACAGTTTCCAGATTAGACCTAAAAACATTCAATGTAGGAAGTTATGGCTAGAACATCTATCTTAACATTTCTTCTCCTTATGGAAATGCAGATTCTCTCTTGTGCAGCAAACTAATTAAAGTCCCTTCCCAACACAATATACAAATGGCACATAAATATTTAACGGCCTGGTTTAGCATTTTTATTAGATTCTATGATACATCAAAGTATACACTGTTTAAAAGCAGAATCTAAATGATATAGTGCTTTCTAAAACCCCATCATGCATGATGTATTTTACCAATAAAATTTAAAGAAAACATTTAGGCTGTACGGAGAATAAACTATTATTCTTTACTAATTCTATGGCTTGAACTTGAGCATTCACCAATAACTCATTATGCTTTTATTAGTAGTAAATAGTACTGGATGAGCTATACGGGATGTAAAATTACCCAAGGATTTTCCTTTATAATGTGACCAGCTCTGCTCCTTAAGGGTTCCTGTAGGCAAGGCTGGAAAAGTGTTCAATATTTTTGACATTACCTCTTTAGAAGGTGTATCTCAAAATTTGAATTACCTCTACCTGTTAGTCTTTGCCATTAGCTTGGGCCTACCATGCCACTGTCCCTGCTCTTTCAGACAAAACTTACTGAGGAACACTAGCTTTGTGAGCAGTCTTCAAACTGCCAAACTTCAAAGGAAACCTTTGGCATGTAGTTTATATGTAGCCCCAGACATAATTTATGTGGAAAGTTAATGATGAGGTTGAACCAAAATAAGTCAGTGAGGTACTTTTCCTGCTGGTTTCACCTTTAAGCTTGTAGGAACTCAACCTTCCATCCTACTTCCAAACCTAACATAGCTGAGTTGATAACCACTTGTTAAAATGGTAAGTGATTCTAATTGTTTGTGGTATTGAAGGAATCAGTATTCTCAAGATCTTTTGCTTTTGACAAATATGACACCATCCACCATCCTAATAACAGGTGGAGAAAAACTTAAAAGGGCTAAAAAGGCAGTGATCCCTGGAGTACTGTTTTCAAAGAGAACAAAAAATAAATACCTAGTTCTAACACTAACCCTCCAAATGTTACTGTTCTAACTACACCTGTGTTCCCTGTTGGAAAGATGTCAAAGTAAAACCATGAGAAAAGGGAGAAGAGGTATGTTTTCAGCTATCTTAAGTGTTGTACAAGGGAAAGTCATTGAATCCTTGCAAATCTAAATGGCAAAACTTAAGGGCATCTGGGTGGGTCATTCAGTTAAGTGATGACTTCGGCTCAGGTCATGATCTTGAGGTTGGTGGGTTCAAGCCCTGCATCGTGCTCTTTGCTATCAGCGCTGAGCCCACTTTGGACCCTGTGTCCCCTGTGTCTCTCTCCCTGCCCCGCTCATGCTCTCTCTCTCTCAAAAATAACCAACAAAAAATTTAAAAAAATAAATGGCAAAACTTAGAGGGTGAGTGGAAATAAAGGAGATTGATTTTGTGATGTTACCAGAATTGTTGGCTTTTGATTATGAAAAGGAGATTTCTGTACCACTATCTCCAACAAAACATTAAATGGGAGTGATGCAAAATATAAATATCGCATTTATATAATTAAACCCTTTGGGCAATTTTTTAAATTTATAGCTTATGTTCTAAAGTTATGTATTGGATTCCATGTCATAATTAACTATTAATAAGTTTCATTCCTAGAATTCCTTCAGAAGTAGAGAAAAGATACATTTAAAAAATTATAACTGCTAATCTTTACATCTTTTGCAAACACCTAAGTATAAACAGCAAGTATATTGTTAAGAATATGTTATATCATTTTTGATTCACTGTGATCTCCAAATATACCAGTAGGATTAATTTTATGAAAGGCACAATTTTTGGATATGAACAGTTTACAATAAGATTCAAACTTACTCTCATAATACTAAAATTAAAATACCTACAAATTTGAATAGGGAAAATACTTTTTTAAAGTGATATTTTGTTAAACTCATGATGAATAATTACTAACTAATGGCATATTGTTTCTAATTTATCAAGAGACAGAATTAAATTACTGACAAAAGAGATACATTGTGCAGAAAAAAAAAAAAAGTCTTGTGAAAAGGTAGATTTGGTGTCATTACAGAATATCTAAGTACTGTCCAAAGAACTGAATGCAAACATGCTACCTCAATGTTCCCTCTAATAAGGGACATATACAAATGTTTATGCATCCTGAAAAACTGTTATTTCATAGTTACGGTGCAGGGGGAGAAGTTCTTAGATAAGTGTTGCACTTTGAGTGAGAATCAATGGTTTCCTTTTGCAAACTCCAAACACTCATATCATCAGGACTTGGTAGTTCTATCATTATATAAAAACCCACAAAACATTTGTACAGTGTTTGATTCTATGGATCCCTTCTAATTGTTATTTAGCTTTAATGGCTTTGTAGTCAGACATGTTCTAGTACAAGCACCACCTCTTTCATTTCCCGATGATGTATTTTGGCATGTTTCAGCTTTCTTAAGAGCAAAATGAGATTAACTATACCTTTTGCTGAAGGCTGCTTTGAGAATAGACCGAAAGAGTGTATTTTTAAAAATGTTAGGACTGCTTATTCAGTTAAACATGACAGCATGAAGTTTTTTTACTTTTGTCTCCTTTATAATGCATCACAACCAAGAACAATAATAGCACTATCATCAGAATATACGGAAAAAAAAACAGCACAACAGAATAGAAAATAATGTTTTAATATCAGTAAAATTAGGGAAAGTGGAATGCACAGTTATCAATCGTAAATAAAAATGGTCTTTAAAAAACAGAGAAATTTGGATCCCAAGAAGGTTGGAACGAACTTGAATGTTGACCTAGAATCCTTGCCTCAGAAGCAAGATGTGATTCCTCTGAAATGTGTCAAGCAGTAGTGAGAGAGGATTTCCAACATTAACGGCAGATGCCCAACCAAAGGTCCAGAAAGCTCAGAGTGTTTAACAGTACATGAAGAAAAGCTGGCAAAGCTAAATGGTTCAATAGATAGATCTATAATCAGATGTGGAGATGTTAACATCCCTCTGTCAGTAATTACTTGGGCAACTACCCCAAAAAATAAGTAAAAATGAACAGTATCAAACATGTTTACATAACTGACATTTCACCCAGGTGATGAAGAATGTACATTCTTTTCAAATGCAATGGAATGATAACCAGACAGTGTTGATGGTAGGCCACATTGATATGTCTCAGGAAATGTCAAGATATTGTAAGCTTACAGTATGCTGTCTGACAAAAATTGAATTAAACTAGAAATCTATATTAATGCAATAAACAGAAAAGCCTAAAACATTTGGAAAAGGAAGAACGTCCTGCTAAATAAATGATGGTATAAAGAAGAAGTAATGAGATAAATTAGGAACTATTTTGAGAATAATAATGAAAATAGAATGTATTTACAACTTGTGGAATGTGGCTAAGTAGTGAGTTCTTAGAGGGCAATTTAGAGCTTTAAATTGCTCACAGTAGAAAAGAAGAAATGTTTAAAATCATTGATGTAAGTTTCTACTTTATGAAGCTATAAAAAGGAGCAAATTAAATCTGAAGTAAGTAGAAAGGAGAAAATTAATGACAAGAACTGAAATTAATAGACAACAAATGATAGAGGAAATTAACAAAGCTAAAAGTTGGATGGTAAATGGTAAAATTGATTAAACCAGTAGGAATAGTGATAATCAAGTAAAAATAAAACCATATAGCCAGCATGTAAGGAACTTGAAAGTTGTCACTCCATCCTAACAAGTAAAATGATGAACTAACTGAAAAGAAAGCAAAAACCCTTTCTAGATCTGTCAAAGAAGTGAAGTCACAGACCACACTGCTATCCTCCGAATTGGAGAAAGAGACAGGAAGATGCAAATCATCGCCATTTACCAGAGCAGAAACTTCCACAGGAACCAGTGTCAGGTCTATCATATCTGGATTACCACACACACGCGCGCGCACACACACACAAATAAAGTAAAAAAAAAAAAAAAAATTAAGATATTCTAAAGTACAAACAGACAAAACACAGTTTGCAGCATGAAGCATCTCAGAACCATCAAAACCAGAGTCAGATATGGCAGGGATGTTGGGATTATCGAACAAAAAAAAATTTTTTTCAACTAGACTGATATGCTAAAGACTAATGGAAAAAGAAGGCAACATCAAGAATAGATTGGAAATGTAAGCACAGAGACAGAATTTATAAGAGAGAATCAGAATAAAATGCTAGAGCTAAAAAAACCCACTGTAACAGAAGTGAATGCCTTTTAAAAAATGTTTATTTCGGGGTGCCTGGGTGGCTCAGTCAGTTGAGCAGCCGACTTCAGCTCAGGTCATGATCTCACAGCTTGTGAGTTCAAGCCCTGTGTTGGGCTCTGTGCTGACAGCTCGGAGCCTGGAGCCTGCTTTGGATTCTGTGCCTCCCTCTCTCTCTGCCCTAACCCACTCACATTCTGTCTCTGTCTCTCTCAAAAACAAATACACATTTAAAAAAATGTTTATTTCTTTATTTTGGCGGGGGATTGGGGAGGGGGGCACAGAGAGACAAGAAGCGAGACAATCCCAAGCAGGCTCCGGGCTGTCATTGCAGAGCCTGACATGGGTCTCGATCCCACAAACCATGATATTATGAACTGAGTTGAAATCAAGAGATGCTCAACCAAGTGAGCCACTCAGGCACCCAAGAATGCCGTTGATAGGCTTATTCATACGTTGGACATGGCAGAGGAAAAGATCTTTGAGCTTAATAATATATATGGCAGTAAAAACTCCTAAAACTAAAAAAGCAAAGAGAAACAAAAATACCCACAACAAGCTATCCAAGGACTATGGGCAACTATAAAAGGTGTAACATGAATAACAGGAATACCAGAAGAAGAAGAGAGAAAAGAATTGAAGCAATATTTCAGACAATAATAACAGAAAATTCCCGCATTAATATCAGACACCAAACCAAAGATCCAGGAGTTCGGGGAACACCAGGTAGGTAAGTGCCCAAAAACTACATGTAAGTATGTCCTATCCAAACCTCAGAAAATCAAATGTAAAGAAGACATCTTGAAAGAAGTCAGGGGTGAGGGGAGGGGAAGCAGCTTATTTATAGAGAAGCAAAGATAAGAGTTATCTCTGAGTTCTCCTCAGAAACCAAGGCAAAAGAGAGTAGAGTGAAACACTAAAAGTATTAAGAGAAAACAAACCAACCAACCAATAAACAAAAATACCACACTAGAATTCTTTATCCTGGCAAGTTATCTTTTGAAAATGAAGGAAACATGAAGACTCTCTTAAGCAAACAAAAATTGAAGAATTTGTTGCCAGTAGACCTGCCTTGAAAGAAATGTTAAAAGAAGTTCTTTAGACAGAAGGATAATAACATGGGTCAGAATCTCAGATCTACATGAAAAAGGAAGAGCATCAAAAAAGGAATAAGGAAAGGCAAAGTAAAACATTGTTTTCTTGTTAATAGCAAATAAGTTTCTTCTAAAATAATAATAGCAAAAAGCAATAGCAACAGTGTATTCAATTATGTATGCTTGTGTATATATCTATATATGCTTATGTGTAAGTGACAGGAACTGCAATGAAGGCGGAAGGTAGGAAGGAGATAGGCTTGTATGTTACTAATAAGGTACTTAATAAGGTTACACTACCCTTGACATGATATGTTATTTGAAAGTGGACTTGTGTTAGTTTTCATTAGCTGTGAGTGTGTATTGCAAGCACTAGGGACGTTTGTAAAATAAGTGAAGAAAAAAAATTGAGAGCATACCTAATATACTAACAAAAGAGAGAAAATAGAATCACATAAAATGCTCAATTAAAATTTTAAAAAGGCAGAAAAAAGTGGAAGACAAAAATAGGAATAAGGAACAAGGGCAGTAAACAGAGAACAGTAGTGAATATGGTGGATCTTAATCCAACTATATCAGTAATCACTTTGAATGTCAATGTACCAATGAAGAGACAGAAGGTGTCAGAGTATACACAGTAAAAAAAACACAAGCCCACTATATTTTGTCAAGAAACCCACTTTAAATATAAAGTGGCATACAGATTAAAAGTAAATGGCCAAAGAAAAATCCACCATGCTAACAGTAATCAAAAGAAAGCCAGAGTTACCCATATTAATTTCAGACTGAACAGAATTCGAAGTAAAGAATGTAATAATTTTCTCTGAATTCCATGCAGTTATTCATTTCCTGTAACATCCTATATACGCAAAGATGCTCTTTGATTGTCTCATTCTATTAAGTGATAAAACTTTTTATCTTGCACAACTTGTTTGAAAGATTTTGGTGTTAATCACTTGATGTACGTTTTCTCCTGATCCTACATGTGGTTTTAATCCTCTGACCCACATCTGCAGTAACCGTCCTATATTAGCAAACGGTCACTTTCATCAGTCATACATTGAGAATACAAAGCACGCATGTGCATGAATGCGTACACACACACACACACACACACACACACACACACACACGCACAACAACTGACAGAGAAAACATGATCTCTCCAAAGGTCCTATGTTGTGGCATTTTGAATGGAGGAAGCTACTTACTAGTTAGTTATATCCTAAAGGAAAAGAAAGAAGGAATCGATTATTTGATCAAAAACTTCAGTCATCTGTTTCATTATGTCTGCTGCCTCAAAAGGACATCTCTTCTCTCTTTTGGGTCTTAAAGTCAATGAGTATTGAGACACTGGCTTAAGGTGTTGGAATGATCTGGTGGTTTCTGCTCTCCTCCTTTTCTCATTTAAGTTTACAATATGCCTTCTCATTTCAAAAATATAGCTAGGTTGCAGAAAAACGTGGTGGTTGATCTTCAGTGTCTTACCTCAGCCCAAATGGCTACCTCCATGTCATTCTGTGGTATTGATCTATTTCATACTATAGTATCTGGATATTACTAGATTGCATTTTTATAAACAATTCTATACCTTGACCCATTTCAGGGAAATCCATACACTGCTTCTGAGTTTAGGAATTCTAGAGTAAGTTTTAGGTTCCTTCCATCGTTATTTTGGTCCACATTTCTCTGTTTTTCTGCATCTAACTTCCCATTTCTATAGTTTGTCACAGTGAAAATGTTACATGAAAGAAAGTATACAGTATGCAGCTTTTTGAAGTTGGCTTTTTTCTTTTCAATACAATGTCCTTAAGATCCATCCAAAGTCCTACATATTAATAGTGTGAACCTTTTTATTGTTGACAAGTACTCCATTGTATGGATATACCAGAGCTTGTTTAAACATACACCTGTTCAAGGACATTTGAATTGTTTCCAGTTAGGTATATTAAAAATGAAGCCTCTGTGAATAGTCACGTTCAGGTTTTTGATTTCTCTAGAGTACATAACTCAGGAGTAAAATTGCTGAGACAGAGTGTTTATCTGTTAAATTGCAAACCAGACTTCCAGAGAGGTTGTGCCATTTGACAATCACCCCGGCAAAGTACAAAAGACCTGCTATCTTTGCCTCCTCGCTACCGTTTAGTATTAGCAACTGCATTTTTGTTTTAGTATTTGAGTAAGCCTGTAGTGATACCTCATTGTGTTTTTAATTTGAATTTTCCTAAAGTCTAAAAATGTTAAACATATATTTCATGTGTTTATTTGCCATTTTCATATATTCTTTGGTGAAGTGTTTAAGAAGTCATTAGCCCATTTTCTAAATGATTTTGTTCAGTATTTTGTTTGTTTGCTTTCTCACTGTTGAATGTATAGAGTTTTTGTTTTTGTTTTTATTGTTTTGTAGCCTGAAAACAGGTCTTTTCTTGGCAACATGTTTTGCAAATATTTGTTTCATGGTCAGCAACTTCATTCTACATTTTTAACAGCCTTTCAAATAGTGAAGGGTTTTAATTATTATGAAGTTCAACTTAACAATTTGTTATAGGTCTTTTGTAGTATGTCTAAGAAGTCTCAGCCTAGGCCAAGGTCATTAATATTTTCTTTCACAATCTTTTCTAAAATTTCTATACAGGTAAATTTTAGATCTATAATCTATTTTGAATAAAAAGCATGTATAAGATAAAAGATTCAGATTGAATTTTATTTTGAAGTATTGATTTTTATTTTTTCCTGCACTATTTATTGAAAAGTCTCTCTCCTAAAATTTATGTTTATCTTGGTTTTCATCGTTTTGACTCTGCTGTGACTAAATTTTGTTTTTATTGTATTGATTCTGTTTCATGTTTCCTGACTTTTTTTTTTAACGCTTATTTATTTTTGAGAGAGAGAGGGAATGCAAGCGAGGGAGGGGCAGAGAGAGAGAGAGAAAGAGGGAGACACAAGATCTGAATGAAGCAGGCTCCAGGCTCTGAGCTGTCAGCATAGAGCCCAGTGTGGGGCTCGAACTCGTGAACTGTGATACCATATGAGCGGAAGTCAGACGCTTAACCGTCTGAGCCACCCAGACGCCCCCTGACTTTTTTAAATGTATGTTTGTGTTCCATCAAATTTTAGAAATTTAAGGCCTCTACTTCTTGTAATATTCTTGTCTGCCCCATTAATTCTTTTCTTTCCTGTGAAATTGGTTACAAATATTTTCATTTTTGTCGTATTGCCCTACGAATGTAGGAGGCCCTATTATTTTTTCTTCATTTATTTTTCTTACTTCTTTGTATTTGAATAATTTCTCTTGTTATATCTTCAAGTTAATTTATTTTTTTGTTTCATTTGTTCTGCCTTGAAGCCCATGTGGTATTATTTTTTTTAGGTTTCTGTACATTATTGTAGGTTTCACTACAATAAACTCTATGTTATTCTTTTGGTTTATTTTTCTTGCTGATATTTACCAACTTATTCACTACAACTATGCTTTTCTTTCTGTATTGGAATCCATTTATGTTGGCTCTTTTAAAAGGATTTTTTTTCCTACAAATTCTAACATGGTATCATTTCTGTTGACTATTTTGTTCTTTTGATCAAGAAGAAAATTTTCCTACTTCTTCCCATGCTTAGTAATTTGAATCATACTGTCATCCTTGTAGATAAAATGTTTTAGAGAATCTGGATTCTCTCACTTTCCATCAGACACTGTTCATTTTTGTTCTATCATCCAGTCACTTTGGCTGACTCAAAACTCAGAATCTGTCTTTCCTGCCATGAGGAGCAGCTGAAATCTCTGATCATTGCTTTCATCATTTTAGATGTTTTTGTTTTTGTTTCTTTTTAATTGGTTCTTTGGTGTCTCCCCATCCCCCTCGTGCAAGCACAATACAGGTGTTATGCAAGGATTTTAGCAGTATTCAGTATTTATATTCAGATTTTCTATTCCCACATGTGTAGAGTACTACTTTTCCAGATATTCCCCTAACTTTGCAGTTGGTCTGGCATCTCCAAACTTTGTATTGTTAGTCCTCAGTCCCGTAATGTTGTGATTTCTCTGTTTGTGTTCAACACATGCATAACAATGTGGACTTCCCTCAGGTAAAAAGCATATAATAAAATTACCTTATGTCCTTTTTTCCTAGCTTTGGAAATCCTTCTTTTTTCCCTCTTTTCTTCTTTTTTTTCAGTCTCCCTTCCTTCAAATAATACTTTATATATATGTGTGTGTGAGTATGTAAGTTCAACTTTGGTGCAGAGTTTATAATGTTATCTGAAAAATTAACAATGTGGTACAGGCTATTCTGACATTTCTTGAAGGAGGATTCCAAGGATTTGGGGTTGTAGTACAAGGAGGATGGGAAAGCTTTGGAGGGTTTTAAAGAGAAGTATGATGGTATTGAATTTAACATTTAGGAACTACAGTCTGTGTGTTACTGTGTTGAGATTTTTTTTTTAAATAAGATTAGAAAAGGTCAGTTACAGGGGTGCGTGGGTGGCTTAGTTGGTTAAGTGTCCTCCTCTTGATTTCAACTCAGGTTATGATCTCACGGTTCATGATATTGAGCTCAGGGACAGTCTCCGAGCTGGGCATGGAGTCTGCTTGGGATTCTCTCTCTCCCTCTGCCCCTCCCTTAGGTGTTCTCTCTCTCTCTCTCTCTCTCTCTCTCTGTCTCTGTCTCTCTGTCTCTCTGTCTCTCTCTCTTTCTCTCCCTCTCTCCACCCGCCCCACTCTTAAAAAGGTCACAGAAATTCAGGGGATGGTAGTGACTCGGATATATCTTAGAATAGTGGATATGGATTTAAAAAAGTGTTTTTTTAATTTTTTTTAATGTTTATTTATTTTTGAGACAGAGAGACAGAGCATGAACAGGGGAGGGTCAGAGAGAGAGGGAGACACGGAATCCGAAGCAGGCTCCAGGCTCTGAGCTGTCAGCGCAGAGCCCGACGTGGGGCTTGAACTCACGGACTGCGAGATCATGACCTGAGCCAAAGTCAGATGCTTAACTGACTGAGCCACCCAGGCGCCCCAAAAAAAGTTTTATTACTTGCTTTCGGTATGCTATTTTTATCAATCAACTATAAAGTGTTGTAATCATAGCTAGCGGTACCAGTTTTGGGTGGAGAATAAAGAAAATAATAAATGCAATATATTAGACATTACCTGATACAGCAATGTTCTGTAGCATTTAATACTCTGTGATGTATGTATTGCATGCCATATACGGCATGTTCTATATGGAATTACCCCTCTATTCATCAGTCTAATCATGTAGATACACATTAATCATATATCAAATAAATACATAAATATTATAATGAAATAATTGATATTAAGTTCTTTATGATGACATAGGAACGTATAAGATAACTTGACCTGGTGGTAGGAATAGCATATGAAAGTATAAAATTGATCCTATTTTGCCTATAATAATCCAAGAATGTTCAACTTACCTCCAACTCACATTCATTTTAATAAGAAGGGTAGTATTTCTACAAAGGTGAGAAGTGAAATGAGATCTAAATAAAAATAGAAGTCACTAAAGTGAAGAATATAGGTAAGATTGCTTCAAAAAGAGGGAACAGACTGTGAAATGGCCCCAAAGAGAGCATGGAGAAGATGAGGAAATGGAAAAAAAACACTGTGATTAGAGCAGCCAGAGTATAATGATGATTATGCTGAACATGGCCCTGAAAATAGGCAGGAGTCAGGCTATACAGAGGCCTCGCGGGCCATGAATGGTTTGTTTTTCATTTTTAGACCAAAATTTATGAGTTTTAGGTAAAATGGTCAAACAGACTTCAGTGTGGAGAAGAGACTGGGGAGAGACAAAGTTGGATGAAGCTAGTTTCAATATGTGTAGAATGATGAAGTTTATGTAGATACAATGATGTTAGTGTTGGTGGTGGTGCTGTCCTTGGTTGTGTTTCCTTAGGAGAAATTTGGAAAGAAGGAGAACTGGTGGGGAGAGAATCGTCCTTATACTCTATGGTAGGAAAAAAAAAAAAAAAAAACTGGCAGAGAAGTAAGATAAAATTAGTCTATTTCATACTTCATTAGCACCAATAGGAGAAGGAGTTGCTAGGTCTCCCTAAGCATTTACTGATCCTTGCAGGTAAGCAAGAGTTGCTTGGAGCTAATTATTAGGGTTTCAGTGGTGTTTGAAATGTCTCAAATACTTAAAAGGTACCTGGAATCCAATTTTATTTTAGCATAACATTATCATTGATGGCTTTATCATAACTGAAAGCAGATTAGATAGAATTTTTCTCTTTTCTCTGTCAGATTGAACTTCTGTGTATCATTAAAGAGATAGAGCAATTGTACAGAAATAATCATCATACCAGTCCCCAGATGCATCTGGAAAACTATTAAGAACCAAAGAGGAGGCTAATGAAAAGATCTCCTGTGGTTACAGAAATTACATGCTTTGGTCTTTTCCTCCAGATATTTTCTTTGTTAGTTTCTTTTGCAAGACCTGGCAAAAGCATATTTATTAAACTGCCTCTCTTTCTCTAATTTGCTTTATCTCTGAGAAACCAAGAATAGGATGGTACAAGAAAACACATAATTTTATTGTTTTCTGATAAGTGTTGATATGAATAAAGGACCTGACTAGTTTTCTAATCCCTCTGTCTTTACACAGACACTCACTAACATTTGCATTATACTTGTAAATAATAGGATGTCAAGATCTTGTTGGGGTGCCTGGATGGCTCAGTCAGTTGAGCATCTGACTTTGGTTCAGGTAATAATCACATGATTTGTAATTTTGAGTCCCCCATAAGGCTCTCTGCTGTCGGCACAGAGCCCACTTCAGACTCTCTGTCCCCCTCTCTCTCCTCCTCCCCGACTTGGGCTCGCTCGCTCTCAAAAATAAACATTAAAAAACTTTATTAAAATCTTGTGAAAGCAACAATGTCTAAAATATGTATGCTTCTGTATAATCTGAAGTGTTTCATTTATCATACCAATATTACTTTCTTGGATAATTTATATGGAAGTTGATCAAGGCTTCTTGACACATGCCAACTCCATCTAAGCAGAAAAAGTGGCATTGTTCTCTTAAAGACTACATAGCAAAACTAGAGTTCCAGAGAGCAATGCCTTGTCTCTATACAAAAGTATTGAACAGTTCTAACTATATAAGAATCCATTAATGCTGTCCCATTAAAAATGTCAACAGAACTTATGTGAACTGAAAAAAGCTCAATTAACAGATGTGGATACGTGGATTTATATTCTCAATCCTGAGAAGTACTCTTGGGGAAACAAATGGTCAAACTGGGTATCTTTGAAGTAGAGAAGGAATCTGCTTCTGTCACTGCTAACCTCAACTGATAAATATATGAAATGTGTGTGTGTGAACATGGTGGATTATAATCACTGATAAAACATTCACATAAATGTTTTACTGTAAAAGAAAAGTTAAAACCTACCTGAGGTACATGATTCTGTTTTTACTTATTATTTTTTTTTATTTTTATGTATTTTTATTTATTTAATTTATTTTATTCTCACGTTAGCTAAAATACAGCGTAGTCTTGGCTTCAGGAGTAGATTTCCATGATTCGTCACTTGGATACAACACCCAGTGCTCATCCCAAGTGCCCTCCTCAAAGCCCATCACTCATTTTCCCCACCCCCATCAATCCTCATTTTGTTCTCTGTGTTTAAGAGTGTCTTGTGGTTTGCCTCTCTCTCTCTGTCTTTATTTTCCTATTTTTTCTTCTCTGCCCCTGTAGCATCTGTTCAGTCTCTCAAATTTCACATATGAGAGATTTCATTTGATATCTTTCTCTGACAGACTTATTTTGCTTACCATAATACTCGCCAGTTCCATCCAGGTTGTTAGAGATGGCAAGATTTCATTCTTTTCATCACCAAGTAGTATTCCATTGTGTGTATATACCACATCTTTATCCATTCATCAGTAAATGGACGTTTGGGCTATTTCCATAATTTGACTATTGTTGATAGCACTGCTGTAAACATTGGGGTGCACGTGCCCCTCCGAATCAGCAGTCCTGTATCCTTTGGGTAAATTCCTAGTAGTGCAATTGCTGGGTGTAGGGTAATTCTATTTTTAACTTTTTGAGTACCCTGAACACTGTTTTATGGAGTGGTTGCACCAGGTTGCATTCCCACCAACAGCACAAGAGGGTTCCCCTTTCTCCACATCCTTGCCAACATCTGTTATTTCTTAAGTTGTTAATTTTAGCTACTCTGACCAGTGTGACGTGGTATCTCAATGTGGTTTTGATTTGTATTTCCCTGATGATGAATGATGTTGAGCATCTTTCATGTGTCTGTTTGCCATCTGGATGTCTTCTTTAGAAAAGTGTCTATTCATGTGTTCTGCCCATTTCTTCACTGTATTGTTTTTTGGGTGTTGAGTTTGATAAGTTCTTCATAGATTTTTTGATACTCATCCTTTATCCAATATGTCATTTGCCAATATCATCTTCCATTCCATCGATTGCCTTTTAGTTTTATTGATTGTTTCCTTTGCAGAGCAGAAGCTTTTTCTCTTGATGAGATCCAGGTAGTTCATTTTTGCTTTTATTTCCCTTGCTTCAGAGACATGTCAATAAAAAATTTCTGTGGCTGTTGCCAGAGAGGTTGCTGCTTGTTTTTTCCTGTAGGATTTTGATGACTTCCTGTCACACATTTAGGTCTTACATCCATTTTGAATTTTTTTTTTTTTTTGTCTGTGGTGTAAGAATGTTTCATTCTTCTGCATGTTGCTGTCCAGTTCTCTCAGCACCATTTGCTAAAGGGACTGTCTTTGTTCCATTGGACACTCTTTCCTGCTATGTCAAAGATTAGTTGGCCATACGTTTGTGGGTCCATTTCTGGGTTCTCTATTATATTCCATTGGCCTATGTGCCTATTTTGGGGCCAGTCTCATACAGTCATGATGATTACAGCTTTGTAATTCAGGCTAAAGCCTGGGATTGCAATGCCTCCTGCTTTTGTTTTCTTTTTCAATAATACTTTGGCTGTTTGGGGTCTTTTGTGGTTCCATACAAATTTTTGGATTGTTTTTTCAAGCTCTGTGAACAATACTGGTGCTGTTTTGATTGGGATTGCATTGAATGTGTAGATTGCTTTGGGTAGTATCAATATTTTAACAATATTTCTTCTTCCAATCCATGAGCATGGAATGTTTTTTTTTTTTTCATTTCTTTGTGTCTTCTTCAATTTCTTTCATAATCTTTCTATAGTTTTTAGTGTAAAGATCTTTTACCTCTTTAGTTAGGTTTATTTCTAGGTATTTTATGTTTCTTGGTGCATTGTAAGTGGGATTTATTCCTCGATATCTCTTTATGTTGCTTCATTATTGGTATATAGAAATGTAACTGATTTCTGTACGTTGATTTTATATCCTGCAACATTGCTAAATTCACGTATCAGCTCTCGCATTTTTTTGGTGGAGGCTTTTGGGTTTTCCATGTAGACTATCATGTCATCTATGAAGACTGGAGGTTCTTTGCCAATTTAGATTCCTTTTATTTCATTTTGTTGTCTTATTGCTGAGACTAGGACTTCCAACACTATGTCAAACAACAGTGGTGAGAGTGGACATCCCTGTCGTGTTCCTGATCTCTGGGGAAAAGCTCTCACTTTTTCCCAACTGAGGATGATATTAGCTGTGGGCATTTCATATATGGCTTTTATGATGTAAAGCTATGTTCCTTCTATCCCAACTTTCTTGTGGGTTTTTATTAAGGAAGGATGCTCTATTTTGTCAGATGCTTTTTTTGCATCTATTGACAGGATCATGTGGTTCTTATCCTTTCTTCTATTAATGTGATGTACCATGTTGATTGATTTGTGAATATTGAACCAGTCCTGCAGCCCAGGAATTAATCCCAATTGATCATGGTGAATAATTATTTTAATATACTGTTGAATTTTTTTGCTAGTATCTTGTTGAGAATTTTTGCATCCATGGTCATCAGGGATATTGGCCTGTAATTCTCCTTTTTAGTGAGGTCTTTGTGTGGTTTGGGAATGAAGGTAATGCTGGCTTCATGGAATGAATGTGAAAGCTTTCCTTCTTTTTCTATTTTTTAGAAGAGCTTGAGAAGAATACATATTAACTCTGCTTTAAATGTCTGGTAGAATTCCCCTGCGAAGCCATCTGGCCCTGGACTCTTATTTTTTGGGAGATTTTTGATAACCTGTTCAACTTCTTTACTGTTTATGTGTCTGTTCACATTTTCTATTTCTTTTCTTTTGAGTTTTGGTACTGTGTGAGTGTCAGGAATTTTTCCATGTCTTCCAGATTATCCAGTTTGTTGGCATATTGTTTTTCATAATATTCTCTAATAATTGTTTGTATTTCTCTGGCTTGGGTTGTGATCTCTCCTCTTTCATTCATGATTTTATCTCTTTCAGTTCTCTCTTGTTTATGAGAAGTCTGGCTAGGGGTTTATCAGTTTTGTTCATTCTTTCAAAAAACCAACTCTTCGATGCACTGATCTGTTCTACTGTTTTGTTTTGTTTTTATTCTATATTGTTTATTTTTGCTCTAATTTTCATTATTTGTCTTCCCCTGCTGGCTTTAGGCTTTCTTTGGTACTGCCTTTCTAGTTCCCTTAGGTGTTAAGTTAGGTTGTGTAGTTGGGACCTTTCTTGCTTCTTGAGGGAGACCTGAATTGCAATGTATTTCCTCTTAGGATGGCCTTTGCTGCACCCCAAGGGTTTGGACTGTCATGTTTCCATTTCCATTTGCTTCCATATATTTTTAAATTTCTTCTTTAATGAGTGGTTGACCCATTCATTCTTTAGTAGGATGTTCTTTAACCTTCATGTATTTGGGTGCTTTCTAAATTTTTTCTTGTGGGTGATTTCATGTTTCATAGTGTTGTGATCTTTGCACAGTATGATCTCATTCCTTTTATACTTCTTGAGGGCTGCTTTGTGACCCTATGTGATCTATTTTGGATGATGATCTATGTGCACTCAAGAAGAATGTGTATTCTGCTGCTTTTGGATGAAAAGTTCTGAATATATCTGTTGAGCTCATCTGGTCCAATGTGTGATTCAGAGCCTTTGTTTCTTTATTGATTTTCTGCCTATGATCTGTCCATTTGTGTAAGTGGAGTATTAAAATACTCCAATTTAGCAGATACTAAATATATCTTAAGGACTTAAGATATATTAAATATATCAGTTAAGTCCATCTGGTCCACTGTGAAATTCAGAACCCTTGTTGCCTTATTGATTTTCTCTCAATGATCTGTCCATTGTTGTAAGTGAAGTATTAAAGTCCCCTACAATCATGATATTATTATCTATACATTTATTTATGTTTATGATTAATCAATTTATATAATTGGATGCTTTCATGTTGAAGGCATAAACATTTACAATTGTTAGCTCTTCTTGATGGATAGACCTCTTAATTATGGTATAATGCCCTTCTTCATCTCTTATTACAGTCTTTGTTTTAAAATCTGGTTTGTCTCAAAGCACCTGGTTGGCTCAATCTGTTAAGCATCTGACTTTGGCTCAGGTCATGATCTCACAGTTCACGGGTTTAAGCCCTGCATCATGCTCTTTGCTTTACAGCTCTGAGTCTGGAACCCACTTTGGATTCTTTTCCTCCCTCTCTCTCTGCCTCTCCCCCACTCATATTCTATCTCTCTGTGTCTCTCAAAAATGAATAAACATTAATTTTTTTTAATAAAATCTGGTTTGTCTGATATAAGTATGGCTATTCTGCTTTTCTTTTGAAGCCCAGTAGCATGATAGGTGGTTCTCCATCCCCTTACTTTCAATCTACTGATGTCCTCAGGTCTAAAATGAGTCTCTTGCAGGCAGCATATAGATGGATCTTGTCTTTTTTATCCATTCCTATACCCTATGTCTTTTGGGGCTTTTAGTTTATTTACATTCAGGGTGATTATTGAAAGATATGATTTAGTATCATTGTGTTGTCCATAGGTTTCATGTTGGTGGTGATGTCTCTGGTCCTTTGTAATCTTGGCAGCTTTCCACTCGTAGAGTCCCCTTAGGATCTCCTCCAGGTCTGGCATAGTGGTGATGAACTCCTTTAGTTTTTGTTTGTCTGGTAAAGCCTTTATTTCTCCTATTCTGAATTACAGCCTTGGTGGATAAAGGATTCTCAGTTGCATATTTTTCCTTTTCAGTCCACTGACTACTTCCTGCCACTCCCTTCTGGTGTGCTAAGTTTCAATGGACAGATCTGCTACTACCCTTATGTGTCTACCCTTGTAGGTTAAGGTCCACTTGTCCCTAGTTGCTTTCAGAATTCTCTCTTTATCTTTGTATTTTGCCAGTTTCACTATGATATATTGTGGTGTTGACCTGTTTTTGTTGATTTTGAAAGAAGTTCCCCATGCCTCGTAGATGTGGATGCCTGTTTCTTTTCCCAGATTAGGGAAGTCCTCAGCTGTAATTTGTTCAAATAAAACTTCTGCCCCTTTCTCTCTGGCTTCTTCTTCTGGAACTCCTATGATAAGGATATCATTTCATTGAATCACTTAGGTCTCTGTTCTCCTCTTGTGTTCTAGTAATTTCCTTTCCCTCTTTTTTTCAGTTTCATCATTTGCCATAATTTTATCTTCTACTTCACCTATTCACTCCTCTGCTTCTTCCTTCATTGCTGTCACTGTGGTTTATTTTGTATCTCATTTATAGCATTTCTTAATTCATCATGACTATTTCTTAGGCCTTCTGTCTCTGCAACAGTAGATTCACTGCTCTTGTCTATGTTTCTTCAAGCCCAGCTATTAGTCTTATGACTGTCATTTTAAATTCCAGTTCAGATATAGTTTATGTATCTGTTTTGAGCAATTCCCTGGCTGTCATTTCTTCCTGGATTTTCTTTTGAGGAGAATTCCTCCCCTTGATCATTTTGGCCAGTTTTCTGTCTTTTACATGTTTCAATAGCTTGCCATGTGTCCTGCACCTGTGAGCACTACTATATTAAAAAGGGGTCATACACTGTCCAGGGCCTGGCCCCTCAGGAGGTGTTTTTGAGGTGTGTTGTATGTACTCTGTTGTTGCACATTTGGCTCCTCTCTCACACTGGTTAGTCCTCTGCAAAGGTCTTCCTTGCTTACAGTGGTGGATTGTTTGGACCTTCTACCAGGTGTCCTTTGATTTGTTCATTGAAGTAACCCTGGAAAAAATGGAAAGGGCAGGGAACCTTATCCCATACAAAGAGAAAAATGAAAGGGCAGGGGGAGAAAACAAGCAGAGTATCAAAGAAACTATAAGGCCTAATCCAGAGAAAGAAAAAGCAAAATAAGAAGGAGATATTGTAAAGGTGTAAAAAGAATACAGTAAAAATGCCTGATTCAACAAAACAGAGAAAGGAAAAAGAAGGAGGAGAAGGAGAAGAAAGAAGAAGAAGAACAGAAGGAGGAGGAGGAGGAAGAGGAAGAAGGAGGAGGAGGAGGAGAAGAAAGAAGAAGAACAGAAGGAGGAGGAGGCGGAGGAGGAGGAAGAAGGGACCAAAAACGAAATCAGAGACTATGAGCCTGATTTCAAAGGAAAAAATAAGATGGTAGAAAGAAACATAAGAGAAAAGAGAAGGAAAGAAAAGAGAAAAAAAGAAAGAGAGAGAAACAGATTAATATACCAAACCGCAAGTCAGTTGTCTGATGGTGCCTGGGACCAGTGGCTTTGCTGTTCTGGAGGGAGGCCATCTGGTTCACTCAGTGTCAGTCATGCTCCAGTAGATAAGCAGTTGCCAGGCATAGAGGGGAAGGTGTGGTGGAGGTGGGTCCCACTTCCTCTGGGGTTCGCTGTGCTGTTCCCTGAAGCCCCACCATGTTGGTGATGGGGAGAAAAATGGCAACACTGCAGTGTCTCCTCCCCAGACTGGGTGACTCCCATCGTGCTGTTCAGGCAGGCCTCAGAGAGTAGAATGGGCCCCGCTTGCCCTGCTCCAGTCTCCTGTGCCTCCTAGGTGCTCAGCTGGAATTCAGGACCTGATATCTTTTTTTTAAATTTTTTTTTCAACGTTTTTTATTTATTTTTGGGACAGAGAGACACAGAGCATGAACGGGGGAGGGGCAGAGAGAGAGGGAGACACAGAATCGGAAACAGGCTCCAGGCTCCGAGCCATCAGCCCAGAGCCCGACGCGGGGCTCGAACTCACGGACCGCAAGATCGTGACCTGGCTGAAGTCGGACGCTTAACCGACTGCACCACCCAGGCGCCCCTAGGACCTGATATCTTAAGGGGCCCTGCACCACCCGGACCCTGTTCTAGTGTAGTGCCACCCAACCCTGCTGCTACAGGGCCTCTGGCTGTTGCCTGCATGGCCTCTTGTCCTTGGGGAGGCAATAATCTCTCTTCCCACAGTACTCGAGGAAGGGGAGACTGTTCTCTCTGAATGTGCGCCCTTGAGATCACTACCACACCCAGGGAATGGCTCCCCTCTGAGGCATCGACACACAGCCTGGCTCTAGTCTGGAGAAAGTTGTGCGCTTTTAAAAACCCTGATCTTCAGCTCCAGAAACCGTTTGCAAAGTAGAAACCGGTACTTCCCATATTGCTCGTTCCCCAGTCTATGTTCCAGAGAAGTTTTTGTCCTGTGCTAGCACAATACCACAATCCCACAGCCTCTTTGTCTTTCCCTCTTGTCTCTCCACAGACGGGGTTGCCTCCCCTCCGTGGCTATGCTGTTTTACCTCCCCCAGTTCACATACATTCACCTGTGTCCCACCGAGCTGTTTCCCTCTACCTGTGGGAGATCCTTCTGTCACTCCACACATTGATTCCCTGGGTGTTACAAGTGCTCTGACCTTAATATAGCTGTGTTTGAGTGACTAGGGAAATCCCAGTCGCCCTAGTTCTCTGCTATCTTAACTCCTCTTCAACAGCCGCCATATACCTGGTGTATTTACTGCAGAATCTCCAGTTCCCACCACAGGTTTAGCTTGCATCTGCCCCAAAGCAGAAGTGACTTCAAAGGGAGAAACCAAAAGTAAGAAAGTTCAAATACCAGGAATATAAATCCCCTATAGTGTTGTGAGAAAACTCTTCTCTGACTACCCTTCTCTTCTATGCCTTCCCTCTTCTGTTAGTGTCAGGGTACATGCTTGTGACTTCAGAGTATGAACTGGTCCTGATAACTCAACATTTATAATGATATTTTTTCTGTTTGAAAAAAAAAATATTTTAGCTGTTTAGAAGCATGAAGAGAAATATAAGTGCCTACGTATCGTTAAATGAAAAACTATGATGAACAATACATGTTTTATACATTTTTAAACAAATTCTTTTAGGTGTGTGTGTATTGTTGCATGTTTATGTGTGTCTAAGTAAGATCTCATTCTTGCTTGACTGCATATTACCCAAGCCATCTAAGAGGCTAAGAAGGCTCTTGCTGAAGGTAACTTCATATGGCCTCATCCAGGGATGCTGATTCCTAAAAGTAACACTGTCTTTAAGTGTCAGCAACATTTATGATTCCTAAAAGAATATTGACCTACCAAGCATCATGACCATGCAAAAAAAAAAAAAAAAAAAAAAAAAAAAAAAAAAAAAGGCTGAATCACCCTTTCTGCCAGCTAGAATACTTTGATTATCTTTCATTTTACTATAGATAAAGAGAATCTGGATTTTATTCATAGTGGAATTAAATTAGAAGGGTAGGAATAAACATATGGTGGTAAGGTTGAATACTCCGTAATAAATGGTTTGTTAGCCTGCTGAATAATGGGCTTAGGTAAATAGCAATTGTTAAAGAGAGGGAGATAAGATAATAAGTGAGAGGGTTATAAGAGACATAGAAGAAAAGTTAGGCATTATGGGGCACCTGGGTGGCTCAGTCTGTTGAGCGTCAGACTTCGTCTAGGTCATGGTCTTGCGGTCCATGAGTTCGAGCCCGGCATCGGGCTCTGTGCTGACAGCTCAGAGCCTGGAGCCTGCTTTGGATTCTGTGTCTCCCTCTCTCTGCCCTTCCCCTGCTTATCTGTGCGTGCACTGTCTCTCTCACTCTCTCTCTCTCTCAAATATAAAATAAAGCATAAAAAAAAATTAGAAGAAAAGTTAGGCATTAAAAGAAGAGTCAAGAAGAGCTTCATAGGAAGTATCATGGATGAGATCTACTTTGTTGGAATATGAAGAAGTCATTGGTTAGGACATGGTATTGGAAATAGCAATGAGGTCATAAGTTTAAATTTTTTGTAATGTTTATTTATTTTTGACAGAGACATAGCATGAGTGTGGGAAGGGCAGAGGGAGACACAGAATCCGAAGCAGGCTTCAGGCTCTGAACTGTCAGCACAGAGCCTGATGCATGACTCGAGATCATGGACCCTGAGATGATGACCTGAGCCAAAGTCAGATGTTCAACTGACTGCGCCAGCTAGGCACCCTGAGGTCATAGGTTGAGAAAAGTAGGGGAAAACACACACAAATCTACTCTGAACATCCTTCAGAACATCCTTAGGAAGCTTGCTGTGGAGACTCTCATGCAAAGTTAACAAGGCAAAGGGAGTGGGACTGATGGTTGATGGCTTTGAGTTCAAATTCTACCTCCTCTCCTGAGTTGTGTGACATGGGGTGCATTACTTACCAACTTCAGTACCACTAAAATAAAAGGGGATAATTAAAGGGGATAATAAAAGGGGCCTAATGAAGAGGTGGGGTAGCTTGGGGTGAAGAGCCTATAATCAGGAAGTAAAATCGTGGTTTTACCACTTACAAGATCTAGATCTGTGGTAAAACTTTTAAATTCAATCTCTTTTCTTCATCTCTGAGTTAGGTTATCACATAGAGCTGCTGTGAGAATTAAACAGGTAATTTCTTGTAATAGGGCCTGAAAGGCGCTTAAAAACTGTTCATTATTTCTGTTGTTCTTACATCATGGTGGTTTGAAAAATGAAATGATACAGGGTTGTAATGTGTCAACCGTAGCATGTAGGACATAGTAAAGATGCAATATTCATCTCACTCCTATTTTCCCACTAAGAAACGTCAAGGTAGATGCTTCAAGTGTCCTTTGCAGCAGGAAATCTCATTGGCTGCTTATTACTTTTCTCAAGAGTCGCACTACCCTTAGGAAGTCTTTCTACCAACAGTCAGAACTAGCCTTCCTCCAAATGCTAAGAATGAACTTCCTTACCCCTTAAATAATCTGACGATTACAGCCCTATGTAGGAGAGAGAAAAACTCATTTTCTATAGGGGACTATGCTTAGCAGAAAACTATTGACACAATGTCTCACATTAAGCCAGTGATCTCAGCTATGGATTCATTTTACCTAACACTGTTAAATATGTTTCCAAAACACATTCATGGAAATTTACATTCTCTTATTCTTTTATTTTTATCAAAATTTTGCTCTTTTCTTTCTACAAAATAAAAAGATATATAGTCTTCTTCTCACTAATACTTACTTTTTTTAATATTACAAAGACTTCCCAAATTTCATTTAAATCCTATCCATGTAGAGATGAGTAAATAGAAGGTCAAAAAGGTAAACTTGCTTAACAACTACTAACACACAACATGCTAATCTATAGAAAACACCTGTTTTTTCTGTCTAAACATGATTACTTTATATTTTGTATTAAGTAAATTATTTAAGAAAAAAAAAGAAAAAACATACAGTGTGCCTGAAATAGCAAGCCGCGTTAACAGTCTACTGAAATTAGCATATATCTTAATCTTGTTTAAAATCTAAAAATGTTGGGGCGCCTGGGTGGCGCAGTCGGTTAAGCGTCCGACTTCAGCCAGGTCACGATCTCGCGGTCTGTGAGTTCGAGCCCCGCGTCAGGCTCTGGGCTGATGGCTCAGAGCCTGGAGCCTGTTTCCGATTCTGTGTCTCCCTCTCTCTCTGCCCCTCCCCCGTTCATGCTCTGTCTCTCTCTGTCCCAAAAATAAAAAATAAAATAAAATAAAATAAAATAAAATAAAATAAAATAAAATAAAATAAAATAAAATAAAATAAAATAAAATCTAAAAATGTTGCAGCAGCCTCATAAACAATTACTATTTTTTAAGTAAATGTCACTGGGTTACCAGGACTTTTCTGAACTGAGACACTTTCTTGCCATCTGCTCCTGAGAAGCCATATAGACTTTAGATTTGGGAAATAGTTCATCATCCCAGCAGCTTCAGGGACATCAGTAAAAATGTCTGTAAATAACAGATTATCTGTCAGAAGATTCCATGTGTTAACTATTTTTCTCTATCACATTTTCAGAACTAATTAAATATTTAGGCTAATCAGATGCTGAGAATTTTTGATGTGATTTGCAAAAAATATATTTCAACATTAACTTAGGGATTTCACAACTTCCTATTGTTCACTGTCTGAAGATGAAGTCTGTGTTTTCCAAAGGATGTTATTAAAAGCAGTTGAAAATTGCATATGGCACATCATTAATTTGAGCCATTTTGCACATTTTTTTTTCATTTTTGCAGCATCTGGAAAAGTTAATGGGAGCTGAAAATGACAAAACAAGAATAAATGAAAGCCACTCGAGGAGTCCATTGATTTTCCTCTTTGAAAACACTAGGTATAGCTCCTTGAAAATTGTACAGAAACCGAGAGCCATGCCCCTGGCATAGGGGATTGCCATTGGCTTGAGTTTCCTATCACTATGCCAAATGTTCTACATCGATATCGATAATGTGGCATGAAGGTGGAGTAGAAAGAATTCAAAGACCGGGAGAAAATAATAGAAGCCAACTTACTATGTGACCTTGGAAACGTCACTTTTCCTTTCAGAGAGTTAGTTTTACCCTCAGAAAAAGAAGCCTTGGGTGTATCTCATTCTCAGTGTTAATTTATCAACAGCCCTCCTAATCAAAGTCTTTCACATGCTCATCACAACATATTTGTACTTGAATGCTGAAATTCTGGTGCTGAATGCTTTCCTGCTTATCTATCAAATAAGGGACTATTGTGAAATCCAAGGAAATGAAAATGACAACAATGCACTTAAATTATCTACTCAAATTAATCCAAAACTGTATTACACAAAATCATGTTACACACAACACCCCGTCAACTGATTGTAAGCAACTAATCTATCACAATAGGACTCTTGACAACTACAGGGCTGGTTAATCTCACAGGTAGTTGTAGTGGTGTTAAAAATTCTCTCCGTGGGGTGCCTGGGTGACTTCATTGAGCTTCTGACTTCTGCTCAGGTCATGATCTCAGGTTTGTGAGTTTGAGCGCCACAAGGGGCTCACTGCTATCAGTGAAGAGGCTGCTTTGTAATCTTTGTCCGTCTCCTTCTCTGCCCCTATCTGTTCATGCTCTCTCTCTCTCAAAAATATAAATAAAATATTTTAAATTAAAAGAAAAACGTTACTGTCTCTGTCTCTCTCACACAGCCACATTCTTACTTTCACATACTTTAAACACTACTAATTGCTACTAGTTTCTTAATTATTTGTAAGAACTTTTAAGCTACCCTGAACTCCAACTCATTTTCTGGTTAGTACAGTCATCCCTGTTAACATGTCAATTTTGAACCTCCTAAGGGAGCAGGTTATGCAAGAGAAAGCAGGATATAGTAGAACAGTGGTCAGAAATAGTGTCTTCAGTAACTTAGGACTAGGTACTGATGGAAGGAAACATAATAGAAAAAGGGGTTATTCCAGAGGTATTCTTGTAAATGTGGAAAGCCCAGGATTCATCTGTCAATAAGGAGGATCCAGTCTGATGAAGTTACTGAGATCCTTAAGGATGGTGGGGGGGCACAAAACAAAACATAAAACAAACAAACAAAAAACAGGAAGTAAAAAGACACTGATGGGACTCAGTTCTAAAAGGAATTCATAAGTCTATACTCCAGATAAGGTATGAGGTATACCTTGCCAAAGACACCAGTGACACAGTAGAATTTCATGCTGTGTTTTTTCTAAAGATTGGGTTAGATTTACTTAAATCCCTGCTAAATAAGTTCACAAGGGGAGCAGAGCTAAGAAAGCTCTTGAAGGGCTAAAAGGGCTTGTTGTAAAGTGTTTCTTCTCCCTTCCTTTTATTGAAATTGACTTCTTGCTTTATTCCCCACAGCCCTAGGGATCTTATCTGCCTTTCAAAGAGATAACAAAGTAACTTGTAAAATGAATGATCACCAGATATTTACTGAAGAAAGATATTATTCTCTCTTCATTTTTATATATGCAAACTTTTAAAATACTTTATATTTACTCTATGGCAAAAAAAATGACGATAAGAACAAATTTTTAAAATACCAAAGAGTTAAAACTAGAAACAAAAAAACCCCAAATTATCCAAGAAAATGGTTGTTTTGATGTGTTCTCATCTAGTGATTCAGGCATGTTTATATAATTGTGAACATTTGATGTATAAAATTTTATTTCCTGAATTCTGTCTAAAATTCTATCAAGCATTTTCATGTTGGTTTATACAATTCATAAGTAGTACAAGTGGACTGTATTGCATTCAGTTAATGTTTCTTCATTTTTTTGACCATTACCTTATTGTCAAGTAATTTATTGTTTTTTAAACTTTTACTTTTAAAAATGAACATATTTATGACTTGAGGTGTTTGCTTTCCAGTTTAATATATTCCCTTCAGATAAAAGCAAAGAAATTATGGGGCGCTTGGGTGGCTCAATGGGTTGAGCATCCAACTTCAGCTCAGGTCATGATCTTGCATGTGGTTTCAAGCCCCACATCAGGCTCTGTGCTGACAGCTCCTCTGTCTCTCTGTCTGTCTGTCTCTCTCTCTCTCATAAACATTATTTTTTTTTAAAAGTTAAAGAAATTAAGAGGTATAAAATGTTCTTTAGACATATTCTGTTTTGTATTTTTATTATGCAAATATAAAATCTTTCTAAATTGATTTATCCACAGAAAATTTATAAACTCTCAACTTACTCCCAGAGAATTTGGATAAATCTTAAATGATATTTTAAGCCGTAAACTGTTTTCCAAGTAAAATGATGCATGCTGGTTATCTCGAGAAATTAAATAATAAAGTGAGATTGTAAAAGAAATATAAACACAATTTCTACAACTTTCACCAACCAGAAATAACATACTAGGTATTGAAAAGACCTAACCAAATATTTTTCTATGTAAATTTAAAGATGGGAGAAGGAATAGAAGAATGGATAGTTTTTATACAGATTAATATGTATGCATATGCGTTTAAAGTGATTTACTTAGATACACCATTTTATTTAAAGTAATTTTATTTGGTTTTAGCAAAATTAGACAACAAAGGAAAGGATGAAGTGAACTAGTGACATACTAGGAAGCCTGTTGTCATCATATCAGGTAATCATCCTGCGAAATAGGCTTCTAAAATAAAACAAAAAGTAACACAAGCAAAAACATTGCAGAAGAAGTAAGTTAATATAGTTATCATTGATTATTTTGAGGCTCAGCTATTAAAAATAAGGAATTTAGCTTGTACTACAATTCCTTTTACCTGCCTTCCTCTACATCTTTTGATTGTTAATTTGCCAATGTTTACATCACTTATTATTTGGCCCATGGTTCTCTTGATCCCCACTCCTACACAAGCTGAGTAAAAGAGATCTTATTTTCATGGCACCAGTTAGCAGAAAGAACATAGAAGAAAACATTAAGGTGCCTGAGCATGCCCATTTATCTTTTAATACAGAGTTCCTATCTGCATCAAAGCAGATATTAACTATAAATAAGATGATAGGGACTCAGACATATTTATCTGTGAATTGCAGTGTGTCCATGAAAGAAAAAGAATAAAAATAGTTATTTATTTTTCCTCAAAAGTTTATTAATTCCAGGGCTCCCTGTTTAAGTTCACACTTCATGTCATCAGGACGTTCACGGTTACACAAACACCTCATGATGTCCACCCCGGTTCCTCTCTTGAGGAGAACCTCTCTTGAGTCTATTTACTTTTATTCATGGTTACTTGGTTATTTATGATATATTTAAATTTCCATCTGCTTACTGCAAACTTGTTAACTTTTTTTTTTCTCTTGTTTGATTTACTTTCCTTTCTAATGTCTAAATATATTAACGTTTATTCTGCAGTATCTAATCTGCTTTTAATCTCATAGAGTCTGTTTTTCATTTCAGATAATGTACTTTCCATTTCTAGAAATTCCATTTAAATTGCTGCCATGATTTCCGTTATCATTCTGATATATTGAAAATATTATTATTGTGTTTTAATATGCTTGTTGCACCTGTCTTTGTCATCTTGGATCTGTTTCTATTGACTGTCATTTCTCCTGGGGATGAGTTACATTTTCTTGCTTCTTAGAGTTGTTTTCTGGATTTTGTTATATTTCTTTAAATATTGCTCTTCTTTGGGGCACTTGGGTGGCTCATTTGGTTAAGTGACCAACTTCTCTACTCAGGTCGTGATCTTGTAATTCATGAGTTTGAGCCCTGGTGGGCTTCTGCTCAGGTAATGATCTTAGGGTTTGTGAGTTCGAACCCCACCTCAGGCTCTGTGCTCTCAATTTGGAGACTGCTTCAATCTTGTCTCCCTCTTTCTCTGCCCCTCTCTTGCTCACATATTCTCTCTCTCTCTCTCAAAAATAAAACAAATATTTTAAAATAAATCTTCCTGTTCTTTCTTTGTGAATTTGCTTATTTTTATTTGGATTCACTTTAATCCTTTTAAATCTGACCTTTTAATTTAGTCAGAGCAGCCTAAAGCAGCTATGACCTCACCACTAGAGCAGTACTCTTATGAGAACTGTGCACATTGCTGCCTGCATTTGGAGGTCTTTCTTCTCTGGCTAGTGGAAACATGAACTTTTGGCTGTGTGCAAGCTGTGTGAATTTTACTGTTTACTCCCTTGTAGTATTTCCTTCTTAAGGCTCAACTACCTCACATGTATGTGCAGAAAAATACTCAGTTTAGAAATCAAGGGGATCATTCTGCACATCTCTGAAAAAATTGGAGAAGTTCCTCTGTAGTATTTGTTCAACTTTGAGCTAATCTTTTCTTCTAAATTCTACACTCAATCTCTTCTATTGTGGTATTTGGGTTCTCTTCCCTGTGCTGAAAGCTGGAGATTCTTTCTAGTCAGTAAACTGGACTATTACAAGTTTCACTCTTCTTTTAATCTTCTTCTCCTAGAAATAATAGTCCTCTGCTGCCTGTTGACCAATATCTGAATGCTTTTTTTCCCCCATGTAGTTCATAAATATATGTTGAAGCTTATTGTCCCTCCTTTTGTCTTAACATAAACAGACCACTTATGAAGAAAAGATTAAGTATTAAAAGAAGTAATATTGCGTATTTGTGACCCCCTCTTTTTCTAATCACCATTTTCTTTTTATTCCATAGTGTGTGACTCAGTTTCCATTTTAAAATATAATGTTTTTGTTTCATGGCCCACTCATATCCCTAGATCTCATATATTTAATCAAAATATAGTTAAATGGATATTTCAATATGCTCAAACTTACTTTTAGAAAATCTGTGTCTAACCAAGGTCTTGGGATCTCTTCTTTCAGTTGTCTTCAGTCCTGTCTTGCCTTCAATCTTCATACATTTTTGTTGTAAGTTGTACATTTAGGAGAATTTGTTAAAATATTTTTTTGTTGCTATTTTATAGTTGTAGTCATTTATCTGTTTCTTGAGTGATAAATTTATTGATACATATTTTCTAACTTAGTTAAAAGGGAGACAAGGAGAATACCAGCGTATTTTAAACGCATTGGAACAATGGGTGCTTCGGTGTCTCAGTTGGTTGAGCATCTGCCTCTTGATCTCAGTTCAGGTCTTGATCTGGGTTGGGAGTTCAAGCTCTGTGTTTGTCGTTGTGCTAGTAGTGAAGAGCTTACTTAATAAAGAAATATATATATATATATATATATATATATATATATATATGTATGTATGTGTATACATATATACATATGCATGTATATACATGTATACATATATACATATATATACACACACAGATATATATGTTTGTATATATATTACATAAATATATACTTATACAAATAAAATAAATGCAGTGGAACAAGTACACAGAATTTTGTGTATAAAGGAAATGTTTTTTTGGGTGAATATATCTATTTCTAAATGTCTACTTTTTTTGATGAGTATGTATATGTCATGTTACTAATGTATATTCATAAATATTCCCCTAATATATTTCATACTGCGTATATTTTTTCTCAAGTTGTTGGGAGCCCTGTTTAATTTCTCAAAATATTTTTTTTTTGTATTTTCTATTTACTAGAGCCAATTTGCAACACAAAACCACCAACCTTCTTTCAAAGAGAGTAGGTAATGGTAGTAAAATTGGAAAATGATACATTATTTCTGTTCTGAAGGGTCTACCTCATATAAGATGGATAGCTGTCAGCATTATAAATATACTATAGACAGGAAAGTATACTTAGAAAGCTTATGAGAATTCTTTTATTCAAAAGAACAAGCTTAAGAGAGAAAAAGTAAAATTCTGTTAACACCAACCAAACCATTGAGAAAGGAACTCTACCAGGAAAATGCACAGCCTCAGAGTTCGCTTCGAAGAGGCAGCCTGCATTATTTCTAAATGGATTTTTTAAATCCATTCTCTGGTTTAGTGTTTGTATTACTCTGTATAATTAAAAGGTTTCCTCATGTGTAGATTTTCAATTTCATTACTTGTGGGCTTAATAGATAGGCAGGTTTGGAAAGGAAATATATGGTTCATAATGTTTCAGAATGATCTGTTGCAGACAGTTTTATAGAAAACAGATACCTCCAGTGTAATATGCAATTCTAATTATCTTAGAATCATGTGATATACACAGCACAGCACATTTCAAATTTTAAGATACTTTTTTTTTCTATTCTCATTCCATTTAACCCAGTTGTTGTCATCCGTTTTATGTCTGTGTTTTAATTTTGTTTATGTGCCCTCTCACAATGTACTTAATATCTCAAATTGTTTTGCCATAAGCTCTAGGAAAGGCATCCTTTCATTACCACAAATGAATTACTTTTCATAAAAGTCTCATTCCCCATATATTTCATCAAGTCCCTCTTCAGGTTAGAGTTACATATCTCACACACACACACACACACACACACACACACACACACCTGAGAAAAGAGACCTATACAAGAGAGTCACCTGGGTGTATAGAGAGGAATACCCTACAAATATAAAATAGTCATGTATTCCCAGAACTGCCTTGTCTGTGGATAGACAAAAATGTTGATATACACAACATGAATTAATCTCAAAATCATTATGCCAGCTAAAAATACAGAAAAAAAAGAAGTAAATTCTATATGATTCTGTGCAGGTAAAAATCCAAGAAACGGATGCAGAAACTTTTGGGAGTTATAGATACATTTATTATTTTGATCATGATGGTTTCACAAGTGCGTACATATGCTAATTATACCCTTGAAATTTGTACTTTTCTAAATGTTTATTTTTTGAGAGAGAGAGAGCATGAGTGGGGAAGGGGCAGAGACAGAGGGAGACACAGAATCCGGAGCAGGTTCCAGGCTCTAAGCTGTCAGCACAGGGTCCATCATCACATCATGACCTGAGCTGAAGTTGGACGAAGTGGGACACTTAACCGACTGAGCCACCCAGGTGCCCCGAAATTTGTACTTTTTAAATGTGTATTTATTTTGAGAGAGAGAGAGCATGCATGTATGAAAGCAGGGGAGGGGAGAGAAAGAGGGAAGAGAGACAGTCCTCTGCTCCGCAGAGGATACATGTCAGCATGTATCCGGATGGGGGGCTTGAACTCATAAACTGTGAGATCGTGACCTGAGTCACAACCAAAAGTTGGATACCTAACCGACTGAGCCACTCATGTGCCCTGAAAGTTTTACTTTATAAAAAATACTTCTTAACGTGTTTATTCATTTTTGAGAGGCAGAGAGAGACTGAGCTTGGGTTGGGGGGGGGGTGGAGGGAGAGAGAGGGAGACACAGAATCTGAAGCAGGCTCCAGGCTTTGAGCTGTCAGCACAGAGCCCAATGCTGGGCCCTAAGTCAGAAACCGCAAGATCATGACCTAAACCGAAGACAGACACTCAACCAACTGGGCCACCGGGCGCCCCTGTACATTTTAATGTATATCATTTATGCCTCAATAAAGTTGTTAGGATAATCATGTGTTAAACTACAAAGACAAATTCTAGCAAGACCATAGGAATAGTGGAAATAGCCTGGACCTAATTGTTAGATGACTGTGAAATCTTTCATTCATATCTAATTAGTTGTATTACCCTGAACAAGTCACCCATCTATATATGCACTATGGTTTCTTAGTACATTTCAAGAATATTATCTTGTAGAGAGCTTTATTTTGCAAATGAGGAACATAGAGCTGAGGAAGGAGGTAATGCTGAAATTATTTTTATTCATTCAAATATTTTAAACTGTTAAATGTCTTTATTATCTATTAGGTATAATTGTGTCAAAATTAAATACGAATCAAACTGTATGGTATTTCTAGTTTTTCTACATCCTCTCCAAAACTTGGTGTGGTAAGTCTTTTCCATTTTACCCATTCTAATCAATGTAGAGTATTACCACATTATAGTTGTAATCTGTATTTGTAATGACTACTGATACTAATTATCTTTCTATGAGCTTATTTGTCATTTTACCTGTTAACTCACTTACCACAGTACCCCCTGGGCCCCAGGACACTGGGCAAGGTCTTTTTCTGTTTCTTTTCTTTCTTTCTTTCTCCCCCTCCCCCATTTATTTGTTTGTTTGCTTGTTCACTTGTTCAGGTTCTTGGCCTTTAGAGCAGGGCCCTAGTTCTACATTGTACTTTCACTTTTACCCCTACCCTCAGTGGAGCTTTTTCTTTGGACCATGTTTGCCTTTCAGTATGTTTCTGTAGTATGTAGTGGTAATTTGCTTTAATTTCCTCCTTTTATTTCTTATACTTACCTTACCAAAGTAGTTTCTCCCCCTAAATAAGCCTTCTTTGAGGGTAAACCTTTTGGCAACTGTTTTTTTTTTTTTTTTTTTTTTTTTTAATTTTTTTTTCAACGTTTTTTATTTATTTTTTTTGGGACAGAAAGAGACAGAGCATGAACGGGGGAGGGGCAGAGAGAGAGGGAGACACAGAATCGGAAACAGGCTCCAGGCTCTGAGCCATCAGCCCAGAGCCTGACGCGGGGCTCGAACTCACGGACCGCGAGATCGTGACCTGGCTGAAGTCGGACGCTTAGCCGACTGCGCCACCCAGGCGCCCCATGGCAACTGGTTTTTAATGGTAGAGCCCAAGAAATCCATTTTGCATTGGACTTTCCAGATTCTACGTGTATCCAATGATGCTGAATCAAACTTGGCATGTGAAATAAATGTGTTTTATACTCTCATTTTTTTCATAACTCGTATGGTATTGAAGTGTCTGTCTTCTGTTGGTTGTCTTTGCTATCAGCCTTTCTTTTGAGCTTATTTTAACTCTTGAGCAATGTAACAGATTTAATGTGAAACATAAAACAGATTTAATAGTTCAAAGGTTGCTATCCTGTTTTGTTTTTTGCTTTTGTAAAGAAAATAACTCTGTGTGTGTGTGTGTGTGTGTGTATGTGTGTGTGTGTTTGAAACACAATATAAGTAAACTCTCTCCCTGCCCTGTCTTTCCCTTGCTTCTGCCTGATATTGGATCTGCTGGTTTGGAGCAGGAGAGGAGTTCTGTGCTGACACCTCAGAGCCTGGAGCCTGCTTCAGATTCTGTGTCTCCCTGTCTCTCCACACTTCCCCCAGCTTGCGCTCTCTCTTTGAGCGGAGGGTAGCATGTTCACTGTCTGTATGAGCTTCCCTAGAGCCAGAGAAGAAGGGCATAGGAAATGGAGCTTGGCTTTATTAGGTAAAACATAAAATTAAAAAAAATATCAACACATATGCTCACTCTACAAATGTGGGCCAAGAACATTACCTCCAAGTTGGACCATGTCTGGCATTTGGTCTTAGAGTTCTATGCAGCACTTGGTTCTCCCAATTCCCTGAGTTGTGGGGCAGGTGACAGGGCAGGAAACAAGAGCTCTCAGGCAGTCTCCTCCCCAAAGATTAAAAAAAAAAAAATTACTAAAAAAGTACTCAAAGCTTAAAACTTTGCTGAACCTTATGGTTAAATAATTTACCAATTTTTAATTGAATGTTTTTTTTTTTTTTTAATTACTGAGTTTTAGAAGTTACTTACATATTTTGGACAAAAGTCCTCCAGTGTGTAAATGTTTGACAAATAATTGCTCACATTTTATGTTTTTTCATTGCTGATACAGTGCTTTGAGAAACAGTCATTAAAAGTATCTTGAAAACAGAGCTGATGTTTTTAATTTTCGACAAATTCTAATTTATCAAATTGATCATTTATGTATGGAACTTCTTTTGTGACAACTAAGAAATCTTATTATTTTTTTAACGTGTATTTTTGAGAGAGAGAGAGGCAGAGTACAAGCAGGGGAGGACCAGAGAGAGAGGGAGACACAGAATCCGAAGCAGGCTCCAGGCTCCGAGCTGTCAGCACAGAGCCCGATGCTGGGCTCGAACTCACAAACTGTGAGATCAGGACCTGAGCTGAAGTCAAATGATTGACTAAGCCATCCAGGTGCCCGTATGTCTAAGAAATCTTTTATCACCACATTCCACAGTATTTGTTCCAGCATTTTCTTTTATTGTTTTTATAATTTTATGTTTTACCTTATATATAAATGATCCATTTTTATTTTTATACATGATGTGAGTTATGGATTGAAGTTCAATTTTTTTTGTATGTGGATATCCAGAAAAATTTGTTGAAAAAAAACTATTTCTACTAAAATTTATTCATACTGTTGTCAAAAGTCAGCTGACCACTTAAGTATTGACCTCTTTCTGGATTCTGTTTTTCTATTAATCTGTTTGACTATCTTTTAATGACAATACTATGTTGTATTCATTATTGCTGCTTTAAACCACACCTTGAAATCAGGGCTACTCTCTCAATTTGTTCTTTTTCAAATTTGTTTCTGTTTTCTACTAACGACATTTACATTTGAGTATTAGATCAACTCATTAGTTTCTATATTTGAAAGCATAGTCTCTCAAACTTACTTTTGATTAGTGTTAGTATGGCATGCATATATATTTATTTATGTATTTATGTATTTATTTATTTATTTATTTAACTTCTTTGTGTCCTTACATTTATTTTCTTTTAGGCAGCATATCATTGGTTCTTCCTTTTTTTACTCCAATCTGACTACCTCTTTGTTTTAATTGAGAATTTCAAACCATTTACATTTAAGTGATTGTTTATACAATAGGTTTATATCTATCAACTGGCTATTTGTTCTATTTGCCAGATATGTTTTTTGTTATTTTTTTTTTTATGTCTTCTTCTGGATTAATTCAGGTGTTTATGAATTTGTTAATTTTGTTGGCTTACTAGCCATAATTTTTTTCTCTATTTTTGTGGTTGCTTAAATTTTATAATGTACATTTATTTTTTTTATGTTTATTCTTTTTTGAGAGATAGAGACAGAGCATGAGTGGGGGAGGGAGACACAGAATCTGAGCTGTCAGCATAGAGCCTGATGTGAGGCTCAAACCCACGAGCTGTGAGATCATGGCCTGAGCCGAAGTCAGCCCCTTAACTGACTGAGCCACCCACTCAGTTTACATTTCTAACACATATTACATATTATCAGAGACTCCTTTCTAGTGATACCGTACTACTTCATTTAAAGCATTAAATTTATCAATAATATACCTTCATTACTCTTTTCTTGGCCTTCGTGTGCCCTTTACTTTTTCAAATATATTATTACTTTTCTTATATTTCTATATTGCATTTCTTTTATTATGTATATGTTTTTAGCACTGCATTACTTTTGTTTTTGTTTACACTGTTGATTATCTTTTAGAGATTTAATTTAAAAGATCCATGTCTTTTATTTCTTTTGCTCTTCATTCTTTGCATAGATCCATATTTCCATGTTGTATGATTTTCCTTTTTCACAGAAGACTTTCTTTAAAACTTGCTACAGTGCAGAAGAACTCTAGTTTGTGTATGTGTGAAAAAATATTTCACCTTTGTTATTTTTAGGTTTATGTATTTATTTTGAGAGAGAGAATGCATGCAAGAGCAAGCAAGCACGCACAAGCAGGAGAGGAGCAGATAGAGAGAGAATCTCAAGCAGGCTTCACAGTCAGCTCGGTGCCTGATATAGGACTAGATCTCAGGAACGGTGAGGTCATGACCTGAACCACAATCAAGAGTCAGATGTTTAACTGACTGAATCACCCATGCATTGTTCACCTTTGTTTTTGAAACAGATTTCAATGGGTATAGAATTGTAGATTGACAGTTACTTTCGTTCAGTATTTTTCATATTTGAAAGATGTTTCTTCTTCTCACCTGCATTGTTTCCAGACAGAAATTTTCTACCATCTTATCTTTAAGATACCATGTATTTTTTCTCTCATTGTATTTAAAATTTCACATTATTACTGGTATTGAGCAATTTGATGATATTGTACCTTAAAAGCAGTTTTCTCCATGTTTCTTTGTTGAGCTTTTTTTTTGTCTGTTGGTTTATTGTTTTTATCAAGTTAGAAATTTGTCAGCCAATAGCTTTTTTTTCCTGTCCTTCCTCTCCAGTTACACATATATTGAACTAATTAAGATTTTTCTACTTCTCACTGACGCTCTGTTCATTTTTTTTTTGAGCATTTTTTTTTTCTCTTTGGATAATTTATTTTACTCTGTCTTCACAATTTTTAGCTTTTTTTTTTTTTCCTGGACATCAAATCTGATGTAAGTATCACACAATATTTTTTATTTGTTTTATCTCAGACATCATAACTTTCATCTTTAGAGGTTGACCTTGAGTCACTGTTTTATTTCCCAGACTTCCACTGAAACTCTTAAAATAATTAGAACAAAATGTGCATATGTATCTATTTCTCATTACTCAATTCAAGAGGACTTTGATGTTTTCATATCAGAAATGAATACCTGTTATTTATTACCAGGAAACAAATTGCAGATAAATATTCATCACCCAAACCCTATATAGGTAAATGCAGCAAATTATTCGTCTTTCACTGAAGCTGACTCAGATTAAAGTCTGATATTTTTCTGATTAGTGAGACCTTATATTAAAAAGGTAACCAGGAGTGACCGGTTGGCTCATTTGGTTAAGCATCTAATTCTTGATCTTGGCTCAAGTCATGATATAATGGTTTGTGAGTTCAAGCCCTGGGTCAGGCTCTGCACTTATAGTGTGGAGCCTGCTTGGGATTCTGTCTGTCCCTCTCTCTCTGACCCTCCCCCACTCATGCTCTCCCTGTCACTCTCAAAATAAATAAATAAACTTAAAAAGTATTTTTAAAAAGAAGGTAATTAGTAGAGAATGTGAAATCATAACTTTCTCTAGACAAGAAAATAAACAGTTAGCAATTAAACCTTTTCTATCCGTATCTGGGTTAACATGCTTTCAAATGATTTTGCTGTTTGTCTAAACACTGTGACCTCTGAGAAATAATCAGTATTGTTCTGACATTTTATTTTCCCCAAACTCCTATATAATAGTAAGTCTAATGGGAATAATTCTCATTAAAACCTGTTATTTTCTAATTGGCTAGCCACTTTGTGACTTAGAGGCTTAATTTTATGGACAGCATCAGTGAACTCCATTGCCCTTTGGTTAGAGTTAGACCAAAGGGATGTATGCAAAGTATGCAAAGAAAGAGGAGACTAAGATCAGGACATGTACTTTCCTGGTTCCTCCCTGCCGGCTGACCAGGGTTTAGCCAATCCATTTCCTTACGGCCACAGGTTCAGGAATCCCGTTCCTTGCATATTTCTCTCCAGTTTCTGCTAAAAACCACTGTCTCCACTCTTTCTTTGAGCCTTCAGTCATGAAATAGCTTATTTCCTGTTACTAACCCTAGGACATTTACCCCCACTCTCCTTTATTGACTTCCTTCAAACCTGCTCATGTTTTGGAAATAATCCTTCACAAAACTCTTCAAATTAACTAGCTTAAGTTCCTTAGTTCCTTATTATCTATTGCATGTTTGTATAAGTGCAATATCTTCATAGAAATAATGAGGACCTTTAGATATTGTCTCTTAATACATTTTATGAATGAGGAACCTGAGACAAAGTGCATGTCATAATCTCTGACAAACCATATCAATTTTTCTCCTAAGTAACAATAACATATACTAATTGTTTTATAGTGGTGAAGTCACAATAAAATATAGTGACTTTAACTAGAAATCATCTAGAGAGATTCCTATGTATTTTGGAGGATAAAATTGAGGTTCCAAGAGACTGACTTTTTTAGAATCAAATGAAACTTGTCAGAGAAGAACTGGGATTAGAACTGGCCACTTGAGCTGATGGACTTTGGTCGGTATGAACATAATAATAGAGCTAAGGGAATTAATAGAATCCGGTCATTACAGTTGAGTATTTGAAGTTTGAGGTGTCCAAAAAGATATGAATTTGTGAAATCCATAATGCCAGTTATCCCACTCATGGATGTGGTTCAATGCATTGAAATATAAATGATCCAATAACTTGGGACAAATTATATCCATAATTCCAATTTTTGAAACTCTGAATTATTTTTCTAATTAATTCATCCACCATCCATTAAATATCAATTGATCATTTATTCTATGTGAGGATCCTGCTGGGGATACTTAATACAGGGCCAAAAAAGACATGCACCTATGGCCTGTGGACATGATAGCCTATTTGGGGAAATGGACATTTAAAAAGGTAATAACAGTATAATTTTATAAATGCTATTATAAAGGAATCACAAAACGCTCCATAAATATTAATCATGGACATTTAAATCAATCTTGGTGGACAAAGGATCTCTGAGTAAATAGCATGAAATGCAATTTGATTTATCTGTAAGTTTCCTTGACTCAGCACTCTTGCCATCTGGACCTTATAACTCATTGGTGGGGGTGGGGTGGGGTTCTCTCCTGTGCACTGTAGTTCTTTTAGCAGAATCCCTGGCTTCTTTATACCAGATGCCCATAGATTTACCAAGTATAAAAATGATTTCCCCGAAAATTGTCCAATGTTCTGTGGGGGTCAAAATGCCCACAGTTGAGAAAGGAAGAGACCTAGGATCAAGAATAATATAGAATGTAATCTGAATAATGTGTGCTAATGATATCATGTTCTGATTCCTGGAACTTGTGTGAATGTTACCTTATCTGGTAAAGTTCAGAAGATGGGATTACATTAAAGGTATGGAGATGAGATTATCCTAGCTTATATGGGTGGGTTCTAAATACTGCCACACATGTCCTTTATACTAGAGAGGAACAAGGAGATGACATACATATAGAAAAGAAAAAGGCCAGGTGAAAATGGAGGCAGAGATTGGTATGATTCAATTACAAGCAAAGTTAACACCAGCAATCACCAAAAGATGGAAGAGGCAAAGAAGAAATTCTCCCTTGGACTCCCTGGAGAATAAAGCCCTGTTGAGTTCTTGACTATGTCCCAGTGGAACTGATAAAATTCTGGTCTCCAGAACTATAATAGAATAAATTTCCAATGTTGCAGCCAACAAACGTGTGGTAATTTGCTATGGCAAGCACATATAACAAATACATAGGCAATATAGGCAGATAAAATAGTATATAAAATGAGAAGAAATGTCAATAATAGAGGCTATTAAATATGAGTAATAAAATGTGTATGTGCACAGAGCAGGCCGGGAGAATATTTATAAGAGTATGATGACAGTTTTAGCTATGGAAATAAGTAAGACCTAGATAACACTGACTAAACATATTTATTTCTAGGGCTGACATACCAAATTAACACAAACTGGATGATGCCCTAAAATAACAGAAATTTCTTCTATCAGTATTGAAGGCTAGAAGCATGAAATAAAGCCATTAGGAAGGTCTTGATCACTTGGAAAGGTGGAGGAAAGAATCCTTCCTTGCCTTTTCCTAGATTCAGATGCTTGTCAACAATCATTGGTGTTCCTGCTTTGTAGGTGTATCATACCACTTCTTCCTCTGTCCTCACATGACTGCCTTTCCTCTGTGGGTGTCTCTCTCTATGTTTCTAAACCTCCCTCTCTTTATAAAAATACTTTTTGGGGTGGCTGTGTGGTTCAGTTGGTTAAGCATACAAATTTGTTCATGATCTCAGGGTTCATGGGTTTAATCCCTGCATTGGGCTCTGTGCTGACAACCTGGAGCCCACTTCACATTCTGTGTCTCCCTCTCTCTCTGCCTCTCCCCTGCTTGCACTCTGCCTCTCTCTCAAAAATAAATAAATGTTAGATTTTTTTTTATACCTGTCATTGGATTTAGGGCCCGTCCTATCCAGTGTGACCTCATCTTAACTTGATTATACCTGTAAACACCCTATTTCCAAATAGGGTCACATTCACTGGTATCAATATTAGGACTTTAACATACCTTTTAGAGGGGCAGCACTCAAAACAGAAAGCATAAATAATCTTAAGAAATTGAGACTTTATACTTAGAGTAATGGGAATAGTCCCAAGGATTCTACTAGGGAGAGAATAATTATCAGATATGCATTTTATAATGATACTCCTGGTACATACAGATCGAATGTCTTAGACTGAAGAACATTTGAGATGGGGGTATCTATTAATGGCTGTTGAGATAATCCAGGGAAGGAATATTGGAAGACTAACCTAGTGAAATGGCCATGGGTTTTGAGATAATTAGATAGGTTCAAAAACTATTTGGAAGTTGGACTCCACATAATTGGAATTCCTGTGATATGGGATGAAGATACAGGCAAGCCAGCTAAGTCTATGGCTTGGGAAATTATGAGAATGTTGGCTTTATTCACTGATATGGGTTTGAGGACAAATAGCATTTTTGGAGCAGATGATGAATGAGTTCAGTTTTGAATTTAGAGTTTTTGTGACCCCAATTTATGGGATGCTTAGGTAGACAAAGTAGGCATTTTCTATTTGCAGGGAATTCAGAAGGGATGCATTTATTTGGGGGATAGTCATCATAGAGAAGGTAACTGAAGCAAGAGAAATAAAAATATAATCACAGTAGAAGATTGAGATGGTGGAGCAGAAGGAACCTCAATATTCACATCTTCCACTTTGCAACTAAGGACAGAGATGCCCTGGTCAGGAAGTACCATTTCTCATCCGGATGGAGTAGGAAGTCTTTACCACACACAAAGGTTATAGGGTAAGGGTAAAATATTAAAGCTGAACAGGTAAGAGCACACAATGGTTCTGAAAGAACAGAGAGATTTGAGCAACAGGTATTGATTCCAGGATTTTGCCAGACTTCATTTGCCATAATATGTTTTGAATATGGATACTGTGCCAAGAGTCTGGATTCAGAGAAAACAAGGGAATAGGAAGCAAATGAGACAGCTGTGTCAGGGTGAGGAGGAGCAAAGTAGCTGGGGACACCTGAACTTTTACTTAGAACTGTGTTTGCAGCAATTTGACGTACTGTGGTAATGGACCAGCTGGAGTGAAATGTGTCAGTAGGTCAGCTCAGTTTGAATGACCGTGAGAACTGGAGGAATAACCATTTGGATGTGGCTCATTCTCAACACTCAGTCTCTATAGTGAAGAGTCTGTCTCCATTCTTTTTTTTTTTCTTAGGTTGGATGTTTGACTGCTCGCAGCTTTTAAACCTTTTTTCCCTGTGTCCTGTGTCTGGACAAACTGGTTAGAAATCCTGGCTTCTCCTTTGTGACAAACAGGAGAGTCAAGCCATGAGAGCCCTCGCTTATAACAGAGAGTCCTTGCTCCACCTCTACCATCTAACCACAGTAAAGACTCTGGCCATTCTCATTTCCAGTCTATTTGAAAGGCCTACTTGTTCCTCCCAGAGACCTCAATTGTATAAGAAAGTCGTACTCTCTTTTGGTGTGTTTGTGGCATCATCAGTGTCTCTGAACCAGGTGTTGGGTAAGGGATTAATCTACCTATGCAAGTGATCATTATAGTTTCTTTAGGTACAAAATGCCTTGTATTGCTTGGAACAGTCTTAACTAGCCATTCAGATACCCCTTTTTGAAAAACCAACTTTTCTGAGTTCTCCAATATCTTAGCAGCGCCTATGCAAGAACTAGATTACAACCCTCTCCCTGGCAACAAATCAATATAAACTTCACCACAGCACTTAATTCCACAGTCTTAGCTATTGTATCATGCCTGAACAAGGAGACTTAGACCCTTTGATGGAACTATATTACATTATATGCAGTGGAAAATCCCTTTCTTGTCACATTTATGTGGTTAATGGCAACATAGGGATATTTTTCCATGTCCTATTAACCAAGAGAAAGTAAATTCATTGCAAAGATAAGGACTTACTGCTACCTGAATTCTAGCTGTTTCAATGTCCGCCACGGTATTCATTTTTTTTAGGTCAGTGCAGGGTCCCACAAAGGCTTTTATGGATGTGTATGAAGGCAAATGTCCTCCCAAGAAACGTGGTTCCATGGTCTCTTTAATGTATGTGACTTTACAAGCTTAAATTGTGCCACGTTTATTTTCCCCTTCGCTTGTCCACAGTTTCTCTCATTTAATTTAGATTGTTCAATTATCATTAATTCCAGGCAATCTATTGTTTAATTGGATGGATTTCAATTGCAAATTAAGACTGCTGATTTCAACCAAGAAAGCTCATTTAAACCTGACAACAGGTTTGTTTAAAGAAAAAATTGGGAAAATGGTATGAGAGAATAGAGAATAACACACACTTTTGTTTATGTATTAAGGTGTCACTTGTTTGTTTAATTAGAGCAAAACCGTAGTTTCCTACTAACTAACTTTCTAAATTGCAGAAATAACTAGCACCACGGCTCTTCCTATGGGGAACATTGTCATAAAAGGCTTACCTACACATTTAACAATTCCAGAATACTTTCTTCTTATCCAAAGAATCTTATCACTTAACACACTCCATCTTAGAATCATTCTAAGCAAAAATTAAAGGTTAAGAAGATGTTATATGATTAAGGAGGTGGCACTGCATACAGTGATAAAAACAGTGATCACATATTTTCTCAGTAGTTAATAAGGGAGGCTGTATGAAATGTTGAGTTAGGCAATAACTTTCAGGAAATATGAGGGCAACTCAAAGATTGGCATGATCCCATCATCGGATTCTGGTATATGTCTATTCAAAAGATAGAGGGAAAACTCTTCCATTTGAATAATATGCATTATCACCAAAGATTGGCAAGTGTATTTAAAAACACTCATGTTGGAGTGGCTGGGTGGCTCAGTCGGTTGAGCATCAGACTCTTGGTTTTGGCCCACGTCATGATCTCATGGTTCATGAGTTTGAGCCCCACATCGGGCTCCTTGCTGATACTGTGCAGCCTTCTTGGGGTTCTCTCTCTCTTCCTCTCTCTCTGCCCCTCCCCCACTCGCTCACTCTCTGTCTCTCAAAATAAATAAAAACAATTCTGTTAAACCAATAACACTGGAAACTTCCTAATAAGGAGATGACAGTGGAAAAGTGACTATAAACCAAGAAAGAATGTTCTTCAATAAAAAAAATGACTCTGAATGGGGTGCCTGGGTGGCTTAGTCGGTTAAGCATCCAACTTCGGGTCAGGTCATGATCTCACAGTTCATGGGTTCTAGCCCCGCATCGGGCTCTGTGCTGACAGCTTGGAGCTTGGAGCCTGCTTCAAATTCTCCATCTCATTCTCTCTCTGCCTCTCCCCAACTTGTGCTCTGTCTCTCTCTCTCTGTGTCTCAAAAATAAATAAGTGTAAATAAAATAAAATAAACAAAATGATGACTCTGACTAAAACTTACTGAGGCATTTTTAACACTTTTGATATTCTCCAGCAGTATTTAGAAAATGTATTTATGCAAAGTAGAATATAAAGGCAAATATTAATAAAGATTCAAAATTTTGAAGTCTCCACTTGATGGTAAGTATGAACAATATATAGAAAAAGAATCTCAAAGTCTGAGCATTTTCAAAAGCAGGAAGAGAAGGGGTCATGACATAAGCTTTTATATTGATTAATCTCTGGATTCCAAGTAAGTAATTCATAGGTTTCAATTCTTAAACACTAGTGATAGCCATTGTTTATGCCTTGGCTTCTGGAAGGTTTATTTATAAAGCCAGTAACCATAATGAAGGGTTTCCAATATAGGAATGATTGCAAGATGAAGTATCATTATATTCCAAGAAAACATTATTATTGTATGCTGATAAATGGAAACAAGGGAAAGCGGGTTTTCATAATGCATTTTATAACCAAAAAGAAATAATAGAGTTACAAAATATATACATTACTTAAGAATGAATGATACTGCAAATATATTTCTAGTTTTTCCCAGTCTGTGTGTAAGAATCTTGATTACATTACTTAGAGAGTATGACCCTACCCTGTCAGTTATCAATTTATTACAATTCTTGAATTAAATCTTAATAGGTTGAAAATTGGATGAAATAGACAATCCTATAAGATGAAAAATATAAATATTTTATTCTATAATAAACTTTAAAAACTTTAGGAAAAAAATAGAAATAATATTCATTGTGGTTCTGATAGAAACTTCTAATTCTTTCGTACAAAATGGTGAAAATGAATAAGGAATGACTAACTGAAAACACAATTTTTTCTAGTCTTGTAAATTATGTTAATCATTCACTCTATCACTTTTATCCTTCATCATAAATTAATAATACAAAATACCTCTTGAACTGAGTCATCTTCTTTTTTGTTATTCTAATTATATATGGGGAACATTTCAGGTTGGCTTAGAAATCTACTCAAGATCCAACTCAAAGGCAACTACTTTATGAGAAATTTTAGAGGTGTTAATCCCATATTTATGACATTTTCTTCTTTAACTTTTTTTTTTTAACATTTATTTATTTTTGACAGAGACAGAACATGAGCATGGGAGGGTCAGAGAGAGAGGGAGATACAGAATCCGAAGCAGGCTCCAGGCTCTAATCTGTCAGCACAGAGCCCGGCACAGGGCTTGAACCCATGAACCGCGAGATCATGACCTGAGCCAAAGTCAGATGCTCAACCAATTGAACCATTTGGGCGCCCTGAGGTTTTCCTTCTTTAAAATACTGTGCAATATCCTACTTTCTAGGACAATTTTATTTTTAGGTTTGGGGTGTCACGTCTTGTGGTATAATCAGAACTATCTCTGATCTGCAACATCCTTCTCCCCCTTGGGCTCGGGGAGTTCTTGTATTCTTGAGGAATAGCCTCCTGTGGCCTTAGTGGAAGAGAGATCCCTCTTTATGCATTAACTTGAAACCATGGGTACTTTGTACACAACAATGTTAAAGATCCTTCTTGACAGGATATTTTTTTAAATATAGCTATTTCCCATACACTTTCTTGTAGACTGCACTTATGGCAATGCTGAGAATATCCAAAAGGATACTTAATAAAATCAGAACCCTGTCGCTGAGTGCATAGAGCTTAAAAAGTATACAGATATGCAGTAGTCATGAAAGGTATGAGTTTTCCCTACTCAGTCACACCAAGATAGAGATGGCAAGACAACACATTCTCCATAAATGTTGACATTGGATTGATAACCATGTGTGAACCACATGTATGTAGATACTTAGCACAGTAACTGGCACACTGCAGAGTATGGAATGATAAGCAAAATTAGGTCAATATGATTATGCTCTTATTGCTCTAATTTTCTGGGAAAATGTCTTTTTTTAAAAAAAGCAGCACTTATTTTAATTCTGTGTAGCCCTACCTGGCCATAAAAGAATTGCTAGCAACTGCAAAAAATCCGCGGCAAGGATGGTCTGTGCCTTTGTTCTTAAACACCTCCAGCCTATTGGTTTAGAAAAAACAAAAACAAACAAAAAAACCTAGACTACATTTATAAAGAAAAGCTCTCGCCTCCTGAGAGAGTCTGCTTGAAGCAATTTTGTCCAGTGGGTTAGAACGAGATCTGCAGGGAGCCAGGGAGAGGGCAGAGCTTCCAGAGGCCAAGCAGATAATGAATCGTTCAGCCTTTCAGTGGGAGAACTGTAGGAGCATGTGGTGTTTGGTGAAGACCAAGTCACAGACCCACGGAGTACACTGAAGGCTTTGCCATTTGAGGAGGAATTAAATGCTCACAGGAGAAAAAGCAAAACCAGACACTTATACCTTCGCAGAAATAATTGGGGAGATTAGGAACTGCTGTCACTTTCCCTTGCATAGTGAGACTATGGACCTGGACTCTTCTTTTGACAGACCTGTAGAGATGGCACTAATAGAAAGCAGACCACACTGAGACACGGAATCTGATTCCTCTCCTATTCTCCTCCCTGACCTGAGGGAATTGAGACTTAGGCAAAGAAGGAGAAACTGCTGTGTGAAATGAAAACATAGTACATTGGAAGAAAAGAAATGAATTTGTTCTTTTCGAAATTAGGAAGGGAGGGAGGGAGGAAGGAAAGAAGAAAATAAAGCAAAGTTAGATCAGAATATGAAAAGAGGAAGAACATTGCAGAGACTTGTAGTGGGGCCCTTTATGATATCTTTTAAAGAGAAGTAGACAGGGCAGAACATCCAAACCTGTCTGCTGGTAGCCACAAACTCAGCACACCATTGCTTGTCAGCAGAGCACAAACCCTAAAGGCAAATTTAGTGTTGACTTTTCTCAATATTTGGATCCCCATCAAAATAATGGAATTTGAGTGGTTTTGTGTTCTGGCAGGCACTCAACAGGACAAAGCAAGGAATGACAGAGATGGCAAAGGGGTTGCCATAGATTCTTCTCTAAGAGTCCCTGTCAGGGAGGTATCTGAAGGGTGACGCATGGCTCTTTCTTGGGGGGAGCATGGGTTTGGCCATTTACCATGAATTCCTTCAACTATCAGTGCACTATGTTCATAGTGCCTTCCCTGATTGCCTTATTGAAATTGTTCTCCGCTCATATCCCTGTCATTTTCTAGTTCCATTCCTCTTTCTTTGCATTGTTCCACATACCTGCACACGTGTGTGCGCGCGCACACACACACACACTTCTTATATACATATGTGTATGTAATATTTTGTTGTCTTCCCAATTAGAATGTAAACTCCCAAAGGATAAACAAACAAAAAATATAAACCTTTGTCTTATTCTAGTGTTGGCACCAAACCCGATGCCTATCAAAATGTCTAGCTTACATTAAGATCCAGATAAATATTTGATAATAAATTAATGGGATAATCAATGAATGAATAAATCATAAAAACATATACATAAGTAAGAATAACCCCCCTGGGCTAAATCCTAAAAGGTAGATAGGTAGGTAGGTAGATAGGGAATAGTATTAGAACATATAACAGGACATTGTCCGTTTAGGTATGGGTGGGATTGAGTTTTTCTAAATATAGATAATATGATGAGCAAAAGCTCAGAGTGATAAACACAGCATCCATTGGTAATGGCAAATGATCCCACACATTTTAAGTATAGTTTCTGCAAGAAGCATTAGGAGAGGAAGCTTGATTTAAGCTTAGTTTGTTCTCTTCAACACTGACAATTTTGAGGTGTTTGGCCTATGAAAATTGCAAATTCTTTTTAATATAAGCAACACAGATTCAAAAGGATCTTAGGACCTCATATGATATGGAAACCTTTGCCAGTTAAGCCTCTTCTAGTCTCTCAGATGACAAAATCAAAGCAAGGCCCCTGACATAAACAGTGAAACCCATGTTTGCACTTCTTGAGAACAAGAGAAATCTCTTACCCATGATCATATGTTCAGCATGAAACACATCTTAGATGCTAAAAAAAATGTTACAGAGTAGGAATGATTAGAGAAGTGGTAAGAAAGGAAAAAGAGACCCATTAGATAGTGAATATCACTAAAATCGATGAAGAGAGAATCCAAAAAAAATCTGTATAGGGTCTGGAACTTGTAAAGACTACAACTTAAGAGTTATTTTAAGCTATTTTAGGGATAACCAAGGAGACTCAAGCTAGTGAAGAGTTTAAAGGAAAGATTCTAATGTCAAATTGTGTAGGATTAAATCTCACTAACATAAGTGCGGCAATTGGCCTAACTTCTCCAAGAGATGGTTTCCTCATCCATAAGTAATTATAACAAGTGGCTTACAGCAATGTTGTGAGGATTGCGTGAGAGGATCCATACAACATACTTTCTTCAAGTCTAGAATAGAAAAGTGGTTACATAGCAGGTGCTGTTATTATTTTGTTATGGATATTATCATTCAAAAGGAACGACTCGGGGAAAAAAGTAAGAGAATGAGATTCAAAGCAAGAAAGACAGAAAATCATAGCAGTTCCACCCCTTCTGCCAAATCTAGCATCAGAGAAAAACCTCTCCTGGCCAGCTGCAGGTTCTAAGAAAGGCTGTAGTCTGCCTGATCTTTGCAAGAGACAATAGTGCAATGGAACACACAGAGGTTTGGCTTAGAACCTACCTTGGGATCAAGACAGGTTCCTTCATTTCCTCATGGAAATTCAGGGGTCTTAGCAGAAGGCAGCATAAAACAATGGAGAACATCTTATTCATCGCAGGTGTAGTTTCAACCACGGATATTTTTGATGTGTACCTTCACAGTTTACAAAATGATGTATAGAAATAGGATTTGGTTTGAGTCACTGAAGGGCACACCCAGTGCCATTAGGATTGGGCACAGCGGTATATTCAGCTAACTAGCAGTTCGGCTGAGTTTGATTAACTGTATGTCCAAATCAGAATGTATTTACTGCTGCCTCCGTAAACGGTTCTGTCCAATCTACACATTTACTTGCAAAAGTAGAAAGATTTGCAACAGTCAGTTCTACTGGCTTGAACCCTCTACAGAAGGATAATTCCATGAAAGTTTTTAAAATATTTCAGAGGGGAACATTTCAACCCAAGCTTGTATTATTTTTAGTAACATATTTCTTTACATTCTTACTATGCGTAGGGTAGCACTGCTCTTACTTTGTTATGTTCCTCAAACTCACAAAATTCATTCACAGGTGAGGTGAAAAAGGTTCCTTAGGTAAATTTGCATAAAAGTTCTACCTGATGGAATTTACTTCCACACACATCATTTTATACTCCCAACGACCTATCTTGGGTCAGATTCCCTAGAAGTAGAGCCTGAGATTGAGATTCCTATATAAGCAATTTTTTTTTTTTTAATTCTCTTAGGAGAAACTCTAAGGAGGTGAAGGAAGAAGAATAGACAGGGAAAAGCGAAGCAGAAATATGGATTTAGTGGAAATCTTGTCTTTGAGAAGAAGCCGGTGGTGTCATGGGGAACCCTGGAACATGGATGGTACCACGGAGTTGTCTGACCATGTGCACTCTATATTAGTAATTGGATACAGTCTACTACTGAGGTTGGGGCATAGCTCCTGAGCTAGGAAGCTTTGATCACTTGAGCCAGCTCTCCAGAAAAGACCACATTCAGGAGGTAATAGCAGCCATCATGTACATAAATGAGATATGTGTGCACTGGGCCAGGAAAGGAGATCTAGACAGGACTCCCATGGCATCTGCTATACTTCATCCCTTGCGTATCTCAGATCCCCTTGCTTATGAGATTCAACTCCCTCTATTCCATCATGGTTTTTCCAGGATTGTGAATACTTATAGTTTTGGGTAAGGTTATCCTCTCTCCTGCTACAGCTAGACCTGCCACAAGATAGCCACAGCTCTACCTCTTTGTGATACTCAGGACCACTTAGACCCACCAACTTGGTAACTACTTCTCTTGCCTTTAGGTTTACTGGCTTGAGGAGTCTAAAGTAACCAGGTGGCTATCATAGCTTTAAGTTTGATGGAATTCTGTATCTTCTTCTGGGAACCAGGACTTCTAGACCCACAGAAACGAGTGTTGTCAGGACAAGAAGAGCAGATTACTAAACTGAGTCACTGGAAATGATAATGAGCAGCACTTTTTCTCCTTCCACTTCTTACTTCATGGACCCATACCTGTTGGGCACTCAGTACCATTTAATGGCCATTGGTGTAACTTGTGCATTGCACTGTGAAGGGTAACACCCTATTATCATAGGTATCATCTCCCTTATGATACCTCAGCTATGTTGTCTCAAGTTCATGTCATCACACTACTAAAGCCAGAAGTTCTTATTGGGTGTATTGTAGGAAAGCACCACTGTGAGTGGTTATTGACAAGCTTTGGTAGGTAATTTACATGAAATTAGAGAGAGAGTTCTGTGATGTTTCTTTCTCCTCTTATAAGGACAGCATTCCTCTTGGATTAGGGCCCTGTCCTTACAACCTCATTTAACCTTAATTATCTCCCTTAAAGGCATTAACTACAAATATAGTCACAATGGGGCTTTGGGCTTGAACATATAAATTTTGGGGGAACATAGTTTAGTCTCTCACAACACCTAGTTGAGGGGCCATATAATTTGCAGCAGAGAATTATATAGCATTCAAGGCACCTCCAAGAATAGAACAAGAATCTTACCCAGAGATATGTAGGGACCATGTAGCTAGAACTCCTCTTGAAATGGGTGCTGTTTTTGCCATCAAATCTTCAGAGTAGGCACAGCAGAAATCCATCATCATATGAAAGTAATAAATTTTCATTTGGGTTTGATTAGCTCCAGAGTGGCATAAGTGAACTATAAAAGTTGGTAGTTTAGACTTTCCTGTTACCCACCAGGGTTATAGTGACACTTTTTAAAGTTATTATTTAATTAGGTTTCATGGCCAGTACAGAGGCCAATGCAGGACTTAAACACACAACACTGAGATCAAGATTTGAGCTGAGATCAAGAGTCAGACTCTTGAGTGACTGAGCCACTCAGGCACCCCTATAGTGACACTTTTATCTAAGTTCACATTTATGGCTTCATAGGGTTAACCTAGCATTAGCAGAAGGGGTAAGAAAAATCATGATGTTAATTCATAAGTGGCTTGGCAAGGTATGTTACTGTTAACACAAATTTAACAGATACTGCATTCTGTGACCACTGTGGGTGGGGATGGGTTCTGAAAGATGGTGATGAGAAGAAATCCTCCTAATGGGAGAGCTTTGGGTAGGTCACTGACAGAATCTTATGCAATAACTATTTTCTTTCTTTTCTTTCTTTCTTTCTTTTTTAGTTTCTTTCTTTCTTTCTTTCTTTCTTTCTTTCTTTCTTTCTTTCTTTCTTTCTTTCTTTCATGTTTACTTATTTTTGAGAGAGAGAGAGCATGAGCAGGGAAGGGGCAGAGATAGAGAGAGAGAGACAGAATCTGAAGCAGGCTTCCAGCTCTGAGCTGTCAGCATAGAACCTGATGTGGGCCTTGACCTCATGAACTGTGAGATTATGAACTGAGCCGAAGTCAGAAGCTTAAATGACTGAGCCACCTTGGCACCCCTGCAATAACGATTTTTAATGTCAGTTAGTTTGGCTGTTTTTCAGGGAGGAAGCAGAATTTCTGAGTAGTTTGCCCAAGGTCTCAAAACATCTAAGATTACAAAACAATGTCTTCTACATGCACATTCCCCCCACTTTTCAGATAGCTTAAAAAAAAAAAAAAAAAGAAAAAGAAAAGAAAAAAGAAACAAAGACCCTGGACTCTTCCCCGGGCTCCTCACAGACCTCTCATGCTTTTATGGGTGAAAATAAACTAGTCTTTCCGTGTGCTGTAAGGAGGTGAGGACTGAAGTTCTGGTTCCTCTCCAGGAACATAGAAATTTCAGAGTTGTTGACTGTATTTCATGTAAGTTCTGCCAATTGTTTATTTTATGGCTGAGCCCAAGTTCTGGAAATGATAGCCCTTTCAACAAAAGAGATGTATGTATGTTTTATGAATGTCAGTATATATTCAAAAGACTCCTATAACATGCAGTATATTTTATATGTAATATATAACATGTAATTATATAGGTAGATATAGATATAGATATATCTAGTCAAAATATTTGTGAGCTTTCAAATGGCAAAGTAAAGGAACATAACAAAAGGTGAAGTGTGTTAGGTCCCCTCTCAGAGCAACAGTTTCCTTTAATGGGAGTATTATTTTTTAATCTTTATTTATTTATTTTGAGAGAGAGAGAGAGAGAGAGAGAGAGAGAGAGAGAGAGAAAGAAAGTGTGTGTGAGAGCGGGAGAGGAGCAGAGATAAGCAGGCTCTGCTCTGTTAGTGCAGAGCCCAGTGCGGGGCTCTATCTTACAAAGTGTGAAATCATGACATGAGCCAAAATGAAGAGTCAGATGCTTACCACCTGAGCTACACAGGTGCCCTTTTAATGGGAATATTAATAATGATATATTACATGGTTACTAGCAAGATCAAGTAAGTTGATATTCATGAAAAAAAGCTTAATAAACATTAAATGTTACATGAAGGGCCAACCTGTAAGTCTCTTTGCTCATAATTTGATGGCTGGTTCATTCACGGTGCCTAGAACTTTAGACACATTCAATAAGTACTATTGAAATATATTAAAATTAATAAATATTAGTAATCATTTCTCAGGTGTTGAGACCCTCCTATGCTGATTGTTTCTGCATGATAAACTCTCTTAGTATTAACTTACTATTTCTGTTTAAATAAACAAATGTGAAAAAACTATTGTAAATATGCCAGTATTTTCTTAATCCAGTGAGCTTTTAATTATGGCAGTAACTGCATAACTAGTTCCCACTGAAGGGAATTCCATACACATACCAAAGTGATCTTCTAAAACAATAACTGAGAGTAAACAAATATACTTTGTTTAATTTTGTTTTGCTTTGAAAAAAAATTATGAACTAATTAAGTCACATAATTTAAATGAGAACTCCAAGGGGCAGATATCTTTGTCCCTATTTGAACAAACAAACAAAAGATCAAAACAATGTGGTAGGCTATGGGGGAGGGGGGATAGCTTTATTTTAACTAACTGGAATTAAATTAAAACCTTAAAAAACAGAAAAAGAAAAAAAACGGCTGCAATCATTTTTCTCCCTGGCTCTACTTGCTTTTGTTCCCTGGCTTGACAGCCTGTTCCATCAAAAGGTGTGCCCATTTAATGGGACGATTAGGTGGCTCAGTCAGATGACTTCGCCTCAGGTCATGATCTCATAGTCAGTGAGTTCGAGCCCCGCACCAGGCTCTGTGCTGACAGCTCAGAGCCTGCAGCCTGCTTCGGATTCTGTGTCTCCCTCTCTCTGACCCTCCTCTGTTCATGCTCTGTCTCTCTCTGTCTCAAAAATAAATAAATATTTTAAAAAATTAAAAAAGGAGTGCCCATTTCTGTACCTCTTAAGTCTGGCCTTATGACTTTTGTTAATAGAATCAGTGTAAGTGACACTGTGAAAAGTTTTGAGTCTCAAGTGTCCTTGCCTACCTCATTCATCCATTCATTCATCCATCCATATTCATTCATATTCATTCTCTCTCACCCTTACCTCTGCCATTAAAATAAATCTGGGTCAGGGTGTCTTGGTGGCTCAGTCAGTTAAGTGTCCTACTTTGGCTCAGCTCATGATCTCATTGTTGGAGTTTGAGCCTCACATCCAGTTCTGTGCTGACAGCTCAGAGCCTGGAGCCTGTTTCAGAATTGATGTCTCTCTCTCTCTCTCTCTGTTCCTCTCCCACTCTCACTCTGTCAAAAATAAATAAACACTAAAAAAATTGTAAATAAGTTTAGGTCATCCACTAGACAATGAGAGTTCATTTCTTCTTCTTACTGTTCCATAGATCTGAGAAAGTCCAGTAATGACCAACAGGCCTCTCATTTGACTCACACCTGACCTAGAGAGCCCTGCTGACATCAGAAGAACCACCCAGCAAAGCACAACCTTATTAGGTTAAAAGCATAGTTGTTGTTTTCACCCAGTAAGTTTGGGTGTGGTTTTTTCTACACCCAATAACTGATCCAGAGATTTACAGAAATGTTAATTATCTGCCATTGTGAGAGAAGGGAGTGGTTTGAGACCAGGGATACTGGTCAAGTATCATACTTCACGTATGTCTGCATTCCTGCCCCATTGTGATACATTAAAAACTTAGTGCCATTTCTAGAGTTAAATAAAATATTTTATAAAACTTTTCCAGATATCCACATGGCCTCACTTCCTATAGACCTATAGTAGTCATTTGTCACCGTTACAAAAAGACTTTCTTGGGCCACCCCATCTAAGAGAGTATAAGAACTATTATCTTTGCCTTGCTTCATTTTTTCCATAGCACTTAACATCACTTGAATTTACATACCTGTTTGTTTTTCTGCTTCTCCTAAACTGCTTCTAAAAGTTGACCTTCCCAAGGTCACTGGTTTTATATTTTTGGTTCATGGCTCAATTTCTAGTGCTCAGTATATTATCAGCAGGTATCAATGGATAAATCACTGTTCTCAACCAGATTCCCTAATGTTCTCCCAATATGCCCATGATATCCATCAAGGTCTAAAGAAGCAGGAAGAAAGTGTCCTAGTGAATTTTCTGATTCTCTTTATTTTACAGTTGCTAAATATATTTTACCTATTAATTTGGAGTTTAGTTTCATTGTGACTGCCACTTAAAGAACCTCATGCTTAATCCTTGAATCACTAATTCTGATTTTGCCTGGTCTTGGAAAGGAAAAAAATTCTTTTTAATAACTGTCTCTAGATTAAAGCTGGATATTTAAACCTAAGTTTCCTTTTGGATCTTTGAAAAAGTCATAGCTCTCTGGTGCAACTTATTAGATGGGACTCAATACAGATAAATGATATTATGTCATCAGTTAAAACCTCTCTTTTAAACTTTACTTGAACAAATAATGGCTAAAAGGATAGGTTCTCTAGATGAATATGGTAGAACATGGTGCTTTGTTTAACTGACTTTATAACTTTGGGGAGACAGATCTGGTTGTCTAGGAACACTAATAGATAGAAGCATAATTATCACATAAAACCTATAAAACTCAGAATGAATTGATCTTAATATCACTGTCCCTCCATAGCCAGTAAGAAAACCTCTATTTTACCAGAGGAATACAGAATAAAGCCATCTGGATTATTGGAGAAAAGAGCATTCAAGTGACTTAGATTAACCCGAGCCTTATTTTCCGAGGGAATAGCTCCAACCATCCAGCTAGAAAGGATGTCAATTTAGAACTCAGTTTGATGTAAAGGGAAAAGGAAGATTAAGATAATTAATTGGCATCTGACCATGTTTAAAGAGTGGGAAGGTTTGGGATGGAAAACAATCTCAGTAAATTGCATTATAATTATGAGAAGAAAACAGGGTCTATCTCATTGCCTGCAGGAAGCAAGAAATAAAGAGTCAGTATAACTTTATTCTTTATGAGGTGCTCAGAGTCTGCAAAACATTGCTGTTGTCATCAGTTGAGAAAAAGTGATATATTAAAGAAGGCTATAAATCCAATTTGTTATACTAGATACCTATAATAGATGTAAAGCCGTATATTTGTTTCCTTAAAAAATAACCTCTGTGATAGATTGTTTGCAGAAATAGCTACACTTATTTTACTTTCTATCGTCAAGCCCCTTTACAGTGTGAGATTGCTGTTTCTCCCATCAATAAAGAGTGTCTGTTTTTCCCCCATTTGAATCTGGGATATTTATGTCTTGATTTTCTTCAAAACTGTTGCAGATGTGACATCATGCTAGGTGACCTCATGAGGCCTTGAAAACTTGTCCTGGTTCTCTTTTGTCCCCACTGTGCCATGAGAACAAGCCCCTGACTAGACTTTCTGGAGGATGAGAGACAAAGTCAGATTCTGGTTTTCATTTTTGGATTTAGAGTGTTTAGCCAATATCAGAAAAGCCAGTTTACACTTGTCCCAAGATAGCGATTTATATGTGTGGTGCATTGAGAACTACTGGTAATAATTCCTACTGCCTCAGGCCAAAGAACTGCCTAGTTGATCTGAAGACTGTGACCTAATAAATAGTCATTGGACTAAGCCACTGAGTACTTTGGTGTTTGGTTATGCCACAAGAACTACTAATCAGACAGCTAACAGTTGGACTTACAACATGTAACCTGAAATTGTAACAGAGGGAATGAAATATTCTGATTGTGATAAAAACAACCTATCAGGCGCTAGTGATTGTATTAATGGAATAAGCCAAGAAGATAAGAAAATATCTTCAGATTTGGCCTAAATTATTGTGGTCCCAGACTATATTCTTACCCCACTGCTGCATTCGTCAATATGCTAGGAGCCAGTGTCATCAAAATATGTTCTTACCCAGCACAGTATCTGTTGATATTTCAGGATTTTAAAGCCAAAAGTGAATATAAGTCTACTTGTTTTTGAAAGTAGAATTCCCTACTGCTAAATCAAAATGAGAACTTCAAGTATGAAAAGTAAGTAGAATTAGAACGAGGAAGCATCAGAATTTCTGCGTCACTTCAAATGCATTTGTCTATTTAGGAGAACTTGGAAGTCATAACTGATTTGAAAATAGGTAGAAACTTGAGAGTTCTTCTGATGCTTCATATCTTTCATGGTTTGCTCTATGATAGACAGTGAAGTCAAAAATCCTTTATGGAGAATAGACAACTTGCATCGCGTAGTCTTTTGTCTTTGACTTCAGCCCTGTCTCCCATCACTCACTTTTAACCACCCATCTGAACTTCAGTTGTATTAATTTGCTAACCATTTGTCTGCCTTGTGCTATCCTGTCCACCACATTGCCTTTGGTTTCATTTCACCATCTGCCTGAAATGTACGTAGGTGCTATGTTAGTCTAGAAAACTCATATTCATCCTTTTCATTACAGTAGAAAAACAATGACCCAGTTGTTCACATTTCAGTGATGAAAGAGAAATAACTGGAGAGTCCTTGGAAGTCAACCATAACACACACACACACACACACACACACACACACACTCACATATATGTAAAATAGCTTGTGATTCAGAGAGCCTGAGTTTTGTTTGTTTTGTTTACATAGAGAAAAGTTCTAGAAATTTCCATTAAGAAACAGAGGGATAAATGCCATCCCTGCAAACTGTGTGTGGTACAGCATACAAATAGATACCACTGAAGAAGTTATAGGTGAAGTCGATATACCCAAATTTCACCTAAAGCAAGGACACAGAGGAATCTCGAGGACATAGAGAGCTTTGCTAATAACATGGTGTGACAGCCAGGGGGAAAGGCAAAGAGTTGGGGTATATAGAAACAGGATATAGCAAAATAAGATAGGAGATGTACAGATGTGGAAAGAAGCTGGGAAGATAGTGGTGACTGAGCTAACAGAGATGTAGAATAATCAGGATTGATTTCAGAGAATATGTAGAGAGATTTAAGGGGTGGCAGTTCTATAGCCTCTTTACTAATAGGATATGTAGGTTGTTCAGTACCACGGTTCTGGTAAAATATAGCTTCATCATAAGAAGTATGAACCAGAGTTCTACTTTGTCCCTTAAATGTGCTATTGATTATGTCCAGGCCAAAACTGAAGACTTCTTCATAAAAGCATATAGTATTTAAGAAACCAGAGGCTGATAGTCCTGCTTCAGATATCCTCTGCCTGTTGTGTGGATTCATCTTCCAAGTCAGTTCAGCAGTTAAGAGTGCATTTAGTGTGTCCAAAGTCACCTAAGTATTAAGTACAAAGATGTTGCTGATAAGCTTCCTGGAAGGGAGTTATTTTTAACAAGATAATGATAGGACAAACTTAAAGATAAAATTTATTTTTTTGATGTATTTGGAACATCAAAATGGCTTTGTAAATTTTTCAGAGTTGTATACTTGGGATTTAATGTACAAAAATTTCAGATTATCAGAGTCCAATAATAACTTTGAGTACATCTCGTGGAAACCTTTCATTTTTTGAATGAAGAAAGAAAAATGACTTCTGTAAGGCATTCTGGCTAGGCTTAAATAAATAAGATAACTAGTTCTGGGATTTCTTTCACCTCTTTTTGAAAGTCCCTAATAAGGAAGTATTTTTTGAAGAGAAAAAATTAAAAAATGTAAATGGTCTGTCAAATATCTAGGAAAGAATTGTGAGGAAAAAAATAAGGAAGTTTTTATACCTAAGGCTTCCAAGTTGGCACAAGCAGTGTCATGAGAAGTTAGTCTTGAGTAGAAGACTAAAGGATTCGGGTAGAAGTGAATTATGGAAATAAGATAATATTACACTTGAGGTATACAAAATATACAGGTGAAGAAAATGGAAGCTCACATTATTGATCTGGGAGACAAAAAAATCCTTTTTTCTCCTTCCACACATACCTTCGCTTTATTTTCTTCATTTCTCTCCACATAAACCTTCATGCACATTATATGGCTATCCTCCCACTTACAAGGAGAACAACCAGAGATGCTCTTCTAAATCTCTTTGAGTCTCAGGTTCCATATCTGTCCCAGGGACGATAATTGCACATGGCCTCTCTTCCATTTCAAGGTTTATTCTGAAGCTCAGAAGGATTGATCTACTAAGGAATAAGGGGGTATTTAATAAGGATGCTAGCATTTGGTCCAAGAAGTTTCAGGCAATTCAGTACACTGAAGTCTACAGTTTCACTTAATTTAAAATCTTAAGTGAGACTATAATAGCAGTTAATTACTCTAAACTTTCTTTCATTCGAATGCTTGTGGTATGATTCATTTAAATGCCTGCTATAATAAAATCAACAATAGCAATAAAAATTCCTTGAATTTGTTACCACTATTTGATTGGATCTTCATTGAATGTATAAGTTTATAATAGTATTATATGACAAAAATATTCTTTTTTTTAAGGCAAAGCCACTTCATCATCATCGCAGAACTCATCTGAAAAATTATAGTTTAGATTTTAGTTTAGGTTTAATTCCGGTTTTACCTCTCATATCAGTGTTTTTTTTTTTTGACCCCCCCCCTCCCCACACCCTGCACAATCAGTAAGTGTATATACTCTGAGTGCTTGATATGTTTTATTCTGATAAATACATTTATGTAAAAATAATAAACCATAATTATAGGATTTTAGAGAAATAATTTCCTTGATTACATAAAAATATTTAATAAGAACACATTTGAAACATCTCATGAACATAGATGATTTTTCAATGTTTTCTCACAAAGTTACTCTATTCCCTAAAGAGGCCATAATTTTTCCATATTAATTCTCAAAATACTAACTTCAAGAATGAAAGGGTTATGCTAATAATGATTAAAGATGCAGTTAAAATTGGGATAAATGTTTCAAGACAATAAAACTAAAAAAGAATCTAAACAGCACTGAATTGCACAAATGTCTGGGGAAATCTATGAATTAAGTATAGATCATCATCTCATAGTAACCTTTGATAGTTCTCATTAAAACTGCAGCAGTAGAATCTGTTAGAGGCCTCCAGAGAGATATTATGTGTAAATGCAGAAATTAAAAAATGAATATTGAATGATCCTATTGAGAAATTAAAGCCATTCAATTGTGTTAATGGTGGTAAAATATCAGATCTATGTTTTTCATCTGTTCCTCTAAAAAGAAAATGAAAGTCTACCTCTAATTTACAGATTTAATAAAACACAACTCAAATAACACCTATTTTGCAAAGAAATTAGCATTCAGCATTTTATAAAGTATCATATATATAGTATGTGTATATATATTATATGTATATATGTGTATATTTATGCATGCATTTACACACACATACATATTTTAAAATGTCACATCTTTGGGCACTACACTTTCAACTTACTAACATAAGTTTGGGATAATTACAACATTCAACTCAACCTTTCTCTTTTAGAATAACCCGATAATATCTGACAATATCATTCAGGTCATAGGTCTGCATAATATCAGAATGAATATGACACTATTTGAAAAAAAGTGAGTTCTAGATGAAAGAGAAGAAAATTTATTTTTGTCACACATATACATTTATAGTTTTACAGAAGTTTAGTATTTTATTTTATTTTGTTTTGTTTTATTTTATTTTATTTTATGTTATGTTATTTTATTTTATTTTATTCTATTTCTGAGAGACAGAGAGAAACAGAGCATGAGCAGGGGAGGGGCAGAGAGAGAGGGAGACACAGAATCTGAAGTAGGTTCCAGGCTCTGAACTGTAAGCGCACAGTGTGATGTGGGGCTCAAACTCACAAACTGTGAGATCGTGACCTGAGCTGAAGTTGGACACTTAACCGACTGAGCCACTCAGGTGCCCCTACAGAAGTTTAAATATAAGAATCCACCATAGACATTATCCAGTTTCATCCAATGTTCTTACCTTTTTAAAAAAAGTGTGAATAGTAAAGATACACAGAGAGGTTACATATTTTCGTACAAAATCACAAAGCTAGCTAATGAGTGTTCTCAAAGTAGAACCCACACTAGTCCAGGTCATCATGCTCCACAAAGCCACATGACTACGCTTATTTTCACTTTGCTTTGAGGGTAGGTCAGGAATTAACCTTCATTTCAGAGAAAGAAGATTAGTCTTGAGGAAAATAGCTTATCATGATAATCCTCTATAAATTTGTTCTTCAACAGACAACTCAAGGCATCGCAATGGACCCTGGGGATAAACAAAAAGGAATTGTCCCTTCATCTCAGGAGAGAGAAAACATTAACTAATAATATAAGTATTTAGGAGAACCAGGTATATGGCACTAAGTATGAGAGTGTGGTGTTCTTTGGGACTAGGAGAGGTCAATGAAGAAAGACTTACTTAAGGAGATAACATTTCAAAGGTCAGCATAATCCAGACTAGTACAGAAGCAAGAAGCAGGAAGTCCAAATAGAAGGGATACACAAGAACTTTTTTTGTAAAGATTGCTCTGTATTTGGAAGAATTTACCTTAAAAATAATGCTCTTGTTGGGATCCTGTTTGTTTTAAAATCATTGTTTCCATTATTGGGTTTAAATGTTGGAGCAAGTACAGGTGAAAGATTCTACTCCTGCCTCTAGTCATTCGTGAAGAGACACAGTTCTCACATTGGCCATGATGTCTCCTGGCTCGGATATCTGAGGGTGGAATTTTAGCCATGAGACATCCTGTATTAGGCTGTCTACTTCTTGGCAACATTATAAGCATTGGCAGAAAGAAGGGGGACACACACTTCAATACTGCCAGCCAATTATTACCTGAATAAAAGCAGCTCATATTTTAGGGCCAAATTATTCCTATCATAGCAAAGTCTCTTTATGAATTCATTATGTGAATTTCAGCTCTCAAAGCAAGTTTTATAAAAATGAAATGTTTGTTTTTTCTTTCTGTGTAGAAGCCCTTGGATTGTCATGAACCATCTCTTCCTTTGGTGAATTTTTGATGATGCTTAGTTTTGGAAATGCAATTTTAGATCCAAAGTGTGTGTAATCATATTGGTGGCTAATGGTAAAACATCAGTCAGGCTTTGGGCCAAAAGCAATCTATGAGATAAAATAGAAAGATAAAGCTCTGTATGTCAGTGATCGGTCATTTCCCTCAACCTCAACACCTAAAGCCCATACCTGCCTACCCACCATGTATTTTCATCTTAGTTCTTCTGTATGTGCTTTAATTTATGTAGGCTACCTGCCTAAATACCAAGGGCCAAGGGGTAGTCAGATGCTAAGTATATCAAAAATTGTCTCTGTAAAATACTAGCAGAGCTATGAATTTGTTATTTTATTCAGTTATGCAAACACAGCATTTGCTGTTGTGTTAGTCATGGGCACAGATACAAAGCCATTTTTATGATATTGTAGGGTAGCTGCTATTTCTTTTTTCTCACTCAAATGCCTTCAAGGGGATGCCCAATATTTCTTGATACTTTTTTTCCACCTCCCCATATAGTTTGCATATATTAGGACTCTCTCTGTCCCCAGACTTTGAAATCCTCATAGGATACTTGACCCCAAGAATCGGAAAACTTTTTCTATAAAGAGCCACAGAGTACATATTTGGTCTTTGTGGGTCATAGGACTGCAACTCAGCTACTCAATTCTATTCAAATATGTTCAACATAAGCAAGTGGGCATGTCTGTGTTTTAATCTTAATTAAAGAAAAACAAAACAACAGGCAGCAGACCAGATTTACACAATGGTCTAGTTTTCCAGTTCTATATCTAAGCTTTCTGGGGCTAGACTTTGGTGTTGTTTCCACTCATTTTGGTTGATACCACATTTTTGGAACAAGTTGAGTTTTGTCTAATAACATTATGTTCTGTGCTACTTATGACTGTGTCCTCAGTTTGGTCATCTCATGGACTTCCATGTTCAGTTGCAAAAAAGGGAATATGATGGCTTTAGCTGTAAAGACTATTAATTAACTTACTTAACAAGAAATCTGTAGGTAGGTCGTTCCAGGTCTGTTACGTTAGCTCGTAAATATATCCAAGGATCCCAAGCCAACTGCATATCTGTTACTTATGTCATAGACACGACAGTCATTATAGGTTTAAGCACCCTTATACCAACATACATGGTAGATTTAAGGACTGTATCGTTTACTTCAGGGAGGGAAGTCCTCCTTCTGATTTATATTTAATTCTCATTACCTGGAACTGAGTTGTATGTTTACCCCTAGAGTAACCATTAGCAATTAAGGACTGAAATTATCTCATTCAGGTCAATTAGGATTTATTTCCTAGTGCAAGTAAAGAGTCTTGCCTTTCCTGAGGGTAAGAGTACTTTCCTGGCTGGCCAAAAACGGTGTTGTTGTTACCAGGTAACGGTGTGGGATAGCTGGGTGATAATGGTAATAGTCCTGTCATTCTTGGTAAGCAATAAGAGCACTGACTCTCCTCTTCCCTTCTAGTATGAATTTGGATGTATAGTGTAACCTCTGTCTGCTTGAACTCTGCCTGTGAAAAATGAGCATGATAAAGTAGCATCTTAGATCTCGTGGAAGTAAGAGACATTGGAACATATTCCATAGCCTCCAAGTACTCAATTCTGCACAGACCTGGTATAGATTGTTAAAAGTTTGATTAAAGAGTATACTCAAATGACACTTTTGTTGTTGCTGAAAGCTCAGCCAAGGATGCTGTGTCTTGTCCAACCCGCCGTTTTTCTAAATTACCAATTTATAAAAGTTCTGTTTCAGAAACACTCTGCATAATGTACCTGTTGTCTTACCTTTTCCTATTTTTGAAACAAATCAGTAGCAAGGGGACATATTTCATTTATTTCTATTTGTTTCAGAGATAAAAGACTGACTGACCTGTTAGGTGTTTTGTGTAGAGATAATATAATCATGACAGGCTTGCCTTTGAGCAAGTATCTTCCCATGATCTTCCAGAGGATCTTGGAAAATTCATGAGGACAGGAGAGGGGGCAAGAGGAACAGGGGTGTTAGACTTAAGGATCAGTAGTTTCACAAATTCCCGACTCTTTTCACTCTATTCTTTTCAGGAAGAATATCTTTTGAGGGCAGCTGTGTGACAAAAGATGAGTCTTGCTTGCTCCCCTCAACCCTGCAACACTGAAATAAATGTACCACTCCAACAACAATGTAGAGTTGATGGCACTCAAGTACAAATGACCACTTCTGTGATTACAGTGGCTGGCTAGGGGAAAGTCCTAAATTCAAAAGTTGCATTCAAGATTTCATTGACAGTGGGTTTAATGAAGCCACAACAATCACTCCTGATAGTTGAATCAGTGGTTGCAAATGATGGAGTGCTATTAGGATCACCTTGGCACCATTTCTGAAGTAGGATGCTAGCAGATGCTATAGGATTCTGTCAGGTTGTTAACTAAGCAGGGAATTACTCCCTAACAAAGCCATTGGCATTAGCATTTCCCCAAAGGAATAGGAGCAAATTCTCCTCATCTTTGCAGACATTCCCTAATCATAGATTGAATGACTGAATGACCACTCATCCCAGTCCTGTGCCAAGAGATGGAGATAAAGGCATATATCTATACAGTTTTTGCCCTCAGTTAGCTTGATACGTATTCTCTTCGGTTTCCTTAACAAATTATTCTAAAGTGATGAGGGAGACTTTCAAAACAGGAAGTTGTGAGGTTGATTCTTGGAACATTCCTTATTTAGAGAATCGTAAAAGACATTTAGGGCAGAAGAAATTTAACATGTCTTACAATAGAATTGAAATTGTGGTAAGGACTTTTGGATCATGGAAAACTGATTTGGTCTGGTACACTAAAAGTTGTACAGAGAAGTAAAAGTGGTTGGAGACCTTTGGATCATACTATTAAAATAATGAAATTTTTCCTAAAAGCAACTGATTACCCTTTAATTATGTTTTGTCATTGACGGGGAATAATCCTCATGTTTCTTACTATCCAGGTATACAGGGAACATATACTAAGCTAAATCATTAGTGAGGAAAAATATATTAATTAAATGACAATATGTGTCAATCCTGGACCTGCTAAATTGAGTTAGCTCAATTGTTTTAACAAAACAAAGCTCTAAATATACACAAAATTCTTAGAAGTTAAGTCAGGTCCTCAGCTAATTTCAGAACACATAAAGGACTGGAGGGTTAGAAAGAAGCAAAATAAAAGATTTTTAAAATGTGTCCTCTTATGTTTTGATTTAAATAGGATACTTTCTTTTTTACTGAATATGCACTAGCTACATAAAATCATTTTTGGAAAGGAAAGTATAAATACAAAATTAATACATATATGCATAACAACTCCTTGTATCTAAACTGCATTATACCAAACAATTTTATATCCATTATCTCCATAAACCTTACAACAGCACGGTGGAATAGATGAAACAAATATTACAATGATTTCCAATGGTCAGAGCCATATAGCTAGTTCTAAATAAGACTCCAAGTTATTATAATCACTTTCATTAAACTTTCTGTGAAACAGTAGCATTTAAATTCCATATTATTTGTGAGCTTTTACAGTAGAAAGGGTGGGGAGGACAGAAACATATTTCATTTGCTTTAGGGACGAGAACAACAGTAAGAATGTTTTTTTTCTACCTTTGTCAGTACAGAGGAAAGAAGAAGAGCTGTTGGATTTTAGGAAACTCCTGATTCAGGAATAGTTGGAGCGGCCTTAATGGACTGTTTCTGTTGTTTGAGCTAACATCTAAGGGGATTAGATTAAAGTTTCCCAAGACACACTTAATAAATCTAAAATTAGGGAGTTGTGTATATTTAAATACTTTGGAGGATGTGCTATTCCTTTGATACGGACTACTTCTGTTTTTCTTCAGTTCTGAGACACTATCAGGTAGAATAGGACGGAATGTCAATTAGGAAAAAAAAGAAAGAAAGAAAAAAGATACATGATTTCTATTGGCTTATGATAGGCTTTGCTAACTGATCATGCAAGCTTACCTACTGAGCCACAGAACCATTCTCAATTAATAGTCAATTAGTTTTTAAATTCAATTTGCATATGTAATCTGCAGCTAGTGTCATTTATTCCCTGAGACTCCCTTAAACTTAGGGGGAATTTGAACTCACATTTGTAATATTCCAAATACTGGTGTCATACCATCAGGCCTCCATGCCATAAGGAACTATAATGTCTGCCTAGTTTGGAGACTTGGATCTTGGAGACATGGCCACTAAATCAGCAAAACAATTCAGAAATGGGCTTCACAGTATTCAAACATTCACCCATAAATAAAAATGCATACATTATAAAACATACATACATTTCCACAAACAGGCAAACTCCTATGCGCAATATTCATGAAACATCCTCTATTGCATTTTGCTTACACCATTAATATCTCAACCTGAAGAGAAATAAAGGTGAGGCAATCCATTGCAGTCAGTTTGTAGAACATTGTCACATTAGAGGTTCCAACTTTCATCCTTTCCTGATAATCTGGGCTTCCTTCAAATTCAGGGAGCGTGTGGAGGTCTTTCAGTTCAAGTCCATTTAACAAATATTTTATTGCCTACATTTCTGAGTTACTCCTAAGTCCAGATATTGTAAACAATGAGAGCCCCGTATTGTCAATCAACTACTAGAGTTCTCTTTTGATTTTTTTTGTTTCCTCTGTACTTCATACTTTTATATATCTTTTAATAGTCACCTCAGATGGCCTCTTTCTGTGAAGGTGTCTTAAGACCTCATGGCAGGTCTATTAGGTTCTTCTCCATGTCCCTATACCATACCATTCTATTCTCCCACATGCAAGACTCCTACTTCGGGAGTTTATTGCTTATGCATCTTTCAAAAGACATTGAGATTCTTCAGCACACACTCAAGAAATGTTTGCAAATATACTGCTATGTGTCATAATCTGTGCCTGGCTGAAGGTTGGAGAAAAAAAAGAACATAATTACCAGGTTCAAAGCATGTGAGCAAGGTTAGGAGTGTCACTATGAGTCTCCAGATTCTCTAGAACCTGTAAAAACTATTTTGCATAGAATCCCTCACTGTATCCTTAACCTTGGCTCTCCTATTTCAACATTAGGGAAGTTGGATGAGCCATCATCCATGGCCTAAACATCCCCCTGCATGAGAAGGTTTGTATAGGAAGGGGAGTTGCATTCAAAATTTTGAGTTTTAGTGACTTTAGAAAGCATTCACTTTGCTTCTCACCATGGTACAAATGAGAAAACTGAGAATAATGGAGTTAAATTACTTTTATAATAGGATTAAATAATTTTATAATAATTAACTGAGGCATTATATCCCAATTCATTATGACACTTGTCTTAATTCCTCATCCTGGATCTCTGCCAAAACTCTCCCACCCCAGCCATCCTTTATATTATTCAGCAACAATATAGAATAACTCCTGGCTCCTCTGTATTCTAATGTACTTTAGACCGTGAGTAAAAATGTAAGCCCTTTTTGTCTCTTAGGATATCTCATCCCACCTGTACCTGGTATAGGATTAATGCCTTTAGTTTAAAATAAAACTGAAGTCTAGGCTTAGTTTGTAGTCCTTGACATATTACAATACTTGAATATAGAAAAAAAAAAGAGACTCTAAAGAAAAAAAAAAAAAAAAAGAGTAAGCCGGCATAAAGGACAGCATTATTAGTGTAAACCTATCTAGAAAAAAAAAAGTGCATCATGAGGTTGGTACAATGACTTTGACTTCTTACTTTCCTTTAAAAGGTATAATATATAATTTCTGGCAGTGCTATTTTTTCTTTAGACTAATGATTCTGCTTTGTTATTTTTACAAAGCACTTAGCTACTACCTTTCTCTAAGAAAAGACTCTTTTATCTTTATCTCAATAGAAAATGTTTCCCGTCTTTCCCCAAACCACTATGACTCCTAATATGGCATTGTTCTTCAATCAATCCCACAGGTACCCATTACAGAGGCAGAATAATCTATTTTGAAAGAACCCAAAGGCATTTTCTTGTTCTCCAAAGTAGAGGACTAGAGAAAAACCTCACAATTACCCTAACCACATAACATTTACAATGCAGTTTTTGGGGAATAGCTTATAGAATACTAACCATTTTTGTATTCACTTAAAAATATTTATTGGGATCCCACTATGTTCCATATGTATTAAATGTTAATTTATTAATATAAATTACAACCTAAAGTTGATTTTATCCACAGATTACACATGAGAAAACTGAAGCCATGTGATAAGAAACCATAGAGTTGAATCAGTTACAATTGCTGTGGAATAAAACCACCCCAAAATACAGAGTTTTGAGATAATAACAATTTGCTAAGTTAAAATTCTGTGCATCAACGTTCTAGGCTGTATCCCGTGATGTAGTTCCCCAGTGTTGCCTAAGTTACCTCATACATTGGTGGTCAGGCCTGGGTTGATTATGCAGGACAGCCTAATGGTTGACTCTCTGGTAACTGGAGTCCCTCAGCTCTCCTCCAGGAGGTCTTCCAGCTTCCAGTAGACTGATTTGGCATTTTTCTTCTTGTGGAGGCAATACTCCAAAAGCAAGTCAGCCCAATCCTGAATGAGAGTAAGCACAGTATCCACATCTCTCCAGGCTTAGGCTCAAAAGTGATAGCAGAAGGCTAGCCAGGAGTCAGAGTAAGTAAAAAACAGAATCAGGGAAAAGGATGTTGAACTAGGGAAATTGACTTTCGACCCATCAATGCAATGAATTCACTATGATCTGATCTTTGACCCAAACTATCTCTTTGATACGCAAGGTGCATATACCCCTCCACAAATTGCCAAACATCTCACATAATTACATTATCAGGATGTACAAAACCTTATGATCTACATCAGGTCTGGATGATGCAGTTCCTTGGAGGTGAGTTCTGTTGGTTAAGAGACCTATAAATTAAAAAAGCGAGTATCTGCCTCATACACACCAGTGTTCGATAACATAGAGACAGGGTAACTACAAGTGAGAGGGAGGAATCAGAGGCACATAGCGTCACTAATCCGTACCAATTCTGAAAACCCACTGGCCAAATATTGCCCATAAGCCATCACCCCCAAACACACACACTAAAAGTAAAGCATTTTGCTTAGGCTCGTCTCCATAAGGCTAGATCTCCTGTGTTTTGATAACCATGGTTCTTGGACCCACACTTTCGGTACTTTGCTCTGTTCTCTGAGATAGTTTTCTTTGTTCATCACTATCTTTGGTTTCTGCTGAAGAAATAATCTGTAGTGACAGTTGAACAACTTTCTTCCTTCCTATACAAATTTGGAATCCCAGAGGACATTCAAGTGTTGGAATCGTCTAAACTTCTTTTTCATCCATCTAGATTCTTTTCTTTCCAAATAAATTCTCTTAAAATCTTGTAATGATCTATTAATCTCATTCAACCCAATTTTCTAAAACCACAGTCACAAAAAAGGTTTTGAAACATGCCATGTTTATTGCACCCAAGCTAAAAGTCAGCCAAGTGGTGGTTCTTCTCTCAGTGTTTATGGTCACCTAAGGGTGGCCAGTATGATCTGCATTGTGTCACCTGTTAAAGACAAGGCATGATCTAAGATGGCCTTAGCTTCTACCCTTGGGACTTTCTCTGTATGATCTCTTATTGCCCATTATCATAGCCTTGGGTAATTATCACAGCACTAGAAGCATTTCATGAAAAAGTAAAATATTCAAGTCCTCAGGCATCCCATCGCTTCCATTGCATTCTAGTAGTCCAGAAAGAAAACTGGCCCAAATTCAGTTAATGGCCAAAGACTCTGTCAATAGTGTTTCAGAGCTGCAAAATGACAAGTAAGTAGGGGTGCCTGGGTGGTTTAGTCAGTTAAGCATCCGACTTCTGCTCAGGTCATGATCTCACAATCTGTGGATTTGAGCCCTGCATCGGGCTCTGTGCTGACATCTCAGAACCTGGAACCTGCTTCAGATTCTGTGTCTCCCTCTGTCTCTGCCCCTCCTCCACTCATGCTCTGTCTCTGTCTCTGTCTCTCTCTTTCAATAAATAAGTAAATAAACAAACATTTAAAAAAATTTTTTTAAATCACAGGTAAGTAGGGATGCCGTTAATGAGGACCATCAGTGCAAATAATCTTTCACAAGAGTTAAAAAAATAAATAAAATCAATACTCTAATCGTTATCTTGTAACTTTAGTATCCCATTACTGAAGGTTAGTATAGCTCGGTGCTTAACACCATCAGTGCTGATTTTGGATCTGAGGTTAATTCTAACCTCCAACAAGACCACTGGGATAAATTCCTTAATTTCTCTGTTCTTTAATTTCCTCATCTGTGAAATGAGAATGCTTATTGTTTCTACTTATTCAATTAGTGTAAAAATTAAATGAGTTAAGTAATATAAAGTGTTTAGCACTGAGATTAGTATATATTAAGCCACTATATTAACAGTACACTTATTTATATAGATATTTTATAATTATTTTATTTTATAGATGACTACATCATCAGTGTTTACTGATTTGTACAGATATTTATTAATATCTAATACCTTCTAAATTGAAGGCAAAAGAATAAAAGTCATTTCTTGAGTTAGATTATAAAAAAACAGAGTTGAGAGTTTACACTCTTGTGAAACAGATATGTTTCTTCTACCTTTATCACAATAAAGACTAAAAATTTCCGAATGATACAAAATTTTACTGAAGCACATAAGAAGGTGCTATGTTTTTAGGGTATCACTGAGATAAATTTTGGTTTCATACAGACAGTTTCCAGAGAGAAATTATGTATGTACTAGTCCTATCTATCTATCTATCTATCTATCTCAGTCTATAAAGTCATATAACTTTAATCATAATACTGTAATACCACTTGCTTATGTGAAATGTGAGTGATTAATCATTGTAAGACACAATTTCTTCTGTAAAATAAGAGTAATAGTATCTATTCATAGGATTCTCAGTATTCACTATAATTACACACACACACACACACACACACACACACACACACTTAAAATGGTTACCTCAGTTTCTGGAACTTAATATGGCTTGTAGAAAAACCAAATGAACTTGGTCTTAATAGTTTGAGAATACATAAATGAGAGAGGTTGATAGCATTGGACCAGTAAAAGACTTCAGAATATTCAGGTACATAAGAGATGGTCACTGGTATGTCTCTGATGGGCTGATGTAATAGTATCTGGTAGAAAAGGCTCCAAATGTCATGAGCATACAAATCATCTGGGATTAGGATGAGTCTATAACCTTATCTTGTGAAACTGCATGCAAAGAGAGAGATGTTGCAGAATTAACGGTTTTGTTTTTCTGTCTGCTTCATTTGAAGAATTTCACCTCATTCTCAGAGAGGGGCCCAGGAGAGGTTTCCTTACATTGCTAGGTTCTTAAAAGTTAGAGAATTGGGGGTGGGATATGGAAGCTGCAAGCCCAAGATGTAGCTTTGTTAACCAAATCAAAATTTGTGAAATAAAAGATAAATAGTGGGTCAGTACTGGTTCCTCACCTATGTTGTTTGGCAACTTGCTAAATGTTTTGAACCTCATCAGGGAAATGAGAACAAAAAAGAACTTTTCTGTCACTTTCTGTGTGTCTGTGTATGTGTGTGTGTGTGCGCGCGCACACACACACACACACACACACACACTTATTGCCTGACATACAATATGTGCTTATTAAATGTTTATCATAAAAACAAAACAAAGAATCGTGACTGGGCTATAGCTCCAGATAGGTGGCATTTTGGTCCTTGAAGTTGTTCAAAACCCTACTCCAAACTACTGTAGCACTATCGCTGACCTCTGCAGATTCATCTTCGCCTCCAGTTCCTTGTTCTCATGACCTATGGTGGTATACTTCTGTAGCTGGCCCTGATGCACAGACCCTGCTTAGTTTTCCAGCTCAACATAGTACAGCTAAGGGTCTATCTTCTAATCTGGCTAGAAAGTCTGTCCAAACCTCAGTTTCCTCATCTTTAAGATGGGGATAAACTATGATAACCTCTACACATCTATTGGATGATGTTTTGGACTGAATTTTATGCGCTGTACCTCGAAATTTATATGTTCAAGTTCTAACCTCCAGTGTGACCACTGGGGAAAGTGGATCTGTAAAGAGGTCATTAAAATTAAACGTGGGCGTAAGTGTGGGATACTAATCCAATGTGACTGGATGTTCTTGTCAGCAGAGGCAGGGACATCATAGATACACATACACAGAGAAAAGGCCATTTGAAGACATAGCAAAAAGATAGCCATCTGAAAGCCAAGAAGAGAATCCTCAGGAGAAACCAAACCTACCAACACTTCAATCTTGGGCTTCCAGCTTCTAGAACTATGAGGAAGTAAATTTCTGCTGTTTATGCAATCCAGTCTTTGGTGTTTATCATGACAGCCGCCACAGACTAGTGCAGATGAATAAAAGAGTCAAAGGCATAGTGCATGCCTAAAACAATACGGTGTCATGCATAGGAGTTTTGTACTCATTACAACCAGAAACTAATGTTCTGTATAGAGATTGTGTAGAAATAGCAGACAAATTGTGACAAAAGGATGAAAGATTAAAGAATTATAATCAAGGAACTAATTTAAATAGGTCAGAGATGAGAATCTAGAATGGTATCTGAGAAACTCAAGAATCTTGGGTACTCATGGCTTAACCCGGTTATATATAGAATACGTATTTGGGATGCCTTTTCATCTTTTCACTGTAAAATAAATATTTGATGAACACTGCTGCTTTTTGTTAGTTTCTTACTGGGGATGAAAAATTATTTCTTTTGAGATATTTATGAAGGAATATTTATGATTTTGGAGGTATTCCCAAATCTTCACAGGAGAGTGGTGTGCTCTCACCTTGCTGCATCTATGAATTCAACCCAGTGTGAAACTCAGGGCAATATCCAACTCCAAGAGGATCCTGAGAGTGGTAGAATTTGAGAATAGAGCAAGAATCCAGACACAGCTGGTAGGAGCGGAGTCACCACAGGCCAACTCTTCATTAGTGCTGGTTGTAATTACAACACATTTAGCAGGCCAGAATGGCAGATTAAAAATATAATGTGACTATGGAGCCAATATTGTTGACCACCCTGGGAAGGGAAATGAAGTTGGCCTCCTAATACATATGCTGAAGTCCGCCTTGTACTTAGCACCCAGGGGGCGCTAGGAAGGCTATGGTTAAGCCATTACCTATGCACCATTTCAGAGTTTCCATCATTATCCCTTCTGCCACCCCTTATCACCACCCATTTTTCCTAAACCTCAGGAACTCTAGGGAGATAATGTGGCGTAGTGAAAAATATCTGCTTTTCTAAAAGGTGTGTTCAACTCTTAGCTCTTTTACCAACCAAATGTAACTTAACTAGAGTAATTTGAATTACCTGATCTCAATTTCTTTATATTCAGTTGCTTCATAGGTTTACTCTGAGAATTAAATGAGTAAATACTTATTTTTTCTAAGATTTATTAATTTAAAGGTAAATTATTTCTAATAGCTATAATATTCAGAGTGTTCAAGGTTTTATTTGACAAACAGGAAGGTTCGGATCAACAACTCCAAATCTTTGCTTTGTAAGACACACATTGGCATGTGTCAGTAATCATTTTATGGGCATGGTCTCCTTTCCACCTCTTCTCTTGGACATGTACTTATGTTTCCCTCAACCTATATCCGAAACCACTTTCCAAAAAGGGTCTTCTACCCTGCACCATAAACCATCATAACATGCATTTTAATGTAGCATGGTTATGCTCTCCAAAATTAATGTCTGACACCAGCAATAACTGAGGTGTCAATTCCTATTACAATCTATGCCTTGGCAGATTTTTGTCAATCCGTTAACAATGTGTGTAATTGATAGCAACAGAGGCCACTGTTACTAATTCGCTGCTGATGACTGATGATTATTAAGGATGATGGTATTTTTTTTGTCTCCTTCTTAACCAAACTATAGCATTTCAAATTAGCTATATAGACAAGGCAAAAAAAAAAAATACACAATAAAGTTCTGAAAAGTGATTCATATATAAACTAAACAAACCTTCCTTGGGTATTTGCTTTATGTGAGGTACAAGCTTATGAACTTTGCATGCATTATCGTCCTTAAACTTTACAATGACAATTTAAAACATGTTTCACTCTCCTGAATTTCAGTGACTTCCATGAATCAAAGTGTAAGTAATATGTGTGATTCAAGAAGTGCTCCCAAAGGCCTTTGAGAAATATAAAACTAAATTTTAATTTATTGTCCAGGGTCACACAGATATACTAGAAACAGAGTATTGCCCGCCCAACAGTCCTTAACCCACCACGTCTGCAATTTTGTCCTTGCTGGCAAATAGAACTTCACAGTCAAGGTAAAAAAATAAAAGATACATTCTGAGCCTCCCTTGAAGTTAGGTATATTTACATTAACATATTAAAAGGCTTTTAGAAATTCTGCTCTAGGGAAAACCTGCTAATGTAGTTTAACCTGTTTTTGCAAACTTAATAGACCAAGAAACAGCATTGTCATATAACACCCATAATAATCCATGAAACAGAGATTCTTCACTTCACTCTTTGGAAAACAGTGATCTTAGTCCATGAGACAACAAACAGTAAGATTACTTTGACATGGAAAAATCAAATAAACATCATTTATAAAATAAGGAAAACATCCAGTGTTGTCACTGTTACCAATTTTACAAATGATGAGCCTTTGGATGTTGTGTAAGGATAAAACACTATTGTTTGGGGAATCCACAGGGCTCAGAATTGTCTTCCAGACCATAGTTCCACATATCATAGGAGGTGGTAGAGACAAGTGGCTAAGAAAATGGGATTCAACAATCAGAAATGCTTGAATTCAAATTCTGATCATCACACTTACTGAATGGCTTTAACACAGTTACTGGATCTTTCTAAGCCTTATTTTTTTTTTTTCTTCCTTCTCCTCTGTTTCTGTTTTCTTTTTAATCTGAAAGTAAAGATTTTGGCAGTTCCAATTTATTGAATTCATAAGAAGATGAAATGATGATAAAACAATTCCTTGTATACAACACGCATCCAACAACATTTAGCACCAGTTATAATCCATCCATCATCATCAATGGTCCCAAGTAATATTAGAATCATGAAGATCCTTCCATAGAGAAGAGTCTAGACATAGTGCCATATGGAATAGAGAACCTTGTTATTTCTTGAGTTAGGTTTTGGAGTAAGAAAAAAAAATGCCACATTTTATAAAGATGAACCTAGGTACTTTAGGGAAAAATAAAGAAGACAGGGAGATGAGTAAGGATTTTACTGGGGGAATGGAAGCAAGCCAGACAGAAACAATATCTTGGATTAAATTTTAGCAGCCTAAAAATGGAAAGGAAAGGTTGGGAATTTTTTTTGTTTTTTGGTTTTTTTTCCCTTTGATGACAAAAAAATTCCTTAGGATTCCAGAATGCAAAGAGAATCAAATTCATTCGCACATATATATTCTTTTATAAAAAGCAATCCCCCGATATACTTGTAAAAGCAGATACACATTTTAGTGAGTGTTGTGAAACCACCAGGCTGTCATGGCCTCTAACAGTTCCATTTGCATGCTAATGAAACCAGAGGCCAGATGCCACTAATTACAACCCAGTCTCTCTGTCCAACACCCCACAACCAACTGCTAGTGAATGGACTTCGTCATTCCATTATGCAAATGATACTTAGGAAGAACAGGAATAAATTCTAAATAGCAGGAACCAGAGCCATATATTGGCAGGAGGTAAATTAATAAATATATTCAAGAAATGGAAATTAAAAATTATTATTCAACACTATATTAATCACGACTGAATAAATATGGAACAGTACAAAATTTCTTTCCCAGTGTCCTAGGTAATAGAGTAAAGCTTCCAGTAACTTGCTAAGGTATAGTAAACTGTATTTCCAGAAATCATCAGTCAGGTTGCTGATTGTGAGGGCTAAATTTTCTTAACATATTTTGCTTCTTCCTAATGAAAAAAAAATGTCTAAAGGCTGTTTTCCTTCTTGTGAGTTATAAAGTTTCTGTTTCTTAGACTGCATGTCTATATCAAAAGAACTAGTTAATAAGAAAAACAGGCATCAGTATGTTTGTTTCTGATAGTTTTTGATACAGAACTTCTTAAAGACCTATTATATTCATGACATAGACTTTTGTTGTTTTCTTTTCTTTTTTTAACAAAATAAATGTGAATAGGGAGGCAACTTGTTAGAACTGAAAAAAGATATTTGGATGTCAAACATGTATGTTTGGACTACAGATTAATTACTTGTTATTAGGGAATGCCACTTCAATTCCCCAAGCTTTAATCCCCTCCTCTCTTAAACAAAATTAGCAACATCTACTCATGGGTTCATTGTGTTACCCAAATGTGGCAGTGTGTTCACAACACCTAGCCCTGTGCTTGCAAAATGGTAGATGTTCCATTTTCCATTACATATTTACAACTTTTCTACAGTCTCCTCGTGGACAAGTGGTTTCTCACGTAACATACTTGACCCTCTGTTTCTGTTTTTGTTTTTGTTTTTTATTGTCAAATAAAGCTTGGACCCAATGGTGTCTTCTTGCTCGGATTTTTAGAATTACGTGGAGTAAGTATGGAGGAAATCAAGAAGTATTTGAAATCAAGACCTCTCAAACCATGTGTTTTCTGTGCTGGTCTAAAAGCACATTACCTAGAAGTGCCCTGAACACAGCAGCCAGGTGTTAAGGCTGGGAAATCAGCCTGCCTAAAGATTGCCTTAGAGGGATATGTGAGCGGACATCAGTTCTCCCTAAGGCAATGTCGGTATCTTGGCATCATTTTTGTGTGAAAACCACAATGAGAGTTTAAAATATACTTTGCACATCTCTATTAGCAGCTTATTCCTCTCATGAAATATTTCACAGACTCCCAATTGATGGGCCTCTTCATTTTGTGCCATATACTTCATATTTTTCTAGCAGTTTCTGATTGTTTGCATTCTAATCTATCATTAATTTGTTACGTACTAAACTAACTGTGATGAATATATTATGCCTTATGACAATTAACTTTTACATTACTTCACAAAAGAAGATTTTATCAGACCAGGTATTGTATTTCTCTTCTCAGAAAATCTTGTACTTGGCTCCCTAACCTGCCTTGGCTCTAGAAGAACCTATGAGAATTCTTAAACTCCATTTCCTTTAAAAGAAATGAACTAATATAGAAGGTTGGATGGAATCCCCCAGGCCCCCACAAGATTGGTGGTTGGCATGTAACCTTTTCTTGGCTTAGCTCATTCATGCGTTAATCCCGGACCATAAACCTTTCCTCGTACCAGTTGCTCCACTCAACCTTCACCAGAACTGTGGCACACAGTTGACATTCAGCAAGTACAGACTGGATAAACAACTCACTGAAGTGTGCAGGTGATCTATTCTCAGATAGTAGAATTAGGACTCGTCATAGTGAACAATTCTCCAAGACCATATGGTCTCTAATTAAGATAGTTGGGATCCAAATCCACATCCTTTGATTCCAATCCATACATATATCGATAGCAAGGGCACTACACCAACTCTGCAAACCCTAAGCTGTTTCTGTTTCTTCTTCTTCACTTGAAAATAGTCCTTGGCATACATCAAATGACGACGAAGTTTGAGTGCCTTTGATGCTTCTTTACTCTGGAGAGAACTTGCCTGAAGAACTCCTCAACATAGGGAAAGTTAAAAACAAACAATCTTGCATAGAACAGCTAAGATGGACAGTAAATAGTGTTTCACAGAAAGTGTTTGAGTCTGATAGAGGAGATTTTTAAATGTAGACTTAGTGTAGAGCTTAGTATTTCCACCTACAAAGGATGCTAAATGAAAAGGTTCCAGTTTACTACATGTGGACAGAATGATCCAGAAAGATGGAGTTAAAGGGGGCTAGCTAAAGGTCACAACAGCAGACTCAGAATAAAGGCAGACTGAAAACTGGAAAGGCACACCAACAGAGACAAGACATTCCTTTAGATATAGGTGATTAGCAGCATCTTTCAGAGCATATTAGAGTAAGATGGAATATCCTTAAACAGCTAATGAAAAAATAGGCTCTTATAGTGAACTGTAAAGAAAGGTGTAAAAGAATAGACTTTGAAATTACATGGATTTTGGCATGAATACCAACTCTACTTTTAGGGGTGATATGAATTTGATCATATAATTAAATCTCTCTGAGTCTGTTTCTTTGCATAGAAAGTGGAAATGATAATAAGTAACTCACAGGATTTGTTTTGAAGGTTAAATGAGATGTTGCATGGAAAACTTTTTTTTTGCCACGTGCTTATAACATCAATAATGTACAATATATATTGGATGTTATTCAAATCCCAATAAAAGCCTGAGCAAACGCTAGGAATTTTATGAAAATAACAGCTTTGGTAAATATTTTATTAGCAAAGAGGATGACTAATGGAAAGAACAACAGTAAACCAAAGGTGACCTCAAGAGAAAGTGTTTTGTTTTGCTTCTGTTTATTATTGCAATCCTAGCTAACTCTGTTCCACTTACTTAAAGTGGGTGGGATAATCATTAGGCATAATGTCATATTATTTGGGTAAAAGTAGGAGTGAAGTAAAAATCTTACTATTGTCAGAAAAATTTTCACAGAGCAATCCTAAGCAAGCATGTGTAGAACTCTGGAAATGGAATAGAAATACTGACAAACAGTGTTCTCTGTAAACAGCAAGACCTGGTGTGTATGTCAGTTCCACGTCTGTAGTTGAGTAGTGATGCAGTGCACTGCAATCAAGTTAACTTTTGATGATTCAGTTTCATGAGCTGTAATAGACAGGTAATGCCTATGTCTACACATGAATAACAGTATTAAATAGGATACAGTTAATAAAACCTTTAGCATAGATAATGGTATCTAGAAAGCATTGGATCAATATTAGCTAATTGTTATGCTACTTATGATCGAATTGCACCGAATTGTAGCAGTCTGTGGCCTCGTTTCTTTCGATTCTAGGATTACAAATGGCCTATGGGTCCCACTGAGAATTTCCAAATACTTTTTGGAATTTGCTTCTATTTCATGGATGCGGAGAGCCAACGTCTCTTAAAACTTTTCATAGCCTCTCTGCCAGCTTAACAATTCCACTATAAATTGGAATTAAGCCTTTGGTGACCATGGAATAATCTTAGGAAATAGCTGATTTCAGAGACAAAAACAAACACATATTTAATGAATCAATCAGTTCTGTGCTTCTAAGACTATACCTGAGGGAGGGGAGGGTGTTTCAGTTCCAGCAGCCTTATCAAGGGTAATGTTGTCCACTTAATGGAAATGTAATTGCTCTTCATTCCTCTTTTCTCATTAAGTCATTCCCACAACTTGGAAGTCTCATAGCAGTGATTCACAAATTTATAAGAAAAGATATCTCTTGCTGAGCTGAGACACCTCTAAAGCCCAGACTCATTGTGCTCACTCCTGAGTGTTGTATATAACCTTCACATTGGAAAATCATGTGCCAAAACTCCCAGGAAGCTATTGGTTGTTAAGTTACAGAAAGAGGAGAAACAAAATCTCACCCTCTACCTTCACCTCCACAGACTAAAATTCACAGAGTAGCTATTTAGGTAGAAATGTTAATAACCACCGTCTCTTCATTTAGAAATTCTTTGTTTTACATCCATTAGCTAATTTAATCTTTGCTACTAACAGTGAACTAATTATCTCCAATTTATGGATAAGGGAGTTGAATCTCAGAGGAGTCGATAGACTTGTTCAAGGTGACACAGTGGTAAATGCCTATGCCTGCAAACCTACATTGTCAGGATTTACCTTCTTGAAAGATTGTCAGGGGTGGAGGACATACCCTTATTAGAAAACAGCGGTTGGCAAACATTTTCTGTAAAGGGATGGATGGTAAAGATTTTAGGCTTTGTGAGCCGTGTGGCTTCTACAGCAACTGCTCAACTCTTGTTTTTGTAGGGCAAAAGCCATGTTCCAACAAAACTTTACCTACAGAAGCAGGCAGCGGGCAGATTTGGTTCATAGATAGTAGTTTGCTAACCCCTATTATAGGATACTTAAGGTGTTAGGCAACTGGGATCTGATTATGGATTTTTCACTAACTTTTTAGTTGACTTTGAATAAGTCACTTTTTTTTTTGGAAGACTTGTTTCATCACCTCTAAGACAGCTCATTTAATATTCCCAAAGTGTGGATTATGAACCAGCAACACTGATAGGTACATTTCATGACAGCAGTAATTGACCTGTTTTGTTCACTGTCAAAATCTCCTAGAACCTAAATCTGTGGATAGCTTGTGTAAAGTGCTCAATATGGCTTAATTAGGAATAAACTAAATAGAATATATATGCTAGATTTCAGAATGTGTGCTTTGTACACAAAGTAGCTGCTCTGCTATAGACCGTATTTCTTTTTTAATTTTTTTTTATTAAAAAAAAATTTTTTTACATTTATTTATTTTTGAGAGAGAGAGATAGAGCACAAGTGGGGGAGGGGCAGGGAGAGAAGGAGACACAGAATCCGAAGCAGGCTCCAGGCTCTGAGTTGTCAGCACAGAGCCCAACGTGGGGCTCAAACCCACAAACTGCGAGATCATGACCTGAGCCGAAGCCGGACGCTCAACCGACTGAACCACCCAGATGCCCCTGGACTATAGTTTCTGTAACTCATTTTGGGTATCTGTATATTGTTGAAACAAAGACATTTTGGGATTAAATGGTCAGAATTATTAATGACACCAGGATGACAGTCATTAACAGGGACTCCAAGCCAGGCTCAGCCACAGCGTCAGTTTATTTCCATTTATGCTCCAGGTTAATTTCTACTTTGTCTCCAAATGCCCTTTTAAACATCGCTGAAGCTCTCCAGCATTTACATCCAGACATTATTTTCAAAAAGAGCAAGAGAAAGGAGAAGAAAACTGAAGATTGTAGCATTTACCTGTAAGAAAGTTACTTGAAAAACACATTTTGAAATCAAAGCAACTAGAGTACTTTCAATTAGCAAGTTAAAATTTTCTGCTTTTCTACACCCAACAACACAGCAGGATGGAGGGCCAAAAAAAAAAGGAAAAGAGGTTAGTTACAAAGGGTGAAGAACATGCATTTACTCTGTTCATCTAACTACTAATGTGCAAATTTCTACCCTTCCACAGTTCCTCCTGGCTCTAATATTCTGTCATCTCTGTGTGTGACAGACCCCTATGGCCAATGAATCACAACATAAATGAGTGCCAGATTCCTAGCTGGCATCTGAGCAGGAACTCAGTCAAAGGCACTTATGTCCTGTGTGTACTTAATCTATTGTCCTTAATGAATAAACCTGGGTGTATATTTCCATTACAAAAATGGCAGACCTACCTTCCTTTCAGTATTACAAGGCCAGTACCTGCAAAGATGAACAAAAGATGTTTAAAGACACAGGGTCTGAAGCTTCTGAAAGCCACATGGTGAAATATTAAACACAACTTGAGAGAATTCTATTTCAAAGGCAAGATCATGTCTGAAGCATTTTTAATGCCATTTTAAATGTGAAAACAAAGAGAAACAAAACTCCTTGGAGAAGTTTTTGCTCAGAACCCAAGCCATAGACCCTTAGCAAATGTTCCCACAGTAATCAATGAGCCCCTAACAAGTGCTCAAAGGATTGGGGCAGTGGAGAAACATAGACCATTTGCTCTGATTCAGAGGTTTTTATGAGAGTCATTAAGTGAAGACAGGCAAGTAACTATGTTGAGCAGGACAAAGCCCCCACAGCACAACTCTGTGATGCAGAAGTCTGGGTAAACCCATGAAAGAGAATGCCTGAAATCAAATCAAATTCCATCAAAGGGAGTCTTTGCGGGGGGGTGGGGGGTGGGTAGAGGCTCTTGTTTTTCATTTATAATAAATAATCTTTTATTGAGTAGAAAATGATCTAAACACCTCTCATTTATTAAATCTCTAAGGGAGAAGACAGATTAGAGAAAGATAATTAAAGAAAAAAATCTAGGTAATTTTATGTTGAAATATGTCCAGCATCTTAGACCAGAGTTTGCACATATTGAACATACAAGACTGTAACCCTATTTTAAAACTTTACCCACTGCTTCTCTTTAACTTAAGCTGAACAATCATTCAGAAGAGTGTTACTTACTTTTGGAATTTGTTCTAAAAAAATGAAAGTTATTTTTCGATGTAATTTTCATTGTGCTTAATTTAGTAGTGATTGGCCTCTGATACCACCTCTGTTAATTCTGTCATTGAGGATAACTTGTTTCTGATACTAATTGATGTAACTTTCTGGTCATTTTGCTGTCTGAAACTGTTAGATGTAGATTTACAGTTGGTGTTCAGAAATAAACCCAATGTTGGGACAGCACAAAGAGATGATATTTTCCTCGAAGGAGGAACTTTTCCATCATCAGCACTTACTCCATACTCCACACTGCAAGGAGTGACTTTAACACGAACACCAACCTGTTCATTCATTCAAGTTTATTAAGTTAACAGCCTAATAATGTTCAAGCACTGTATTATGTGAAAATATTACGATGGTGAGCCATCCCTCCTATTTTTGGATCTTACAGTCCAGTAAGGGAGAAACCTGTTGAGTTAAACAACAACAACAACAGCAACAACAACAACAACAAAAACACAGCCAACCTCAAAATGGGAGAATAAATGCTTTATTCATTGTATTGCTAAGGATAATAGCCCAGGAGACAGTATTTCAGCTTCCTCTGAAAGAACTGCACCCAACCTTGTTGGTTACAGGGGATTATATGCATGAAGGGGAGGGGTATAAGCACTTCCAAGCACTTGTTCAAGGTATAATTGCATGCCACAAAGTATAATATATTTGGTTATAAAATTAAAGCATACTGATTTCCACATAGACCCTGAAATACCCTTAGACCATCTTAACACAGTATATTTATATTATACTTCATAGTTCAAAAATATTGCTTGCATGCCTCTACTTAATGGGTTACTGGTTTTTCATGTTTTTGATTCCTCCATGAGGTCCCTGGAGACAGTCACAAAAGGCTGACACTAGTCATCTACTACAGATTTAGTTCACACACCTATTAACGAAATTCTCAGGAATATTGCAGACAAGAGAGTATATTTCACCTTAGGATAGAAGGTTTAACCTGTTCTTTCTTAATGTACTAAATAAATATTACTGATAAAATACCTTATAAGATTACTTCTAACTCTAAAAATCAATGTGCACAAAGTATGTGGCAAAAGGGAAAAATGCATGGTTTCTTTAGGTTGTGTTATTTTGCATGTGCAAAGTAGGTTTTAGAAACAGATTAATGTTAGGTTTTTCTAGTGACCAATCAAAGGAATATTTTAAATTATATACTAAATGTAAAAATCAGGTATTTTATCTGTGATGGCTTAAGGTCTGCAAGGGATTACATATGCAATATTTTTAGAAGCACAGTGAAGGACACATGGGAAAAAATGCAGATAATGTCAATTTTGTGTTGTCCTTGTCATTTTTTTTTGGTTGAGAAACTAAGATTTTAGCTTACAGAGAGTGGGCACAATAGTATTCTATGTGTTTACAATAATGAACCTTGCAATATGTGTTTAGTAAAATTCCTCTGATTTGGTGTTCCACAGCTATGCAGAGTAAACTTGATCAAGCTAAAGGGATCTTCTGTGAATATCCTTTTCACATCATGTGGAATTAAGATACCATTTAGACTAAAAAATGTTGAAAGGAACTTGTCATGCTTCCTTAAGTTGCCCTTATTTGCTAGAAATTCTTTTACTCAATGAATGCTACATGGAAAATTCTGTGGAAAATTGGCTCATATAACTCTATTTTATTTAACTTAGAATTTGGTTCATTAGTGAAAATAAAAAAAACAAGGAGGGCCTGGACTGATACTGTTCAGTGAAGGTTAGAAAGCAAGTCCTTTCCTTAAAAAACAAAACAAAAAAGGTGCGACGTAGAATTATTTCTTAGCTTCATGCCATTACTCAAGATAAAGCTAGATCACAAATACTGTGGACACTTTGGAGTGGTTTCTATATCCCTTCCTCTCCCCCTGCTTTTCCCTGCTACACTCAGGTAACCCTCTACATATTTATAGTTTGAGAGAAGGAAATGACTCTCTAAGAGCTAATGGCAATTGCATTTTGGTGGGCAGTATCTCTGTTATGAGTGCCAATCAGAAATAGATGTCAAAAAATGTCACCTTCTGTTTTGTTAAAGCTGACTTAGCAGAAAGAGCTGAAATTTAGGGCAAGTCAGAAGTCTTGTTTCATTGTCCTATTTTCAGCAAGAGATGGAATTTAGGACAACTCAGAACTCTCTTCTGCCCTATTTTATTGCATCTATGTTTATTCATATTCAGCAAAAGGAACCCCAAATTTAACCTTTTGTTTCTTCATTTAAAAAAAACCTACTTCCTCAAATTAACTTTCTCATTTAAAAACACGTATATCTGGTTAGAGAAAGCAGGAAATTATACAAACTAGAACAAAATTTTAAAATGGCTCAGTATTCCTAGTGGCAGAGGAATAAACTCTGCCCTTGATAAACTTATCAGATGTTCCTTTGTGATATACTTAGTTTTTATGTTGATTTGATTTGTGGTGATAACACATGCATAGGTTTGCTTTTTATCATTTATTTTTATATCACAAATATTTTCTTAATTATTATGATCTTTGTGGTAGTATATATCAGATAAATTCTAAACTATTGTAGGGGAGGTCCCACGTTTACTTAATTTTTCTTCTATGTGTTAAACATTTAGTTTCTTTTGTTTTTTTACCTTCATCAAGTTTATGCTAATTCATCAAAATAAGGTTTCAGAAAAAAAAAGAAACTGGTATATCAGAGTTAGGAATTGTTCTACGCTGTTAATATATGGCATATTTGAACATATATGATGGTGACAAATTGTGGGATCTGTTCAGAAAAATCTGTTTATGTACACACTCTAACCCTATATCATTGACTAATTTCACTTGTACCATGCTCATTCTCTAGATAGCATTTTCTCAAATGTAATGCATATAGAAATTTCCAGTCTTGTAAAAATGCAGATGCTTGTTTAATAAGTTCGGAGTAGGCTCTGAAAATCTGCATTTCCAAGTTCCTTGAGGAAAAGTGAAATAAAACACTTGCCCCAATAGCTCCCTCTGGAACAATGGTAAAAATGATTCTGCCATAGGGCGTGAATACAGAATATGTCAATATCCTCCTTTATTTAATTAAGTGTTTAGTAATCTATGCCACCTTACCAATGTTTTAAATCTATCACTAATTTTTTATGCCATCACTTTAAATGATACTCTCTGGAGTTAACAGTGATCATATTATCACATAAATTCCTTTGACCTAATGTATTATGTACAGATATAGATAGATAGATAGATAGATAAATCTCCCATAGTGTTCCAGTTCAGACAAGGTGTCAGATTTTTAAAATCTGTGTCATCTCACATTTATTCAAAACTGGATAGTGTATAGCCAAAGCCATGTTGAAAAAGAAAACCAAAGCCAGAGGCATCACAATTCTGGATCTCAAGCTGTATTACAAAGTTATAATCATTAGAACAGTATGGTACTAGCACAAAAAGAGACACATAGGTCAGTGGAACAGAATAGAGAGCCCAGAAATGGACCCACAATGTATGGCAAACTTACCTTCAATAGAACAGGAAAGAATATCCAGTAGAAAAACACAGTCTCTTAAGCAAATGATGTTGGGAAAACTGGACAGTGACATCCAGAAAAATGAATCCGGATGGCTTTCTTACACCACATTCAAAAATAAACTCAAAATGGATTAAGGACCTAAATGTAAGACAGGAAACCATCAAAATCCTAGACAAGAAAACAGGCAACAACCTCTTTGACCTCAGCCAGAGCACCTTCTTACTAGACATATGTCTGAAGGCGACAGAAACAAAAGCAAAAATGAACTATTGGGACCTCATCAAGATAAAAATCTTCTGCATAGTGAAGGAAACAGTTCACAAAACTAAAAGGCAGTGACAGAATGGGAGAAGATATTTGCAAATGACATACCAGATAAAGAATTAGCATTAAAAATGTATAAGGAACTTATCAAACTTAACACCCAAAAACCAAATAACCCAGTGAAGAAATGGGCAAAAGACATCCGAAGAAGATGTCTTTCCAAATGACATCCTTCCAGAAGATGTCTTTCTTTTCCAAATAAGATATCCAAATGACCAACAGACACATAAAAAGATACTTGGCCTAATTCCTCATCAGGGAAATACAAATCAAAACCACAATGAGATAACACCTCACACCAGTCAGAATGGCTAAAAATGAACAACTTAGGAAATGGCAGATGTTGGCGAGGATGAGGAGGAAAGGGAACTCATTTGCATTGCTTGTGGAAATGCAAACTGGTGTAGCCACTCTGGAGAACAGAAGGGAGGTTCCTTGAAAAATTAAAAATAGAGCTACCCTGTGACCCAGTAATTGCACTATTAGGTATTTATCCAAAGGATACAGAATGCTGATTCAAAGGGGCACAAGAACCCCAGTGTTTAATAGAAGCACTATCAACAATAGTCAAATTATGGAAAGCGCCTAAATATCCATCAACTGATGAATGGATAAAGAAGATGTGGTGTGTGTGTATGTGTATGCGCGCGTTTGCGCGCGCACACACACACACACACACACACTGGAATATTACTCAGCGATCACAAGGAATGAAATCGTTCCATTTGCATCAATACGGTTGGAACTAGAATATATTATGCTAAGTGAAATAAGTCAATCAGAGAAAGACAAATACCATATGATTTCACTCATGTGAGATTTAAGAAACAAAAGAGATGAACATAGGAGAAGGGAAGGAAAGATCAGATAAAAACAGAGGGCAACAGGGACACCTGGGTGGTTCAGTGAATTGAGCATCCAACTTTGGCTCAGGTCATGATCTCATGGTCCATGAGTTCAAACCTGGCATCAGGCTCTGTGCTGACAGCTCACAGCATAGAGTGTGCTTCAGATTCTGTGTCGCCCTCACTCCCTGCCCACCCCCTTGCTTGTGTTCTGTCTCTCTCTGTCCCAAAATAAATAAATGTTAAAAAATTTTTAAAAAATCAAAAAATGAAACAAAAACAGGGCAGCAAACCATAATGGAGTCTTAAATACAGAAAACTAAGAGTTGCTGCAGGGGATGTGAGTAGGGCGATGGGTAAATGGGTGATCGGTACTAAGGAGGATACTTGTTGGGATGAGCACTGGGTGTTGTATGTAAGTGATGAATCACTATATTCTACTTCTGAAACCATTATTACACTACATATTAACTGACTTGGATTTAAATAAAATAAAAAAAAATAAAACTATATAGTGTAGATTTATTAAGTTTCATAGTAAACAAAAATTTTAAGCTTAAAAAATGGACTAATATCACCATAAACTGAAATTAATTTGAAATATGCAAATCACAGATTTTAATCCATTCATGAGTTAATTTTTTTTCTTTCTTTCTCTTTCTTTTTTTCTTTTTCTTTCTATTTAATTTTCTTCTACGACCTAGACACTTTGTCAGGTCATCAGCATTGGACCACATCCCTTTCATGATGCCTTTTTTTCATTTCCCTTTCTTCTGCTTCCCTGTTCCACTTTTGAGTACCTGCATGATTACTTTGGGCTCATGAAGATAATCCAGTATAATCTCCCTACTACTCTGAGGCTAACTGATTAGCAAACTTAATTCCATCTGCTACCTTGATTTTCCTCTGCCATGTAACCTACCTGTGAAGTTTCTAGGAATTAGTAGTGGACATCCTTAGGAAGCCATTATTCTCCACCACCCACCAGTCCTAATTTATTATATTTCATATAAATTGCTAATATTTTTTAAGGATATGTGTTTCTACAATCATGGAAATCTTTTTCTATATCATTTTCTTGTAATATCTTTGTTAGGTTTTAACTTGGAGTCATTCTCACTTTATGAAATGCATTTGATGGTATTCTGCCTCTTAGGTTTTTTTGAACTGTTTTGTGTAAATTTAGCATTATTTCCTTCTTAAATGTTTGATATAATTTGTCAGTAAAACTGTTCCAATGTGGATTTTTGTGAGATTTTTGTAAGTGTGCATGCTTTTAATAATTAATTCACAATTTTTTAATTGTTTTTTTTTAATTTTTTAATGTTTATTTATTTTTGAGAGAGAAAGAGAGAGAGAGAGAGCAGGGGAGGGGCAGAGAGAGAAGGAGACACAGAATCCGAAGCAGGCTCCAGGCTCCGAGCTGTCAGCACAGAGCCCAATGGAGAGCTACGAACCATGAGATCATGACCTGAGCCAAAGTCAAACGCCCAACAGACTGAGCCACTCAAGCACCCCTTCACAATTTTTAGTTGTATAGAGAACTATTCAACTACTCTCCTTTTGAGTCCCTTTTTGTAAATTTTGCTTTTTTTAAATAATTTTTTTAATGTTGGTTTATTTTTGAGAGTGAGACACAGTGTGAACAGGGGAGGGGCAGAGAGAGATGCAGACACGGAATCTGAAGTAGGCTTCAGGCTCTGAGCTGCCAGCACAGAGCCCGAGGTGGGGGCTTGAACCCATGAGCCAAGACTTCATGACCTGAGCTGAAGTCGGACGCTTAACTGACTAAGCCACCCAGGTGCCCCTGTGAATTTTGCTTTTTAAGGAATTTGTTCATTTTACCCTAGGTATTCGCTTATTGTATACAATGTTTATAATAGTTTCTTATCTTTATGCTCTCTGCAGGATTGTTGTGATATCATGTCTTTAAAACCTGTTACCAGTAATCTATTCTTCCTTTATTTTTTCTCTTTGTCTTTGCATTCTTAATCTGTATCAATAGAGGCTAATTAATTTTATTAATCTTTTTAAAGAACCAGTAAATGGATTACTGACTTTTTCTGTTGTTATTCTGTTACATTTTTACTATGTTCTCATATTTATTGACATAATTATTTTATCACACAAAGATTGAGATATTTAAATACCCCTGTAAACTTTGCTTTAGTTGTATCCCACAAATATTGAAATTATGTCTTCACTGTTATCCTTTTGATGTATCTGTTGATGTCCATCAAATTTCTTGTTTGACTTTTGGAATATTTAGAAATGTGTTGCTTAATTGTGAATTGAATGGAAGGTGTTTATAGATATTTTATTTATTTTTATTTTTAGAGGTAGAGAGCATAAGCAAGGGAGAGGGGCATAGGGAGAGAAAAAGAATCTTAAGCTAATTCCATGCTCAGCAGCATGGAGCCTGATGCAGGGCTGGATCCCACAACCATGGGATCATGACCTGAGCAGAAATCAAAAGTCAGACGCTCAACAAACTGAGCCACCCAAGTGCCCCTATAGATTCTTACTTGAATGCTAATGCAATTCCATTTTTTCAGGCAAAGAACACTTGGAATGTATTGACAATTCTTTATGGCCCAACTCACTATGGTAAACATTCCATCTCACACTTCAAAATAATGTGTGTTCTACACTTGTTGAATGTGCTTGGACAAAGAACCAATGAGTGTTTTACACAAATGCCTCTTAAATTTATTTTTAGCATGAAATAAATTTTTTTCTCCTTAGCATTCCAATGAACTTCTTATATTATGAATGCTTCCCAGGACTCATTTTGGGAAGCACTGTCCTAGTCAGAAGAGAAATCCTCATTTTTCTGGAACTCTCTTCATTGTTCAACTTTGGGGTCTCCCTCCAAAGGTGAGATAGAAACAGGACACCCAGAAACTCTAGAGAATTCTAAAAATTAAAACATACTAATTCTGACCCGAGTATCACCATCCTTTTCTGTTTTTGCTGGTTTAGTAAGTACTACAGACAAAAATAATTATTTTTATATTAAATATATTTTTTTGTTGAATGGCACATGTTTTGGTAGCACTGAGTGTCTCACAAAATAAACTTTATTAGAGTAAAGTATTTCTCTTCTTCAACTAATTGTCAGTTAAATTAGTTAAGGAGAAAAAATAATTATTATTCTGAGGAAGTGTTTATATTTCTTTAAGGACTCAATACCAAGATTTGCACAAGGAATCTCTGTTAATGTTTTTCTAGAATTGACTTTTTTCATATTTTGAAGATGGGAAATTATTTGCCTAATACCATTCTTGATTTCTTTAATATTTATTATTTTAATAAAATTTTATTGAATTATAGACTAAATACAAAAATATCTGCACATTTTAAGTGAACAGCCAGATGAATAGCCAACCCTTCATAAAATTAAGAAACTTGTAAAAATTTCAACCATTCCCAGCATCCTACAAGCCCTGTATCATGCCTTTTTCAGTCAGGAGGTATCCCTAGTACCCCTTAGGTCAAAGGTAACCTGACTTCCAATACCATAGATTATTATTTATGGAATAAGAGGAAATTGCATGTGATCTTTGTGTTCCCTTTCTTTTGTTCATACTTTGATAGATTCATCCATATGATGTGTCCCACCCATAGGATGAGACTCATTTGTTCTCAGTTTTGCATAGTATTCCATTGTATAAAACTTATTCACTTGATTTTAATAGCATTTCTTTAATTATGGCAGTAAATAAGCAGAATCTAAGAATTACATAAAAGAAATAATAGACTGTGAAATCAGAAAATTTGGTCTAGGCTAATGTCTATAATTTTTACAAGATTATGTATGAATCATCAAATCTCTTCCTACCATCAATCATACTTATCTGAGACATTGAGAATGGAAAGTTTATAAGAGAAATCACATATGGAGAATACTTTAAATTACTACTAATATGCATATTTAGTTACTATTTTGATTATTTTTTTGTAAAATTAAATGACTAGAGACTTGAACAGTTTTTTTATCTCCAATTTTTCCCTGCCTCTTTAACAAAATAGAAACAAATGAATGGTTAAGTCATTTACAAAAGGGTTAACTAAATCTCTTCTATGTTATCTGTTAATACAATATTAAGTTCTCCACATATGAATAAATTTTGTTCTGTTAATCTTCTTATATATCTTGTAATAGTTGTATACAAATGTGAATTCTCTCCTTTAAGTTAGTAATCATTTACTGAGTTTCTACTACATAAGTTCTCTGCTCACACTTATTAGGCACTCAAGATGCATTCAACTTTAATAAAAAATGAAACCAGTTTGTATCTCTATCACACTAAAGGTCTCAAAACAGGGAACTAGTATTGAAGGCAGAGGTTTCGTTGGTGATAATGGTATTAACCTTCTCTTTTGCACTGCTCTTTCTCTCATTTCCTTTTTTTTTTATTCTATTCATTGTAAAATTTAGATAGTAGTAGTTTTTGCATAAAGGGTGCAATCAGCGTTCTGATTTTAGAAAGCAATCATTGCTGCTTGGAATAAAAAGAATAACTTATTAAATTTGAAGCAAACCCCAAATCTATTGGTTCTAATTCATATGATTTTGCGTCACAAGTACCAGTGCTGGACATGAGTCTTGACGAAAACTTTAGCTGTGGATTTCAACCCCCTTTTACCTACTGAAGGAAGGTGAGAAATTGGAAAGAAGAGGTGATTAGTAGAGGTAATAAAAGAGATAATTGTCATTGTGCAAAGTAAAAGGGATACAAGTGTTAGTGCAACTGGGTTAGCTTAATGTCCTGTTGCATGTAGCCACTTTGTGCCTGAGATCTTGGCTGTAGATATTTTTCTTATTGTTATCATGTTCATGATCAGCATTTTACTTATTTGTCTCAATACAAATGATGATTATGGCCTTGTTTACATATCTCCATTTTTATTTTGTTTTCCGTGTGTCTATGAACATGGAATATGGGTTATACACTTTCATGCATTCCATTATGGTTTGCATCGGGTCATAAGTAAACTACTTATTAATTGGAGGAAGGGAAGAAATTTGCTCCTCATACAGACAATAAAAATAAAGTATGAATTGAGTATCCTGAGAGAGAGTATCTATGTCACTGGAAAATCCCTTTTTCCCTAGACCTTAATGAGAATAGGAAGAGGGCAGCGCACTGGTGGAAGAAAAAACATGCCCACAGAAGTGGGGGAAAATACTTCTGTGTGAAATATGCTATGAATAACTTTCTCCCCTGTAAATGAAATTAAGGGTGTTTTATGCAATTTAAGTGAGTGAGTGGAAGATAAAAATTCCTGTGTACTCTCTGTAAGGATGGCTATATACACAGACTCTATATTATAAAGACAGAGCTGAATTAAATTCACAGTTTCCTACTTGCTAGCATGTGATTTTTGGGAAAATGTTTAGCTTCTCTGAGATTTATTTTATTAATTTAAAGTAGAATACTAATGGATATTAATAGGATCTGCCACATCTGTTACTTTGAAGACTCATTGAGAAAATATGTGAGGTTCCTAGTGCCCAGAATATACCAAGTGCTTAAAATACGGTAGCTATTAGTAATAGAAATGATGCTGTATAAGTGGTTAGTGCCATTCAAGCTCATAAAACAAGTTATTTCTGCTTGGCTCTTCTTTTCATTTGAATGAGTGTCAGATAGAAGGAAGGAATAGTTAAAGAAAATGGTAGAGTTTTTCTTTTTGTTTTGTTTTTGGTTTTTTGTTTTTGTATTTTTGTTTGTTTTGCTTTTAATGGACATCACCCCAGTTTGGGAAAGAAGAATAAATTCTATTCTCTCTCATTTAAAGCTCTCAAAAGATCATTTACATAATCCAAAAAATGACAGACAAGTATTAACAGGAAGAAGATGAGTTAAAAATCAGTGTGATTTCACTCCCAATGGTGACTCAGTTTCTAAGAAAGATAGTTGCTGTGTGAAGTAAAATATTCCTCAGTATCTTTGGGCCTTGATTTTCATAAATACAACATGAAAAAGCAATTATATGGCTCAATATTGTTCTAGTTAAAAGTAACAGAAAACCAAAATTCATGCTGCTAAAAAATTTGTTTAAAGAATTGAACTCGTCAAAACCTATCTTTTGGGCACACTTTCCACGGTTTGGCCTCCCTCTCTAGTCAGGCTCTCAAATGGAATGGCAAAGTGGTCACCAGCTGTCACTCTTTCCACATCATCACTTCCAGTGAAAAAGTTTGATTTCTCCCAATTAAAAAAATGTTCACGAAAATTTATCTCGTAGAGAATTTGGGGACATTTGCCCATCCATGAACAAAATATCTATATTCACTAGGCCCAAATTGTATCTCTAGAATACACATGCAGTAAGCCTAAGACATAGGAGACATTCAAGATGTATAAAAAAACTAATTTTTTAAGTGGATGGTCTATTAATTTCTAAATACAATGGCATTAGGAAAAGTAGAAGTCATTATTCCCCCTCTCTCTACCCTTCCCCTACTCACATTCTGTCTCTGTCTCTCTCAAAAGTAAATAAAAAAAATTAATTAAAAAAAAAAACGTTTTTAAAAAGGGGTACCTGGGTGGCTCAGTTGGTTAAGCATTGACTTCGGCTCAGGTTATGATCTCATGGTTCGTGAGTTCGAGCCCCATGTTGGGCTCTGTGCTGTCAGCTCAGAGCCTGGAGCCTGCTTCAGATTCTGTATCTCTCTCTCTGCCCTTTCCCCGCTCACACTCTGTCTCTCTCAAAAATAAATAAAAAACGTTAATTTAAAAAAATTTAAAAAGTAGAAGTCATTAATCTCCTGTCGTTAATGAGTAGACATGTGATGAATCAGATATCTGTCTTCCCGTTCCTCAAAGCTCACAATGAAACCTCAGCCTTGTATGGTCCATGAGGCATTGACCATCATGGTAGTCCTGAGGCTTAGTGCTGTCACCTGTAATGCTCAAGTGTGATCACTTTCACTTTATGCTCAGCTGTAGAAGTAGTTTACAACAGGAAGTGAGGACATATTTATCAGTATTCGCATGTTTTGCCTTTTGGGGAAAAAGAGAGTGATAGCGAGAGCTAGAGAGAGGGAGAGAGAGAAGGAGGGAGGGAGACAGGCTTTTTCAGAGATAAATTATCCCCTCATTGGAATACTTCTTCATAGGAAGAAGAATTGCACAAAGTCTCAGACATGGTCATTTCTTAATCATTGATAATTCTCAGTATTCTGTATCTAGCCACATGACTTTTTAGAAAACTTTTATCTCATTTGGTAGGAAGAGAAGTTGTATGTGCAAGAGTCAGAATTGCCTGATATTGAATCTTAGCTCTAACATCTACCAGGGGTACGTACTAAAAAAGAAGTGAATTTTAATTATCTATGTTCCTTATTTATAAAAATAGATATAATAATGTTACCTGAAGGTCTTTTACTGCATCTATTGAGATGGTCATGTGATTTTTATCCTTCCTTCTGTTAATAGGGCATGTCACATGGATTCATTGATGTATTTTAAACTGCCCTTGCATTGGGGATAAATCCAATTTGATCATGGTGTATGATTCTTTCAGTGTACTGTTGAAGTTGTTTTGCTAATATTTGGTTGGGAATTTTTGCATCCACATTCATCAAAGATAAGGTTTCTTATAGTGTCTTTGTCTGGTATCAAACATCTTGGCATCTAGGTAATGCTGGCCTCACAAAATGATTTCAGAGGTGTTCCGTCTTATATTGGTTTTTAGAAGGGCTCAAGAAGAGTTGATATTAATTCTTTGAATGTTTGTTGAAACCATCTGGTCCTGGGCCTTTTTTGTTGGGAAGTTTCATTTATTTTTAATTTATTTTTATTTTTTTTTTTTAAATTTATTTTTGAGAGAGAGAGCAAGGGAGCAAGCATGAGTGGGGGAGGAGCAGAGAGAGGGAGGCACAGAATTCGAAGCAGGCTCCAGGCTCAGAGCTGTCAGCACAGTCCAATGTGGGGCCCAAACTCAGGAACCATGAGATAATGACCTGAACAGAAATAGGATGCTGAACTGACTGTGCCCCACAGGCGCCCCTGTTGGGAAATTTTAATTACAGATTAAGTCTCCCTATTTGTTATTGGTCTGTTCAGGTGTTCTATTTTTTCTTGATTTAGTCTTGGTACCTTGTAAGTTTCTAGGAATTGATCCATTTATTCTATGTTGTCCAATTTGTATATAATTGTTCATAATTATCTTTATGAGAATTTTTATTTTCTTGGCATTGGTTATATTGCCTCTTTAATTTCTGATTTTATTTTTGAAACTTCTCTTATTTCTTTCTTTAGTATAGTTAAGCATTTGTAGATTTTATGTTTTCATACAACCAGTTCTTAGTTTCACTGTTCTATTTTCTGTTGTTTTCCTATTCTGTTTCATTTATTTCTGCTCTAGTCTTTATTATTTCCTTCCTTTTACTAACTTTGAGTTTAGTACATTTTTCTAGTTTCTTGAAGTGTAAGATTAGGTTGTTTACTTGAAATCTTTCTTCTTTTGTAATGTAAGCATTTATCACTGCAAATTTCCCTAGTACGATTTGTGCTGTGTCCCATAAGTTTTGGTATATTGCGTTTCTGTTTACGCCGGTCTTGGGATATTTTCTAATTTCTCATCTGGTTTCTTCTTTGACCCAAGAGTTGTTCAAGCCTGTGTTTTTTAATTTGCAGGTATCTGTGAGTTTTCCCAGTTTCCTTTTTTTAGAGATGAGATCATTTGTTTTCTAAAATAATTAGATGATTAGATGTTTCCTTAGTAAACAGTAGCTATATTAATGCTAATAATGGTAATAATATTCTTGTCACAACTCCTCTATGATGTAGGGTTGATGGGTGTACTTGCATATGTCTCACTCAGAATAATTTAAAGGCCTTAAAGAATTTGTCTGTCACATAAACTGAAGGATCTGGGGACTGCCTCCCTGGGATGGAGCCTGAGACCTACTGGGAGGTTTTAGGACTAGAGTGAAATGTTGTGATGGTTGATTTTATGTGTCAATTTGAACCAAATTAACTATTATTTCTGGGTGTGTCTAGGAGGATGTTTCTGAATAACATTAACATTTTAATTAGCGGATTCAATAAAGTAGACTGCCCTCCTCAGTGTGGATGGGATCATCCAGTGCATTCAGGGCTTGACCAGAACAAAAAGCAGGGAACAGAAGATCTGTTCCCTTCCTGCCTGCTTTCTGGATCTGGCATGTGAATTTTCTCCTGCCCCTGGACTGGGATTTACACCATTGGCTTCTCTGGTTCCTCAGGCCTTCCGTGTCAGACTATACTTACCACATGGCTTCCTGGGTCTACAACATGCAGGTGGCAGATCATGATGAGAACCCAGGTCTCGTTTTGTATGTGTACATATAAAATTCTTCTATTAGAGAATACTGACTAATACAAAACAAACCAAGCCAAACAAACAATCCAAAAAGTGAAATAAAAAAATAAATAAAACGAGTACCCAAAAGGTAATCTGAAATGAAATGAACTCTATGTGAACTAATGGGTAGTGTAACAAGGATACAGGGATAATAAATAAATCTTTTGCACCATCCATATCAAATCTAATCCTACCTCTGTCACTACCTGAATTCATTTCCCGTTGATTAAAGCTCCTCCACCAGAAGTCACCTTTTAGATGACCTGCTTGTTTTTACAAGTTATTACCTATTGTAACATCTAGCATTGGGTGAATATCTTTAGAACTTGTATATGGTCCTCAGATGGTAGAAACATGGTTTTCTTCCTGTGTGGTAGGTGAAGGAGTGGCTGTTGCTGTTTTTAAGTTCTACTTAAATTTGAAAGGTGCAGGGCCAGAAACAGGCTTTGCTGATAGCCTTGCTTCTGCTCTCCAAAAGTGTGAAAACGTTAACTTTAGGGGAATCTCTTTGGTGCCCAGATACCTGATCTATAATCAGAAGATCAAACATAAGAACTCTAGGATTTCTTCACATGCTAAAGACATAACTATGAGTGGCTTGTTTGATAGAAAAGAAAGCAAAAAATTCCCTCCAAAAGATCCCTGTAATAGGATACCTGGTTTTTAAACATGCTTTATTGCTCAACTTTGATGGGTAAGCATGTAACAGCAAGTGTGATATGAAATACATGCATGTATCAGTAGTTAGCAGTTGGAACTTTGAAAAGTCTCAGACTCGTTGGTAAATGTTAGTCAAATATTCCTGAGTAGGAGTGCCTGGGTAGCTCAGTTAAGGGTCCAATTTTTGGTTTCAGCTCAGGTCATGATCCCACAGCTTGTGGGATAAAGCCCCACGAGGGGCTCCTTGCTGACAGTGTAGAGCCTGCATGGTATTCTCTCTCTCTCTCTCTCTCTCTCTCTCTCTCTCTCTCTCTGTCTCTCTCTCTCCCTCTCTCTGCCCCTCCCCTGCTTGTGCTTTTTCTCTCTCAAATAAATAAATTTTAAATTTTAAATTAAAATTCTAAATAGCTGTTTCCAATATTCTCTCACTGATAATCCTAACGACATGGGTTGGGTTTATTCCTCTCATTATTGGAGTCCTTTCTTCCCAGCCACCAAAGCAATGAATAGATGAGGGAGCCAGAGGGATACTGTCTTTTCCTTTCAACTCCTGCTAATTTCCCTCTGATAATTGACTTCTAAAGAGAGCGTGGGAAACACAATTTTAAAAAGAAAAAAAAAAAAAAAAAAAAAAAAAGAACAGTTCACTTTCTAATGATTTCACATTGCAAAGGGTCCCCTTTGGTTTAGAACATACTTAACATCCCTGTGAACAGACCTGATCTGAGACTTGCAGTGAAACTTGAAACATGGTCAGGTGCACCTATTTTCTTCCCGGGCAGGAAGAGTTGACATACAGCCAGAGTGATCTATGGAAAGGCTGATATGGGGAGGGGAGAAGGGGGCTGCACATTTAGAAATACTCCATCTCCCTCAACGGAAATGGTTCTGTCTCCTGAAATTATCTGATAGAGGGAGAATTGGTGACATTTAATTTTCATAAATAATGTAAGTACCCCATTTCAGGTTGGCAGCACGGTTGCTGGCTCTCAGAATCATTTTGGTATCACCAATCTAATCTCAGGACTTCGTTTCCATTGTTTGGTTTTTCAAAGGGAAGGGTAAAATGAAAGAGATACCTACCAGTGACGCTTTTGTTGGGAAAACCCAGTGGAAGGTAGAAAAGACAGGGCTTGAAAAAGCTGTACACTCAGGAGGCATCTGCTTATTAATGGAATGGTAATGAGTCCACTGGTGCCCAGCCTGAGCTATTGGATCTAAGAAAAGGGATGTTTGTCAGTCTTGTAAAGAATGAAAGGGGACAGAAATGCATAATAATGTTATCACTTGTTTGTAGACATTGAATGATTATATCTCAAACAGAATACAGTGGTAGAGATTGTTTAAAAAAGCCTCCTGGGATTAAAATGACAAAGAAACACCTCCCATAGCATTCCACATTAGCGCCAAATAGAATAAACATAGCATTATCTTCATTTCTCTTATTCATTAGTGTTTTAAAATTGGAAACCTACTTTCTCTGTTTAAATAGAAGCTTATTCAAATTGAATGTAAATAGAGATCAACTTTTTTAAAGTCCAACTTCTGCCCTGTTTCTCCTAGAATATTCATAAATGCAAAGGAGAGCGAAGAGTATAATAATGAAATGTAAGCATTTTTCAAAGCCATAGACCATAAGATATTTAGATTCTTCTTATTCTTATTTAAAAGTTGCTGAAAGGAATCAGCTCACCAAATGGCCTAATTTACTAGTTCTAAAAGTGTTTTGAAACTGATATTCAAATCCTAGGAGCAGCTATCAAATAAATTAAATCCATATTACAGTATCTGGTTCTTTAGATCCATTGGTCATTTTTAAAATGGATTTTGAAATATAGAATTTCTACTATCACTGTCTTTGGGAGACTTTGGAACTGTGGACCCTTTCTGAGCTAACAAAAGCTAATGAGAATAATATCCTGGTAAAAAGATCACTTTATCCTTAAGGAAAGGTATTTGTTATAAACTCAAGCCTTTCATGTTGCAACTTCAGATTGGAAAAGGGGACCTGGAAATTTAGAGTCCTAAGTATCTCTAAAAAAATATCAAAGAGGGGCACCTGGGTGGCTCAGTCGGTTAAAGCGTCCAACGTCAGCTCAGGTCACGATCTCGCCGTCTGTGAGTTCGAGCCCCACGTCAGGCTCTGGGCTAATGGCTCAGAGCCTAGAGCCTGCTTCCGATTCTGTGTCTCCCTCTCTCTCTGCCCCTCCCCTGTTCATGCTCTGTCTCTCTCTGTCTCAAAAATAAATAAACGTTAATAAAACAAATAAATAAAAAATATTAAAGAGAATAAAGCCCGCAATGTGAACAATCCTAGTAGTAGGTTGGAATTTCTGGATTAATTTGGTAGGAATAATTTGGTTTCATTTCTGAGCAGGCCATGCATCCCAAATGCTGTTGGTGATTGGGTGATGGAGCAGATAGAAGGAATAAATATTTCTTCATAACGGATATAAGACAGAAGTCACAAACATTGATTAGAAAGGGAAATGTACTATCTCTCCCAAAGTGCAGTAGCCTGTCTTTTAAACATAAGCCTCGAAAGTGAAACATAAGCCATGCTGAGACTCCCAGTACCCTAGGAATCCTCTCTTCCAGAAGTCGTGTGCCATGGCCCAAGATTGTGCATGTGCGATAGAGAAGGGTGTGTGTTAGCGAGGATATAGCTGGGGGAGGGAACATGTGGTCTTACATGACCTTTGAGATTCCAGGCAGCTTGGACACTGAATAACTACTTTCCAAGTCATATTGTGCCAAGTAGAAAATAAAACTAATGTTCAGAATGTCAGAATCTCTGCATTTTTTTTTCCAAGAGGTTAGGACACCTGGGAGAGTATTTCACTGCACGGACAGATGAAATCAAATTTCTTCTTGGTTTTGAGAAAGCATCAAAGAGTTGGGTATTGAGGCAGATCAGGCACAGCTATTCGGAGCCCCTTTGGAGGTAGAAAAGACTGGAAGGCCTTTGTGTCTGCTTGCTTCTCCTTGGTGTCACCTTGCATAGTTTCACAGATTTTGGTTTTAGTGATTAGTCATATGCATAAATTGCCAAATAGATTAAGATTCTGTGGCTAGAAACAAACCAAAAAAACACATTCACCAAATTAAGTAATGCCAGATTCTGTCACTTGGTCCCCTCTCCTGCATTGCAGGTGTTGTGAGGCTCCAAACAGCATGAACATTGTGTAAATAATACCTGTATTAGAGTTCTCCAAAGAAATAGAACCAATAGGAGATATGTAGATTGGATTAGATTAGGTGATTAGATGAGATAGGTAAAATAGTAATCTCCTTTGTCAGTTTTGGAGAGCAAGAAGCCCCTCAATCTACCACCTGCCAGCTAGAGAACTGGAAAAGCAGGTGACAGAATTCATCCTGTCCAAAGACCTGAAAGCCGTGTTTGAGAACCCAGAGCTCTGACATCTGGGGACAGGAGAAGATGGGCATCTCAGCTCAAGAAGAGAGAAGGAATTTGCCCTTCTTTTGCCTTTTTGTTATATTAGGGCCCCAAAGGATCGGGTGATGTCCACCCACATTAGTGAAGGCACATATCTTTACTCAGTCTACTGAATCACATATTAATCTCTTCCAGAAATACCTTCACAAACACATCTAGAAATAATGTTTACCAGCTGTATCTGGGTGTCAGTTCAGTCAAGTTGACACACAAAATTAACCATCACAATCCTTTACAAAATAAAGAAAAAAAGGGGAAAATAATAGAAGGAAAAGGAGAATCTTGCTTACTATCTGTCTGTCTCTTTCACCCTACCCCCACACAAAGACATTCATTGAACTTTTTTTTTAATGCTTATTTTATTTATTTATTTTTTTGAGAGAGAGGGACACGGTAGGGAAGAGGCAGAGAGAGGGAGACACAGAATCGGAAGCAGGTTCCAGGCTCTGAGGTGTCAGCACAGAGCCCAACATGGGGCTCAAACTCATGAATCGCAAGATTATAACCTGAGCTGAAGTAGAATGCTTAACAGAGTGAGCCACCCAGGTGCTCCTTATTGAACTATTCTGTACAGGGATTAAAATGTGCTAAAACCCCTCAGTATTAAAAGAGTCTAGCTCTGCTTTTGCTTTCATTCCTTCTTTCTCTCTTTCTATTTTTGGTTTTTCCTTCTTTTATCTTCTACTCTCCATCATGTTTTGCCTTGAGTTTCCCTTTACTTTTCCCTTCAAGACACATAATATTAAATGTAATCTGTTAAACAATTCTTTATAAGCTTTGGGGTTGTCTGTTTATGAGTTTACTATTATTTATTTTTATGAAACTATCAGACAAAGATGAGGATATAAAGTTATCAAATCTACATACAGATGCCAGTTTTTCCCCACTGTTATCTGGTTCAAATTACTTTTTCTTCCTGAGATTCAGTTTCCTCATATGTAGTCAGAAATATCTGCCCTGTTCTCTGTCTGGAAAGCTGTCCTAGATACTTTCACAATTTATTCCACTAATATAGCAGCTACATAATAATAGGAAGTTTATATAACTGGTTTACCACTTTCATTACATGTCTATTGCTGTATAACAAATCACCTCAAAATTCAGTGATCTAAAACAGCATTTTTTTTTTTTTTTTATCAGAGCTTCTGTGGGCCAAAATCCAGACACAATTTACTTGGGTCCTTTGCTTCAGTCGTTCATAATGATGTAATCAAATGTTTCATCTGAAGTCTCAACCAGGGAAAAATCTTCCAGACTCATCCAAGTGGCTATTAGGTAGGATTAGTGTATTTGTAAATTGTTAGTTTGAGGGTCTTGGTTTCTCACAAGCTGTTGACCAGAGGCAGTTCCTGTGGGGGCCACTGTGTAGATCAGTTCACATTATAGCAGCTTATTTAATCAGAATAAGCATGCAAGATAAACCAAAGAGAGAGTTCCAGCAAAACAAAATTCTGTCTTTTTAACCTAATCACAGAAGAGATGGCTCATCTCTTTTGTCTTATTTGATTGGGGCCATTTACTAGGCCCAGTGAATACTTGGAGGGCAAAAAGGGATTACATGGAGTGAATGCCAGGGGGTGGCATTGCAGGGAACTATGTCAGAAGGTGTCTATCATGCTTTTAATGCAAGAGAAGAGACAAATCAGAATCTGTGCTCATTAAATATTAGCCAAATAGAAAAGCTAACAATTCCTAGAAAAGGAAATATACCTATAAAACCTAAATCTAATATTCTTAGTAAGCTGGCTTGAGATCTAGATATCTTTCAAAAAGTCCCATGTACTTTTATGTTGACCTTGGACAGATTCTATCTATCTTCCTATGAACAACACGTGTGTGTTATTCACACATTTACTATTGAAGCGTTAAGGAAGCATCTTCACTATGGTTAATTCATCACAGGTATAGTCATTTCTTTAAAGCATAACACTTATTCAAAATTTCTTGATTTTTTTTGTATTTTAGAGAAAATATTATATTTGTTCCACAAACAAAGTATGATTTAAGTTCTACACTAGGCATCCAAGGAGCTATTAGTCCTAAGCTATAAGAGCACTGAAACTCATATATGTTAGTTAAATGTGGCTAAACCTAAGACTCTCAGAATATTGTTCCATCAGTGATACTTTCCTTTTTTTCCTCATATTTAGCTATGGGTCTACAAGATGTTAACATTTGGGGAAAATGGGTGGAGGGTATGTAGAATATCTTTGTACTATCGCTGCAGTGTTTTTGGAATTCTGAGGTCATTTCAATATGAAAAGTTTAAAAATAAAAATAAATAAAATACACCTTTCCCCTTCCAAAAAATCATTCCTCTCCGTGGTTGCCCCATAGAACAAGGTGTATGCCCTCGAGCCTGGCACAGAAAATCCAACGTTGAAGGCTCTACAGAACTTTCTGGTCCTTGCTAACACACTCCATCAGACATCCCTGTCCAGTTACTTGCAGTTGCCACCATATGCCTTACATCCTTGATGCTGTGCTTTTCTTTCTGGCGAGAATTTCCTCCCCATCATGGAGTAAACTCCTACTCATCTCTCAGGCTACGTACAGATCATAGTCCTCCTACCCCAGAAAGTTCTTTCAGAGCACTGCAGGCAGAATTAAGTATTTGCTACTAGATCTAGCTCACCATTTGCTCTTTCTTTCATTAAGGGCAAATATTTCTGACATAAGTCTTCATAATAATGCTTGACCACAAAACTATGTGACCATCACCAAAGCAGAAATCATACTCTAGTCTTTTTGTTTTGTTTTGTTTTGTTTTGTTTTTTTCTCCCTCAGAAACACAATTCCTGAAGCATATGGTATGCTAAATAAATGTCGTAATGAATGGGCTTCAAAGTACCAATCAGTAAAATGAAGTTTGAACTTAGGAGGGATATTTATTACTTACTGTGTATCTAGGATTTATATGAGTGTTAATTCACCAAATGACTCAGCGAGGTAGGTGCTACTGTAATCTCTACTTTACAGATGAGATCACATAATTAAAAAGGAATGCAGTGGGGATTTGAACTTAGAATGTCCAATAAGGGATCATCACTCTAATCATATCACCATCTATGAAATTATCTCTAACACAACCTTCAATTATCTTGGTCCTACCATTTATTAGAACTCTACAACTATCATCTGTCATGAAGTCCCCTGGTTACATGTGTTAGGAAGAGATAAATAATGCCATCATTTTTATTCTTCATCTAACTGCATATTTTTTAAAATGATAAACCTATTTCAAATTTTGCCAAGGATATAAGGTTTTAGGCATAAAGCATGCATTCCTATTCTTCATAATCATAAAAAAATAGTTATTTGGTTGTTCTTTTCCTTCACCAGATCTGCCTTTTTTTTTTTTTCCTAAGCTCTTAGCATTAGAGGGTAACCTTAAGTGAATGACATTTTCAAGCGCTTTATATTCTAGGTCTTAGGATCAGATGTTGCCATTTTCAGAGACAGCTGTAGCTCTACTCACAAAAGGCCAAGTATCTTATAAAAGAAGGAGTCATTGTAAAGTAAGCTGTTCAAAGCCATATGCCCGGTTCTCTTCAGGTGAAATAGGAACAGACCCTATTCAGGCACCTTTCTGGGTTGGGGGATGCTTACTTGCTGGTTCTACTCAAGAAATTGTATGTTTTAAATTTTCTCTGTATGGGATGCTGTGTTGAGAAGTAGATTTACAAACATAATGTGACAGCCTGCCCTTTGTCCCTTAGGACATTGATAATCTTATGAAAGAGCTTAAATTCCACCCATTTTTTTTTTTAATTCCAGAAACTTCTTTGTGCTCTAATTGCACAGCAGTTCTTATTACATTTTTTTGTTCATTTTCTATTCTGTCTCTTCCATTAGTTTTGCCTCAATGGGAGCACCTGTTCTACTTGTTCCGCTTGAACTTCCCATCTCATCTTAAGTGTGGGGTTCTGCACCATTTCTTGATCCTATTCTGTGCCCCACAGTGGTATACTGGAGCAGGCTGTGAGGTTTATTTCAAGTACTCAATGTGTGCACAGCACATACACACAGACACACAATTGGTTTTGGCTTTTTAAACCTAAGAGGATTCATTGTACCACTCTTTGTCCTAGAAAATTTGTTGTTGTTGTTACCAGGACCTAACTTGGGTTTTCAGCTGAAGGAGATGTTAGAGATTTTAGAAACACAGAAGCAGAACAGATATGCATTTTCCTCTTTAACACTATGTTCCTTGACAATATTAGCTCACCACTTTGTGCCTTATATACTTGAATGTCAAAGAATGTCGCAATGGCCCACAGCCAATCAAGAATTTTATTACCACCATCTGTACTAATAAAGGACTATAAAACAAAAGAGGGAGTATGGTCCATACTGAGTGATGGGTTTCTAGGTCTGGACCAATCATATAATCAACCCAAAGTAGTGCTTGAATCATCATGGACGTGTCACAATCAGAGATCCAAATCTTAAAGTCCCTCTCACTGTGTGTGTGGAAAGGGTGTGGCATTGGCAGTTGTGCAGCTATACAAGTGGAGGCAAGTGTCCACCCATATGGTTATACAACAAGATTAAGTCACATCTTAATATGGGCCACAGTCTTAGGGCCATTCAAGAAGTTCATTCAAGAAGCACTGTACTGGCAAAGAGAAATCCTTCTGGAAACAGGTGGATATAACTATATCCTAGACTGATTTTTCACATCAGTTTCTGAATACTGATTGAAAAAAAGACCATGTGGTGGGATATGTTGTGAATACTCATACAGTCACTACAAATATAATTTCTGCCATATCAGGGAACATACAGGATGGTGTCAGAGACAGATGATCACAAGTAAACAAGAAATACAGACTATAGAAATTGCTGTGAATGAAAGAAATAAGGGACTAACAGAATTTCCAGGAGACCTACGGACAAGATGTAACATCACTCCAGGTAGATAATATAATGAGAATAAAGTGAAAAGGGTGTGGCCTGTCCTTGGAACTGGCAGGACACCACAATATATGTGTTTAATGACCATCAGTAGGCAAATAAGGTATATCATCAGAGTGCCTAAAAACAGACCATTTCTTCAGAAGGCCTTGAATGAAGTTAAGATGCATTTAAAACAGAAGGAAAAAAAATTAATAATCTTAAAGTATTTAATAGACATAACCTAACTTCTTTTAAACAATAATGTGCTATTCCCACAGTGTATAGCATGGATTAGAGCCAAAGAAGTGGCAAAGTTGGCAAGAAAAATGACTAGGAGACTGTTACAGTTTGGGTTTTCCAGAAAGCAGATCCTAGAACAGACTACCATGCAGGAAGTAAATGAGGGAGTGTTCCTAGGATCAAAATCTATGGAGGAGAAGAAAAAGATGTAAGATGGTACAAAAGTAGAAATTATGTTGTGATACAGTTTTAATGGAAGCTTCAGACAGTCCCTGTAAAGTGTTGAAGTTCCTATGACCATTCAGTGCAGTCCTAACTTGAGGAAAGGGGGACAGGTATTTCTACTCACTTTGCATGGGTCATTGATGTGGGCTGCTGCCTGAAAGGGTGTTAACTTGGGAGAGGAAACTACTTTTAGTGGAGGTAATTAACAAACAGACTCGAGGACTGTCTGCCAACTGCCCTGTTAGAAACTGGGATCATGATTCCTTGCATTCCAAAGGGAGAATGAAGGGATTCACTATGATTTACCCTTGTGCCCCTGTATCCATTTCTGAGAGAATCTAGTTCTGGGAGGAGCTCATTCCTTATTTCTGGGGCAGACTTCTCTTCCTGGAGAAGTTTAGGAAAGGAGGGTTGCTAGGTGAACACCTGATCTGCTGTAGCTCATGTCAAGACCACAACTGATACTTGTCTCCTTCCTCCATAATCTATTTTGTATTTCCCAGACCCTCAGTTTTGACCTCTGCAAGCCACAGTAGCTAACCTGCTGTTAGGGCCAAGATTCTCATTTTTGAGGGGTCTGTGTCCCTTCTCAGACTGGTGTTGCTTCATTTGTCTACTTACCATCATAATTTGTCAAAAGAGGGCTCAGAGTTACTGGGATTGCCTGGGTGTAAAGACACTATTCTTGGTTCCCACTGTGTAACAGCAGCCCTCCTTCCTTCTGGGGCTCAGGGTCAATTATCCCTGCTGGTCCCTTGACAGAAGGATCCCAAGGTGAACGGAGAGCTTGGAGTCAATCAGGACCTTTGCTGTGTCTGCTAGCAGAAGAATTCTCATTTTGGGAACAAGAACATTTGAAACTACTGAGCCCAGGGTAGTGGGGATGAGAGGCTCAATTTCCCCAAGAAGGTTGCAGGAAGTGATGGTAACTGGGGACAGTGCTGCTTTTATTCAGGGTTCCCAGACTTGTACATTCTTACAATTCAGGGAGGGGGCATGTACAACAGGTCATTAGTTTGGAGTATACTCTGAAACCTGGAAAACCCTGCAGAAGTGTCACAACTGAGCTGGCCCTTCAGGTGAGTTTTTCATAGACAGTTTCCTCATGCTGTCAGGCCCGCAACTTCAGCCTACATGGTGCTTGAGCTGACCAGTGGATCTCGTGATCACATGCTGTTCTCACCTCCTTCACTCTAAAGATGATCCCTTGGTCTGACTTGATGTTATCTGAGAGTCTGTGTCAATGAATCAGATACTTCTTGCAGCCACCAGGTAGTGGTGTTGGCTGAGGCCGTTAAAGCAGGAAAAGTAAAACCATGCCTCAAATACGTGCCAAAATGAATTGTTGTCCCATGTAAGATGGCAGGGAGACTTCACCCTGCATGTGAAAACCTTGGAAGTCGCCATTCTGCCCCAACAAGTAAAAAGTTGAATAGTCTGAAAAATCAACAACTCTTCTTGGATCCATGAATAAGAGGACACAGGGCAAACTGCAGGTCCTGGATTTGGAGAGACAGGTAAATACAGGGAGTCACAGTTGACAAGAGCAAAGACCCAGGTGGAAACCCCTGCAGGAACCAGAGACGGGATATTAAGACTTGAGCTGTAATTGATGAATTGCCTGAGGCCAGGTGCAGGGTGCAGAGGTGGCTGAGAGATAAAACCTCCAGGGCAACCCACTTGGAGGGGAGTTCCCATATTACTGTGAGATTTACCTCCAAGGAGCTCCACTAGATTCCCCTAGTGAATTGAGAAAAATCCCCTCAGGCTTCTGGCAGGAAGGGAGGGGGAAAGGAACAATTTGAAATGTGCCAGATCATTCTGTTTTTAACAAGGCCTATCCTCAGGGGAAACTAACTAGGGTCTGACCTGTAGGAGTATTATCAGAACCTAACTGACTTTGCAGGAGGGAAATAACCAACCTCTGCCCACTTTAGCAATCCTGCCCCACCTCAGGGGGCTGAAAAAAAAAAAAAAAAAAAAAAGAAAAGAAAAGACAAAAACCCTGAGATCCCCTTGTGAAGTTCACAGTCCAGAGACGTAGGCCGGTTTACTAAGCAGCTGAGACATAATCATAGGATATACAATGCTTCCCTCCCCCACGCCTCACCACAGTATTACTGAAGGCTTATTGGCGGTAGTTTTTCTCTTTACCTGGTACGTTATATACTGCTGTCAAGAAAAAAAATTAAAAGCTTACCAAAAGGCAAAAAACACCATTTAAAGAGATAGGGCAAGCATCAGAACCAGACATGACCGGGATATTGGAATTATCAGACTGGTAGTTTAAAGTCACAGTACAACCAGACAATGGAATATTATTAAGCACTAAAAAAAGAAATGAGCCATCAAGGCATGAAGAGACATGGAGGATATGAACTTTACTTAAATACATGTTATTAACTTGAAGAAGCCAGTATGAAAACCATACATGCTGTGTGTTATGCCCAGAATTCGTAATCCCCAAAGACCACTAGGGAGCCGAGTCCGATGCAAAAGCAAAAGAGCCTTTACTCGAGCTAGCTCGAGCTCAGTCCCCTACCTGCACGGACGCAGCGGTGAGATACCGGAGAGAGAGAGAGCGAGTGTCAAAAGCACAGAGGTTTTATTGGGGCCTAGGGGCAGTTGGTGAGGTAATGGCTGTGGCCTCAACCGATTGGCTGGGGAAGTGTCCAAGTCCTGTTAGGCAGGTGAGCTGGGGGGGTTACTCAAGGGGAGGAGGTGTGGTCAAGGTGAAGGACACAGAACAAGATGGAGTTGGCCGTGGTAGGCCCGCCCTTTCAGTGTGTAATTCCAATATGACATTCTGTAAAAGGCAAAATGGACACCTTAGAAAGGTTGCCAGGAGGGGTGCCTGGGTGGCTCAGTCTGTTGAGTGTCTGGCTTTTGATTTTGGCTCAGGCTGTGATCTCGCGGTTTGTCGGTTCAAGACCCATGTTGGGCTCTGTGCTGTCATTACAGAGCCTACTTGGGATTTTCTCTCTGTCTCTGCCCTTCCCCTCCTCATACAGGCGCTCTTTCTCTCTCAACATAAATCAATAAACAGTAAAGAAACAAAAAACAAACAAACAAAAAAACCTTGCCAGAGTTTGAGGGTGTTGGTGGAGGAATGATAGGTGGAGCACAGAGAATTTTTAGGGCAGTGATAGAGAAGTGAGAATAATCTGCTTAATACCATAATGATGGATACATGTTATTTTATATTTGTCCAAAACCCACAGAATATAAAACACCAACAAGAAAACAAAATGTGAACTGTGGCCTCTTCTGCAGTGGATGCTTCTGATGGATAATAATACATAGTATGACAATTTCTCACTGCCTTTATAATGTCGATCCCCAACCCTCCACACCAATCCTCATCATTCTTTCCCTTCCAGATTTTCTTCTTCCAGGCCCCTGACCAGTCCACTGGGTCATCTTCCACTGCTCATGAGTGTGCATGTATTCTAATCTCAGGCCACTTCTCACTTCACACAAATGAGTGGCCATGTGCCCCACACAAATGTGTAACTCTTGGGAGGATTTTCCTCGCTGCTCTCCTTGTTTGTGCTGGGATGACAGGGCAACAGTCATCCATTTGGGATTTGGACTGCATATTGAGTTGACCTCCATCCATTTTTCATAAGGCATATCCCACATGGCCTTTGGGATGAATTCGAGAACTACTGAATCAGTGGAGAGTGTGTCCCAGAGGAGAGGGTCTAGGCCACCACCTTATATAGCTTGCTTGTCTTTCTGGTCCTGCCTGGGCTTGATCTCAGAAGTACCACTTCCATATTATGATGACGTGTTGCTGTGCCAGCCATACTCAATTACTTGGTGGGTCTGACTCTACCCAGCTAATGATTGGCACTTCCGTTTATGTGGTAACTTGATGTCCCATAGTCAGGTGTTCTGTTTCCATCAGAGCCAGTAGAATGCCCCAGAGCTGATTTTCAAATCGTGTATACTTTTGTACTATGGATGGCATGGATTTGTTCCAGAATTCTAGGGGTCTTCATTGTGATTATCCCAATGAATACATCTGTGTTTTTCTTTTTGTTTTATTTTTAGCATTTTATGCCACTACTGCTGTCTTTTTTAATTTTTTTTTTAACGTTTATTTATTTTTGAGACAGAGAGAGAGCATGAACGGGGGCGGGGCAGAGAGAGAGGGAGACACAGAATGGGAAGCAGGCTCCAGGCTCTGAGCCATCAGCCCAGAGCCCGACACGGGGCTCGAACTCACAGACTGCGAGATCGTGACCTGAGCCGAAGTTGGACGCTCAACCGACTGAGCCACCCAGGCGCCCCACTACTGCTGTCTTTAATAACATTAAGGCCTGACAGGTCACACCCTTGACCTGTTTAAGAGCATTTTTCTGTCCAACAACCAACTTAAATCTATTAGCTTTTCTGGTTCCCCAGGGTATATGGTTGAAAGTAGTGTTCTCAGGTATGAAATAAGCTAACTTTATAACTTTAAGAGGCTTCTAAACACTGGGCTTCATTCTTCCTGAAGGGAGAAGCAAGATTAAATCATTTTTCTTTATGTTAGAGAGGATGTTCAGGCATGCTCCAGGCCATTAGATGCCTAATTTCTTAATAATTTGGTAGGATCCTGAATCTTCATAGGGTTTATATCTTGTCCACTAATGTCTTACTAAAGTCTCCAGTGTGCTAGCCATTTTGCTCTCTGGTCTGATTAGTAGGACAGGATCGATATATTGGTTCATTGTGTTGTTTTATAGGATGTCTAGCTAAACTGGTGCCTTTGGCTTTCATTATAACAAAGGTTGGATTTCGTTATAACACATTTGGTAATTACATTTAGTAAGGTAAGGTAAATGTGTGCTGTTCGTTCTAAATAAATATGAATTGTGCCTGATCAGTTTTTGTGATAAAAACAAAAAAGAGCATATTTTCCAGATCAGTAGCTGCATACCATGCACTTGAAATCAGGTTAATCTACCCTAGCAAAAACACCACTTCCAGCAGAGTAGTTGTACTTTTGGCTACTCATCTGCTGAGCTCGTCTTAGTGTCCTGTCATTTCCTCATGAATTGAAGAGTCTAGGCTGGTGATTTAAATGGGGACATGATAGAAACCACCTCTTTTACATCCATTAGGCTTTTTAAGGTTGGTTCTAATTTCTTTCCCAGGGCCTAGATTATGTTAGTTTCATATCTTTATTCCTAAGAAGAGAGTTCTAGAACCTTCTACTTGGCCTTCCCCTCTAAAATATCTCTCTCTCGGGACACCCTCCCAGAAAAACATTGTGTTGGCTGAATTACTGACAAGCTATTATCTATTCTAATTATACCTTCAAGAGCAGAGAAATTATGGTGCATGGTTTCACTATACTACTGGAAACAATGTAACCAGACCTTAGTCAGGCCTCCTTTTGTTTCCTGGTCCTCACATGGCCAAATAAAACTGGTGAGACATGATGCTGTTTCATATCTACAAATATCAATGCCATATATATATATATATATATATATATATATATATATATATATATTTAGTTTATTTATTTTTGCAGAGAGAGAGAAAGAGAGCGTAGCAGGGGAAGGGCTGAGAGAGGAGGAGAGAGAATCCCAAGCAGGCTCCACACTGTTAGCACAGAGCCCGATGTGGGACTCGAACTCACAAACCATAAGATCATGATCTGAGCCAAAATCAAGAGTCGGACACTTAACCAACTGAGCCACGCAGGTGCCCCTCAATGCTATTTTAGACCCAAATGTTCAACAGTCCTCAAAATGTTAAGGTATTCCCTTTTCTCTTGTATATAATTACCCAGGAGAATGGCAGCAATTCTGGGAATTATTACCATGTACTTTTAATGCAGGATCGCTATTCTCATACACCTGGCCTCTTTTTCAGTAAATCCCTGTACAAACTGGCCAAAGAATCATATCCTTTTATTAGAATAATTGACCTCCTCCTTTTGATACTCCATTCTTTGACTTTTTTTTTAAATAAAGATTTCTTTTGATTATACAGCGATGGTGGGTGCCGTCTATGTTGCCCATGGGGACACCATGTTCTTTTTTTTTTTTTTTTTTTTAATGTTGATTTATTTTTGAGAGAGACAGAGCATGACCAGGGAGGAGCAGAAAGAGAGAAGAACAGAATCTGAAGCAGGCTCCAAGCTGTCAGCACAGAGCCCCATGCAGGGTCCAAACTCACAAACCACAAGATCATGACCTGAGCCGGAGTCAGATGCTTAACCAACTAAGCCACCCAGGTGCCCTGGGACACCATGTTCTTTTAACCAGGTCTGTGACTCTGTGGGTCAGGTAACTTTTCTGGGTGCCATATCATCCTTGCCACTCATGACAGTGATTGAGCCTGGCTCTTTCTGGTTTCCTGCCCTATTCTCTCCCTTGTAATCACTGAACAAGTTCTGTCACAGGGTATCTTACAATCTGTCTTGGCCTACAGATGGGAACTTCTTAGTGATGCTGATGACTCTTTTGCTTTGCTAAATGGTATATCCTTCATGAATCAGTTAGAGTCTTCCCTTTTTGCTCACAAACTGAGTCACTCAAAATTTAATTCTTGGTAATTAGTATTCACATCTATCTCCAGAATCTATGCACACATGCATGCGCACATAAATACACATATGCATCCTCAAGCATCACCCCTTCTCCCTTGCTCACTGCAGTCTTGGATGATTAATTATTTTAAGCTCAATAGATAGTGACCATTGTACATTTTGAGAATTGGGATTGAAATATATGTCATGGGTATATGGAAATTGGAAGCTGTATAGAAATTCAATATAATATTTGATGGATGGATGAATGGATGGGTGGATAGATGACGTAGATATTTTGTAACACTAGGTATGAGGAGAGGAGAAAATAGCAGATAAAGTGAGGAGATGGATTAGAGCCATATTGAGAATTCTGGATTTTGTCTTGCAAGTGACAGGAGCCATTGAAATGGTTTAAGCAGGGAGGAGATAAATTTGATTTGTAGTTTAGAATAAAGTAGGAGTGGGTGAAGGCATTGTAAATGAGAGATGATAAGGCTTTGGACCACTGGTCCCACCCTGGGAATTATTCTTCATTGATAAGTGAGGCACGACTTTAAAAAATGGTTCAAAGCACTTAAAGGGTATCAGCCACATTTGGACTCCATTATAGACCTCAGAAAACTGAAGGTAGGCTGGCAGCTAGTGTGTACAGGGAGGAGAGCGGTGGTACCGCTTCATTTAACAAGGACTTAGTGATCATTAAAGGGTAGGTGTAGACAAAGCGCATCTGCAAAGCTAATTGCACACTTTGAGGACTTCAGGGGGATGATTTTATCTGCACTTATCTCCACTTCAAAGTTGCTGTCTGCTAAATGGACACTGCTTAAGCCATCACTTCCCATAGAGGCGTGGGGCTTGGCTCGTGAAAATTGCACAGGCTAAACGAGGAAATCACTGCAAATTAATAAAGAAATCCTGATATTATGTAGATTGATATGCTTATTTCAGACACTTGAGAAAATGCAAGAATTTGGGGTGGGGTGGGTACTTTTTAAAGAACTGTTTGAGCTGCTTGATTTAATGATCTATTTTTTGAGTTGAAAAGAAGAACTTCAGAGACCCATTTCCCTTTCAAGAGAAGGATTAAATAATCTTAAAGTAGTTTGATGTGAAGTTTATGTTTGCATTTTTTATCTAATCAGCCAAACAAATATAATTAATTCAGACAGTTGTCTCCATGGTTTTGGTGCCTGGTAGGAGCTGTATCATTACAAATGCAAATATGTTCCTAAAATAATGAGAATGTCATTATCACCCCTTATTCATTTATGTGGCCAGAGAGAAAACTGAAATACCATTTATTATGGAAGTGACTTTTGTCAAGTGTGCAGAGAACAGTAGCTACTTTGCCTGAGCAGGACGTAAGTCTAGCTATGACTTTCTCTGGTGTCAGTATGTCACTAATAGGGCATGTGGGTTGGAGGTGTAGTGTTGTGAAATGGGCACTGGGCCAGGAGTTTCCCCTGAACTGGGGATTTTATTCTACTTCTGTTTCTATGTCCTTTAGGTGGTTCTTTTACACCTCTGAAACTTGGTCCCTTGGTAGTTATTTGGATATTAATTATTTCTGCCTCGTTCACTTCAAAAGGATATTATAAGGATCAAGCGAAACATATAAAACAATACACAGACGTAAAGTGATTGTAGTTAATTTCATGTAAGTTTATATATGTGTGAGGTTCATTTGTGGGTTCTCACTTTGGACTCTTTTCCAGTACTTACAAGCGGATTTTCTGCTTTTCTCATTGCAAAGATGAGGGATGCATTTGACATTTCTTTCATTACTCTTTTAAGCTATATACCCCATTCCCCATTCCCTCTTTAGGATCCCCTTCTAGGTGCATCTGGTTGTTTTTTTTGGTTTGTTGTTTGTTTTTCTGTGTGTGTGTGTGTGTGTGTGTGTGTGTGTGTGTGTGTTTGGATTTTGATTGCCTCTAGGAATGATTCCTTACGCTTATAGGTAGAATCAAGCCTTCTCTGATACCACAGTCACTTGCCTGTGACCATAGCCACTACAAAATCACCTTTCTTCTACCTTGAGGGTAAAAGGGTAATCTATACTAATTGTTACCACTTTCCTAGCTCTGGTCAATCATCAATCTGGAATCTGCCCTCATGGCTTTATTGAAATTGTTCCATATTTTAATGCTCAGAAGACTCTGGTTTATCTCATCATAATTGATCTTTCTACTGTATTTGATACAGCTGACCAGTTCTTAGCTTTAGAAAGCTACAGATAAAAATTCTTTGTAATAAACCCTGATGTAGATACTACTTATTTTAAATATGCAATATATAATTTAAGATGCTAGGTGGATTAAAAATTAATAGGCATTGTTCTTTTATCTTTTAAAGTTCAGAACATAATGTTACCAAGGAATTTTTGCTCTTATATTTTCATTGTGTTTCATTTTTGTTGTTATAATTCAGTTGAAACACCTAAGTCTTCAGAGCAACTCTTTTAATTTGCAAAAATCAAAGACAGAAATTTCTAAAAAGTTTTTTTATGTTTAAAATGAAATTGTGGGGGGAAACCTATGTAACGTAGGATTGTAAAATAGAGTAATAATAGGGACGTTAAGAAGTAGACAGTGTAGTGTGTCTCTTAATAAATTATAGTTTACAATCAGGACCTCACTTGATTTCTTATTTTTCTACTTAATACTTCTGAAACTTTGAGTGAGTTATATGACCTATCTCAACTTCATTTTTGTTCTCTATTAAATGGAAGTAATAGTTGATTATCATGCAGTAATGTGCAGATTAAATCAGGAAATGCTTATATAGTCTTCAGTGCCATTCAGTAGTAGTAATAGTAACACAAATGCTAATAGCCAACACACTTTTAAAAAGAGTAATAATAGGGGCGCCTGGGTGGCGCAGTCGGTTAAGCGTCCGACTTCAGCCAGGTCACGATCTCGCGGTCCGTGAGTTCGAGCCCCGCGTCAGGCTCTGGGCTGATGGCTCGGAGCCTGGAGCCTGTTTCCGATTCTGTGTCTCCCTCTCTCTCTGCCCCTCCCCCGTTCATGCTCTGTCTCTCTCTGTCCCAAAAATAAATTAAAAATGTTGAAAAAAAAAATTTAAAAAGAGTAATAATAAAGTGATAAATATTGAAGCTCAAACAAGCTCTTCCAAATCAAGAGTAAAGCGGAATGTGTCAAAGCGAATCCAGTCAGAATGGACAACTGTTCCCTTAGGTAAAGTGTTTTAAATATTTCACCTGTTATTTTTTGAAGGAATATGTACTATCAGATATTTTTAACAGAATGGAACCTTTATATTTCATATAAACATGCATATTTGCTATTTGGTATTCTTATGGTTAAATGTAGACTCAGTCTTGCTTAAAAAACGAAATCACTTTGTCATGAATTGACACTGACAGGAGTTTTTCCTCAGTCGGTCAAATAATTATATTGTGAGATACCTTATTTCTGTCTGGTTCTGTCACGAGTAGCACAGTTTGAGGGGGTATATGCTCTGGATGGCAGTGCCAGTGAACAGTTAGATGTGAGCATACAAGAATAAAAGAGACAAGCTAGAATACTATTTTGGAAGACCCTTATTTAATAGGGTAAAGAAGTCCATGATACTTACTGGTACCCATAGCAATGAAAAGTTGAAGACAGGTTTGCAAAGGCTAATGAGGTAAACTTGAAATATTTTATCTATCTATCTATCTATCTATCTACCTATCTATCTATCTATTGATTTTTGTCTGTCATTGGAGCAGGGTGAATATTATGGGGTGGATGACTGGGTAAATGGTAGTTCTACCCAAGACAGGGAGTCCAGGAGGGGTCATAAATTTGGGGGACAGATTACAAGTAAATTCTTGATGAGGTTATTACAGTTCATATGATTTATCCTGGTTGAACACTAGGGAGTAATTATTTCAGTGTATGTAGATGCAGGGAGAAAGATCAGAGCTAGAACGAAAAAGGACTTGAGAATTATTAAACTATGTATAATCCTATGTGTGCTGTGTATTCATGTTTGATTTAGGGCTTTGCCTTAATATACAATTTGTTCTAATACAAATGATCAACTCTCAACGATCCAGTAGGTTGGACCTCTAGCTTCATGAAGTTGGGGGGTAGAACTTCGCAAAAGGAGAAGAGGAGAGGGAATGAATGTTTGGAGGAATCTGGGATAGTAAATTAAATCAATTCATAGCAAAAAGAAATTTCTGTTACATCTTTTTATCTTAAAATCATATAAAACCTGCATTTTCAGTCATCACCCCCCCCCACACACACACGCGTGATTTAAATTGTGGTTAAAGCTATTTAAGCCCACAGCTGTTTTCACTTGCAAAATAGATACCATATTTTTAAAATCTCGGACATAGGTTAGAACATAATTTGAGTAATACCAATTCACAGAATAGTCTATAAACTACTGATTTCATTTTATGATATGTAGGCATTTTGGAAAACAAAATACATACACCAAATACCCATTCATGTAACCCCAATTTTGGTGAAAGGAGACAACTTATTTCTGTGTATACCTTTTTAGCAATTGTCTGCTACTTTCAACAATAATGTTCTTATAACTTAAACTCTTGGATTTAGAATTTTTTTTTATTCATTTCAAGAGAGACAGAGAGCAAGCAGGGAATAGCCAGAGAGTGAGGGAGAGAGAGAATCCCAAGCAGGCTCTGTGCCTTCAGTACAGAGCCCAATGTGGGGCTGGAGCTCACGAACCACGAGATCATGACCTGAGTTGAAACTGAGTTGGATGCTTAACCGACTGAACCCCCCATGCTCCTTTTATTTAGAATTTTTTTATGTAACGTTTTAGAACTTCTTGCCTTTCCTTGTTATCAAACCATTATATTCATTTCTGCTTGTATACTTTTCTTTTTTTTTTTTAATTTTTTTTTTAACGTTTATTTATTTTTGAGACAGAGAGCGACAGAGCATGAACGGGGGAGGGTCAGAGCGAGAGGGAGACACAGAATCTGAAACAGGCTCTGGGCTCTGAGCAGTCAGCACAGAGCCCAACGTGGAGCTCAAACTCATGGACAGTGAGATTGTGACCTGAGCCGAAGTCGGATGCTTAACCAACTGAGCCACCCAGGTGCCCCTGCTTGTATACTTTTCAATCCTTTGCTTAATGTTGAGCATTTCACTTGTCTTTTGTTTTTGTCATCCATGAACAAAACTGGGATATAGAATTCATTGTGGAATTGCCAGACCAAACATAACTGGGATATTTATGAGTATGTTGTGTAGTGAAATACATAGAGCTTTCTCCAGTGGGATCTCAAATAATGGTTTCTGAATAATGATAGTAAATCAAAAATATAGAATGTGGGAGATTTTTTGTGATATTCATGATAATGAAAGACAAGATTTTGTTTGCCCCAGAGAAGCAGCAACCAATCAAATTATGTAGGTGGGCTAGAGCAGTCACTACTCTACATGCCATAAAAAGAGTATTCCAATAAAGTAAGCTGCTACTCCTAAGTACCAGCCACAAGTACTTGGCAATGGCTCAGTTAATGTGTGTCTTTTCTTGTACATGTGGAAATGATATATATTAACCAAGCAATTATACCTGAGAAGTGCATTTCTACCATACATACATGTGCACAAGTGTATACATGTTAGAACTCAGTAGCATACATGTTAGAACTCAAGAGACTATAGAAGGAATGAAGGAAGAGGAGGAGGAACAATGATGTATTAATGTCAACTTTATGCCACTGAGTCTTATTTACAGAAACTCATCATGGAGAAAATTATCATTTTGCAGTTAGAATAATGATGCTTTACCCAAAGTGACACACTGTGTATTAAGAGAATTAGAAAACAGGTCCAAGAACAAATGCCTTGTCAAATGCGTCTATAAACACAAGAGTCTTGAAATCAAGTTAAAAGAACACTTTACTTACATGGATATTTGAGATACCTTTACTGAAGCTTTTCAAGTTTACTGGAATATGTGAAGAGCTAATTAGTGCAAAGTGAAGGTGTCTTCTGTTAAGAAAGTGAGTTTGGTCCCATCACCATGTCAAGTGGGTTAAACTTGAAGTACTCTCCTGAGAGGCAAGTTCACTCTTACATGAATACTTGGGTGTATGTATATGTTTACATCTGGGGAGCCAAAGGCAGATCTGGAAGGGGTGGTGCATTATTAGGCTCCTCTTACCCAAATCACTGTCTCTGGGATGCCCTTCCTGATGAACATTTTTGCCTCTCTGCTTCTGTATTTTGTATTTTTTTTCATTTGAGCATTCATACAAACTAAGCCTACTCTGATATTTTGCTCAAAGAATGGCATACAAAGTGCAATGTTTTTACTTCTTTGTAGGACACAGCCTCCTCAGTAGATGCATAAATACTCACTAGGCAAGATGACAGACTGGTGTGGATTACTGCCTTCCCTATCTCACTTCCTATGAAAATGCCATGTTAGATATTATTCTGAAACAAGGAATTCATATATTCCATAAATCTGTGAAATTTCAGAAATAAAGGATACAGAGAGATGTGTGTTATCAGTGTGTGTGTGTGTGTGTGTGTGTGTGTGTGTGTGTGTGTGGTAAATAGAGAGTTGCATAGAGGATAAGAGTCCAAGATGTGTTCCAGCATGACCGAGCATGAAAACAGGGGCTCCAGATATTACATTAGGTTAATAAGTGTTAATACCAGGGTAGAATAGAATCTAGCTGGGAAAGAATTGTTAACTGTATGTGGAGACAAGCATTTTACCTATTGACCCTTCAGATCTCAGAACGTGTAGAAAATTAATTGAGAAAAGTTGCTTCTGAAACATAGTAATGCTGTAGTTTTCTTGGCATAGCAATTCTCAGTGAGAAGGGAGAGAAAATAGGAATTTATTGATCTACTTTGGGCTGAGTTCCTGTATCAAATTCAAAAATGGGGGCTTATATACATTGTAGCAAGTCTGAGAATAACTCTAAGGAGATATAAGTAACTGGGGAAAATAGAGAGTTATATGAAGCTCATACAAAATATAAAATAAGGATTTATAGTACATAGGATTTATATGAACCCAATTATAAAAATCAATGAAACAACATGAAAGAAGAATCAAATATATGGAGAGTTATACAATGTTCATGGATAGTTCAACTTAATATAGGGGTTTTAATTAACCTGAGATCTAAGTTAAATGTAATTCCATTAAAAAAGTTCTAGCACACATTTTGAGAAACCTTGTATATGTTGATTCTGAATTGTATATGGTAGAAAATGTATTTGCAAATGGGTAAGGCAAACTTAAACAAGAGTATTTTGGAGGGATTTACAGTGCTAGGTTTTCCCCATTTACTTCTCCAGATTAATTCTCCTATCTTTTCCATCTTTTCATGCCTGGACGGTGAACTCTATGGAACGCATCAACCAGGCTTCCTGGCTATGTGACTTCTTGAGATTTGTCCCTGAGAAGCACTGGCAGGCACTCCTGTTCTTTCTCTACCAAAGGGCAAAAGGCCAGTATTTACAGCTCTTACACAAAAATAGACCTAAATAAACCTTCCAAATGGCCACAATTAGGTTTGTGTACCTGTATTACAGCATTTAGCTCATCTTGTTATGATTTTCCATTTTCTTTGCTACAGTGTTCTCCTTCAAGGTAGTGTTATATTTTATTAATTTTTATCCATAACACTTCTACCAGTTAATACATTTTTTTAAACCTGCAAGAATAGAAAATATTTATGCGACTGCAGAAAATAGTTTATATTCAGCAGCATCATATCCCCACAGAAAAGGTTTATAGGTTTAAATCTAAATAAAGTTTATTATTTAAACATGAAAGCTGCAGTTCAGAAGAAAAGCTGTTTTATCTCATGTAATTACCAAACAATGAAATGTAAGAAAGTCCTATTTCAAAAATAAATGAAAACATTACTATCTGTAGTTGTTTAACAGAGACACGATCTAATCTCAAGGCAATTTTTGAAATCCCAAGGAAAATAATGCAATTGCCCAGAAAGCAATCAGCCATTTTTAATACTTTGATATTTAATAAAGATAGCTTTATCTCTGCAAACACAATTTGATAACCAATATAATATTCTAGATAAATAAAAAAACACTTTGAACAATGTACTAGGATTTAATTTGAATATAGAACATTTTACACCTTGTCTCCAAAAAGACAGAAAACTACTGCAAATATATATATATATATATATAAAATATATATATATATATATATATATATATGCTTTGTTTTCCTTGAATCTCCTTAATTATATTTAGATCTTATAACATTAAAATGTGGAAACTAAAGTATTTATTTTGCAAGGTTTCTGAAATCAAAGATTATTGACATAACAGTGTATTTTTTTGAAACACAAAAGAATAAAAGTTTGAAATAAAGACTAGGTAGTAGTTAAGTAGTATTTTGGATACAAGCTCTGAAATCTAAATATTCAAAGTGCCATAATACATTGTGCCTTGATAGCATATAAGATACACAGTGTTAAAGTATCATGTACATAAATGGAATAATGTCAATTATTATGTTTCCGATTTATTCATTTTAAAAGTAAGTTATTTAATCTTCCAGGCATCATCTGTTTGCTGATTAAACTTCCTTGGAAGTTTTCTTAATGTTAAAAATTAACTGCAGAGACTATTTCATATGGTAAAAGCTGATCAATTTGGGTTTGCATGGAGAGTTATAATACAAGTAGAAACCAAATATAGTCTAAGCACAGTTTGCTGTGTCTACCACTTTTTTTTTTTTTTTTTTTTTTTTGCAAATTACACAGGCTCAACTCGAGGAAAATACCAAATACATAGAGGAATAAATTACATTATATTTGATGCCTTGAGCATTGATAAATTCCATTGAGGGCCTATTAGGTTTAAATGTATGTCTGAATTAAGACAAGACCAAAGAAATATGAGAGTATTAGACTTATTTTTAAAACTGCAGTATGGGTGGATATGGCAAAATACTGATGCTCTTTATCAAATCTCTCAGAAGAGGTGGAAGCAGATCACCCAGTAGGAAAAAAGAAAAGGCCAATATAAGTGAAGTTTTTGTTCTAATTGACTTTCTCTGCCCTTTTAGTGAAGTTGCATGTGGTACCATAGATAGCTCTGAGCAGCTAAAAACTGAACTCTCATCTTCTTTCTTGCCATCCATGAAAATGTTCTACCTGGAATTTACTGATCATGATAGTTTTATCCTACAGTGTATTTTCCACCTGATTTTTACAACTTTCCCAAAAAGCCTCGCTTAAATGCCATGTTTTCCTGGAATCTCCTGTATTTCTTGGCCACCTCATTACCTTGGCATTGTTTCCTCCATACCTGAGATGTTCTGGGTGTAGACATTGATATGATCTCATGTACTCTATTGAAAAAGGACCTCTGAAATAATACTACTCCCTAAGTTCTCTCACCTTCAAACGGAAGTAATCCATGGATTACAGACCTAAATGTAAAATACAAAGATATAAAACCTATGGAAGATAACCTAGGAGAAAATCTGGATGACTTTGGATGTGGTGGTGACATTTTAGATATAGTACCAAAGGCAGAAACCATGAAAGAAACACTTGCTCAGCTGGACTTCATTAACATCAAAAATTTCTGCTCACAAAAGATACTATCAAGAGATTGAAAAGATAAGCCACAGACTGTGAGAAACTATTTGCCAAAGATGGATCTGACCAAAATATTTAAAGAACTCTTAAAAGTCAACCATAAGAAGACAAACAATTCTACTTAAACATGGACAAAAGATGTGAACAGACATCTCGTTGAAGAAAAGATGGCAGATGGCAAGGAGCCAGATGAAACGATGTCCCATGTCATATGTAAGTTAGGGAATGCAAATCGAAACAACAATAAGATAGCACTACACACCTATTAGAATGGCCAATTTCAGAACACTGACAACACGAAATACTAGTGAGGATTTGGAGCAACAGGAATTATCGTTCATTGTGTGGGGGGATATAAAATGGTAAAGCCACTTGGGAAGACAGTTTGGCAGCTTCTTGAAATTTAGCTTAGGATTCATCAATTGCATTCCTTGGCATTTACCCAAATGAGTTGAAAATTTATGTCCACACAATAACCTTCACATAGATATTTAAAAAAACAGAATGAATTCAGAGATTATGCCATTTGGAGCATAACAGACAATATGAGTAGGACAGTGGGGAAATTACTAAATAATTGATTCAGAGCAAATGACAGCTTTGAGCCACAGGTAGCCATGAGTAATGCATAGAAATCTTGGCTTGAAAGGAAGGTTGGGGGCAGCTGGGTGGCTCAGTCAGTTAAGTGTCTGACTTCGGCTCAGGTCATGATCTCATGGTTCATGAGTTTGAGCCCTGTGTTGGGCTCTGTGCTGACAGCTCAGAGCCTGGACCCTGCTTCAGATTCTGTGTCTCCTTTGTTCTCTGCCCTTCCCCCACTTATGCTCTGTCTCTCTCAAAAATAAACATTAAAAAAATTTTTTTTTAATTAAAGGAAGGTTGGATTTCTGGGTTTGTGAAAAAGGAATTCAGGTGATTTTATCCAGACATTGAAGGCAGGGATATCATTGTGAATAGTGGGATTACGTATTATATTCATCATTTGAAGGGTAGGGATCAGGGCTAATACTATGATCTGTGGGAAAATTCTAGTTCCATCTCAGCCACTTGGTGTCTTAAATCACACCATTATTTGCATAGTGCCAAGTTTTCTACTAGACACATGGGGACATCTGGTAAATACCAAATTGATAAACTATATGCCCAAAATGTAATTTGAACATTCCATTTTCCTATACCTTTATTGCAGAAATTTGAGAGAACTGGATTTTTTAAAGCTACAGGTTATTCTGAAGGTTTCACACATTCAGTTGAAAACCAGTATTTGAAATACACATAACCACAATAATTCTAACCCATTTAGGGATTCTTATAAAAATTAAAAATTAATCACTCATTTTTTGAGATAACTACATTGGGTACTGTTATAACAAAAAACAAAACAATGTTATGCATACACAGGAGACTGAAAAAGTGATAGTTGACTAGCTGGTGATAAGTGAGATGGTGGTACTTTGGGAAAAGTTGGGAAGAGGCCTTTATTTATTTTATTTATATTCCAAATGAAATTCAAAAATAATGCCAGAGATGGAAGTGGTTTATGTGTCAGTGTCTCTGTGTGTTCGTGTGTGTGTGCATGCATTGTGTATGTTTGGTATTGTACCCCTCGAATCTATGTGTTTGTTGATTCTAGTAGTGTGTTCCTAGGAATCTTGCATTATGTTTTATTTACTGGCTGAAACCGTACATTGAGTAAATGTATAGTGTATGCTGTGCTTACTCAGTATTCTGTAAAGTGGGTTCCTTACTTAGATTTTATGTTATTGGCACCAAGGTTAGATATTGATAGTCAAGTGGTCTCCATCTAATCTAGAAATCCATCAATATATGTCTCTTCAGGACAGCCAGGAAAACATATGCCTAGATGATATTTGATGGTGAGGATTAAGTTGTAGTGGTGCACAAAAAAATGTGGGGTTGTATATGATGTCATTTTTGAAACCAGTTACTCTGGGAACACTACTTAGACTAAGGTGACCAGCAGCCCTCATGAACAGATCAGTAGCTCAATACCATTTTAAATGCTTGACTTAGGCGACCTATCTTCTATGAGTGCATTTAATATACATTTTTTCCAAGACAGAGAATTTTGCTTGGATGATTTCTCACCATCCCATATGGAGAAGACTTTTGGGCCATTTCAAGGCAAGGCACCTCAGGAGCACCATATTTTCCCTAATCCAATTAAATATATCTAGGAGATAAAGAGTGATTGGAAATGGATAAACATGTCAAAACAAAAGCATTTATCTCCCTACAAAAGACTCCTCAGAGTAATTTTCTCTAGAAATTAATTGTGAAAAGGGTAAACACAATTTCATGGATTCTCTTCAGAACAAAGTATTGATATATGCGATTAATTTCTTAATGAAGACATGAAAACAATGTAAAATGACTGCATCCACACTATAGAATGAGATATAACATGCAGTTAATATAATTGAGCACAATAAAAATTGGTTTCCACTTGACCAAATAGCTGGGTAAATACTTTGTAAGATACATTTCAGTAAATTGCCTCCATTCTAGTATTCCTTTTTGTTTTGAGTCCTCAGTGGACACTTGCTTCTGAGTTGTACGCCCTATAGTTCCATTCAGTTCCTCACTAGTGCATCTGAGATACTTTCCTCAATTTATAATCCTTAGTCTTAGTTTGGTCTTATAAATTGTCTCAAAATTCATAGTTTACTTGAGTATTCTTTTGCCGTGTGTGTGTGTGTGTGTGTGTGTGTGTGTGTGTGTGTGTGTATTGTAATCTTGAGGAAGCTTTGATTCCTTCTAAGAGGGAAGAAATCCCTATTTCTAATTATGTTTTGACTAAGAAATGGCTTTTCTGTCTCTTTGTGAGGGCACTGCCACTTTGTCTCTGTACATAATCCCAATGTCTATACGATGCAATGATGAGCTATTTTAGTCTTTTGTACTCTGCCACCATTGAGAGTTAATTTTCATCTAACTTTGGCAAGGGTACTAACTTTCTGAGACATGAGCTGAAAACAGATTCCTGAGTACAATGAGTATAATCTTGTAATTACATTCTCTAATAGAAAAGCTCAGAGGCTCAGGTTTTAACAAGAGAATTCACTGTTAATTATTGGCCACCATAACTATTTGTTACATTCGAAGGATGGACCAAACATGTGAATAGCTGTAATCATAGCCACAAACTTCCATGTGCAAACTCACAGTTGTCATTGTTTCTTTCTTTAACTCAGTTGGATTTCTGGCCCTGGGTTGCAATTTACCAAATGAAAGAGATATTTATCTAATCTACCTTTGGATTATTTTTCCTCCATCCACTTCACTGACTTATTGGTCAATTCTGATCTACAGTCCAGTCACATTAAAGTTAAAAGTCTATCCCAAATCTTCCCTCTCCCCACTGATACCTGTTCTAGGGAACTTGAAAGGTAGGAAGTCTTGATCATGGTTTGTCTTAAATTTGCACCTGGGCAAGTTCATGGGCGCCTGGGTGGCTTAGTTGGTTAAGCATTCAACTTCAGCTCGGGTCATGACCTCAAAGTTCATGAGTTCATGCCCCGAATCCGACTCTGTGGTGACAGCTCAGAGTCTGCTTTGGATTGTCTCCCCCTCTCTCTGCCCCTTCTTGTGCTCTGTCTTTATCTCTCTCAAAAATAAATAAGCATTAAAAAATATTTAAAAATGTTTGTACCAGTTCATTCTTATTAGCCTTGTCCCTTATGCCTCCTGGTCCAAACAACATATAGAGATTCCTCAGACAGACCTAGACAGTAGGTCTAAACTATCTCTCCTGTCTAAACTTCCTTTTCAACTTTTACTGTTTTAACACTCAGCAAAACCATCACTTTCCCAATTATCCCCAAGAGAGTGGTCCACAATTTACCTTTATTTACCTGGACTTTCTCTTCTCTCAGAGCTGACTCCCATACTCCGAAAGGAACATAATCAAATTTTGAAACCCTTCCCACATTGCACAGAAGCTCTGGTAATAGAGGTAATCTATTGCCTCTGAGAGGTAATTTCAGCCAAATCATGTGAAAGTAAGGCATGGCTGTCACGCTCCCTGACCAGTCTCCCATGCCCTGGACCAAGTTTTGAAGCTGACACCTTTCAACTCTCCAGACTGTAAGAGTGGCCCAAACTTAGATTTTGCATGATGTCTTCCCCCCCCGTGGAGTTTATTGACAGGAGGCTTGGATAAAGTCCGTGTATTCTGCATTTTGCCTCTCTCATTTTCCCAAAAATTAGGGGAATGAAGAACCTCATTCTGCTTCATTCTTAGAGCTTTTTGGAAAAGGAGAAGCCTGTATGGTTTTGCTTCTTGGGTGTAGGTAGACTAATTATGATAAAGCTAAGTTATATATGGTGTTTCTCACCAAACTTCTCAATCTGCTAAGAGATCACGAAACTACCAACTCCTTTCACTGATAAAGACACATCATATGTGGGAGAATGAATGAATGGATGGATGAATGAATGAATGAACGAACGAACGAATGAACGAATCATGCAAGGAGCAGAAAAATGATGTAATCAAAGGGCCTTATGAAGAGAGAGAGATTCAATGGTACAAAAGGTTCCTCGAAAAAGTGGAAATTTAGGGGCGCATTGGTGGCTCAGTCGGTTAAGCGTCCCTCTTTGGCTCAGGTCATGATCTCACAGTTGGTGAGTTCAAGCCCTGTGTCAGGCTCTGTGCTGACAGCTCAGGGCCTAGAGCCTGCTTTGGATTCTGTGTCTCCCTCTCTCTCTGCCCCTCTCCTGCCTGCACTCTTTCTCTCTCTCTCTTTCAAAAATAAACATTAAAATACTTTTTTTTAATAAAAAAAAAAGAAAGTGGAAATTTAGCCTTGAAATTTTAGAATTATTTTGGCAAAACTCACGACCATACCATAAAGGAATTAATACCATTTTCATTGTAATTCATACTGATTGTAGAAAACTTTTTACCCACAGTCCAATGTAAAATAGGAAGAATTGCCTATAGAGCTCCCCCCACCAAACATAAAACATTGTTAACATTCTGTTTTTTTCCCTCTGATTCTAAACCTGTACTCTTATTTCATTGTTATTTATTTGTACTTTTTACAGCTATGCCATGCATGCTATTTCGTTCCTTGACTTTTTCCCCTTCAAATTATATAACAATTACAATAAACTTAATAATTGATCTTTAAAAGTGAAAGGACGAATGAAAGTAACATTAACTTGTCTACAAAAAATGCTATACTGGGATTGCCCTGAGCAAATCAAGATACATGGTAAATTTAATATAATGTTTTTTTAATATTATATCATTGTACCATTGCTACTGTCAGTAGCTACATACAATTATGAACTGATAGGTAATGGTTTCCTTATGCGTGCATGCATGTGTATTTGGATACTCACCGTGCTTCACTTTTTTTTATAGAGATTTTATTACTTAAAAATGCTCTTTTAATATTTATTTCCTAAAACAGATTCACAGAAGTATATTTTCTATGTCAGAGTTCAGCAAGTATATTTGGAGTACTTGATGCGTTTTGCCAAATACATGACAAAAGATACAGTGTTGCAGCTTTTATATTTTTTATTTTGATATAACTTAACTTTAATATTAATAATATGCCATTAAATGGCAGGTATGATCCAAAACACTTGGTTCCTTCAATGTGTTTTTGATAGAGATTTTGCTTATAATTTTACAATTGGCTTTTTTATTAAAAATAATCATCTTGGGGCGCCTGGGTGGCTCAGGTCATGATCTCGCAGTTCGTGAGTTCAAGCCCCATGTCAGGCTCTGTGCTGACAGCTCAGAGACTGGAGCCTGTTTCAGATTCTGTGTCTCCCTCTGTCTCTCTCTCTGCCCCTCCCCTGCTCAAACTCTGTCTCTTTCTGTCTCAAAAACAAATGAACACTAAAAGAGATAATAATAATAATACTCATCTCATAGGTACATCTTCAGAAGTAAATTTGTAAATGATTAGCTATGATATAAAATACTTAACTTTCAAATGTTATCTAAAATATACATATTTAATGGTCAACTAAGTCGAATTCAGTGTGAATTAAAATAGTGTTTGCACAAGTTCCTGAAAAATCTTGCATTAGGATACTTGATAAATAAATAAATTAATGAAGAATATCCAGTTCCTTTGGACTTCTTCATTCTAACTTAATTCATGTTGTGTCTTTACCTTGGAGAGCATTTTAGTAGGAATTGGCACATTTATTTTACAAGATTGAAGACCATAATAACACAAGTATTGACTCATTTTCTCTGAGTACTTGAAGCATAATAGACTGTCCTGGGAAGTAACAGAAGTTGTAATGATTATGAAATGCAGGCTACAGTCTCTGAGTCTGAGTAGCTTAGAAATTTTCTACTTTTTTTATTCCATTGATTACCAGTACATTATAGAGCTCAAAGTATACGTGCGAGGGGCATCAAAAATTTAATCCTCATGTACCTACCTTTCTGAGCTGACAGTTGTTTTGTCCTGCTAGAAAGTTTGGGTTACAGTGTTTGTGAGAGGTGGTATTCATGTGAACTCTTACCACCATTTTTTTTTCCTGATGATTAAACTTACATTGTGTGTATAACTGAAATGGGTTTCCAGGTGGAAAAGGAAACTAGCATTAGAGGCCACACCAAATCATTTCCACCAAACCAGGCATAATTTTGTGATAATCCAATTATTGACGAAGTGGAACTCATTTAAGAACATGGTCTATTAAATTTAAAAAACAAAAATTTAATTTTGTATTTGTACTTTCTTTTTGATTGTGACATTGTCTCTAAGTTTATTCTGTATAAGACCTCACATCTAAAGTAGGAATTGTTAATAATAATAATAATAATAATAATAATAAAATAATAATAATAAAGGCTAAAATCAACAAATTCCCAATAGTTTTACTAGAACATTTTAGTTTACTGAAGAAGTTAAAGTCACACTTTACTTTGTGTTTATGTGTGTTTTGTGTTTCACTGTCTGGTTTCTTTACCTTAAGAACTTAGAACTTGTAAGACTCCAATTATCACTGAGCTGATGTGCTTTTGAATGTGACGCTATGAGGCAAAAGAGTTTCAGGATAGGATAAAGATCATATTATTTTAAAGCATATTTTCACAGTAAGGAATATTGATTACAGTGCCTGGTTTGCAAGATGCATATAAAGTGCCATGTAAAAGGATGGGACACATGCAGTAGGTATATGTGCAAGTCTCACTGATTTAGGGCAAGTAAGTACAGAGAAAATGCTGGTTGTTTCTAAAACTCTTTTTTGAAGAAACAAGGTAATCATGGATTTGTATATAAGAAAAGATTAAGATGGAATCCCTGAATATACAGTTAATCTCTTGAGGTGATCAGGCAGGATGGATTTGGGCTACAATCATTCTCATGTTATTCCTTTTCTGAAAAAAAAAAAAAAAAAAAAAATCGGAGATGATGTCCAGCTAGGATCTTGGGAATAGCTTCCTAAATTGTCTTTCTGAGCTCCTTGAGGACCTAAGCTATATGAACAATCAGTAATAACTTTTACCTAGAGACCTAGGATCCTGCCAGAGGAGAGAGACAACATTACATTCATCTAAAGAATATGAGGAGCCGTTTTTTATATCAGGAGAGTGGGTTAGCATAACAGAAGAAAGGATTTAATTGAGTTAGGACAGGTTCCCCTCTCTACTCCCGCCCTCCATCCCTTTTAGCTTCCTTCCCACAACTGGCACCAGGAGAATTTTAGCCTGTGTTTTGGGAAATGTAGATGATCCACAGGAAAGTAATAGTTGTCGAAAGTCTTTCTTCTCATCTTGTGTTTCCAAATGGGCAGCCAGGTCCTTAATGCTTATGTTCCAGGTCTATTAGTAAATATCTAATACATATTTTTCTCATAAAGTACACAGTTTGACCATATAGTTAGAACACTCTTATTTCCTTCACTTTCCTAATAAGGAACTATTGTATGATAGGGTTCATTAATTTGCCACACAGTGTGTAAGTGGTGGGGAAAGGTCTGTATAGTCTACAGCTCATGCTCTTCACCTCCTCCTAAGCAAAACCTGTGTGGCTGGGACTCATACTGCACTTAGTAAAGTGATCTGTGCATAGTAATGGCTCAATAAATCTCTGTTGCTCTAATAAAAAATAGTTAGATTTTTTTTTTTTTTTAATTTGAGAGAGCACGTGAGTGAGTAGGGGTAAAGCAGAGGGAAGGAGAGAATCTTAAGCAGGCTCCATGCCCAGCTTGGAGCCTGAGGCTGGGCTTGTTCTTAGGACCATGTGTTCTCATGACCTGAGCTGAAATCAAGAAGCAGGCGCTTAACCAGCTGAGCCTCCCAGGTGCCCCCAGACAGTTATATTCTTATTCATTTACCAAAAATGTATTCAAATATTGAATGAGGGCCTGTGCTAGGCATGGATTATTTTTTTAATTGTCATAGTTTCAGCCTCTTGGAATACGTGCAGCACTTTGTGAATAGCATTAGTCTAGAGAAGGAGAGGTGGTAAACAAATGTAGGAAATGACTGTTAGGTGTTTTTCATGATGCTTAATGTGGCCACAGTGGGAAGGTATGTAACTGTGCCTAGGGGGGTAGGTGGAGGTTTCAGAGAAAAGCCCATGAGGAAATGTGTCTTGGCAAATGAACAAAGATTGGCAGGTCCTGGATGAGTGAGCAAGGCAGCAGCAGGTGAGGTAGAGGAAACAAAGGCAAAAAGATGTGCTAGAACACCGCACATGTGGAGAAATCAAGTAACTGTACTGACTATTAAAACTGTCTTTTAAAATCTTACCTGATACAGATGTACTTTAGGATTCCGGAATTTTTGAAAAGGAGAAAAATGCTTTACGAATGCAATAATCACCTGGATGTAAGGAAAGGAAACACTGGAGAGAGGTTTAAAAAGCCTCCAAAAGCTGTTCCAGATCTGGTGACAGACGGTTCTGAATATGTAGGAGGTCTGACATCCTTCCTCTTTGTACTAGGTTGGCAATTTAAAACTATACTTTTTGAGGTAGCATTGTCTCCAAGGAGGGGGCATGGGGCCCTTTGATGACTCAACATGAAATGTGTCTTAATTTCAGAGAACCACATGGAAAGTTATTGGAAAGGTGAGCAGTATATTTTAAAATAATTGCCCCGAAGTGCTCAATTACGTGTTTCTTAGTAACAACATCTGTTTGTAGGAAAATAAAGATCAAGTTCCCAGTCTCTCTAATGTACCCTTAAGTGATGAATAAACAGATTAAGGCATTTTACAAAATACATCTTACATTTGGTGGTGACATTTGTTGCATAGGATTAATCTAACAAGGTAGAAACAAAGAAATGAGCTTTCCAATTTTTACTATTTTTACATCACTTTTTATAGTTTTACAGGTGTTTGGTAGAGAGAGCCTTGGAGTCAGAGATTGGGTACATGAATCAGTTATTTAATATTTTCTGTCTGTTCTCTTATAAAATAAGAATAATAAAAATATCTCACATGGGTTTAAGGGGATTAAATGAATTAGTACATGAGAACATCTATCTCAAAGTTTAACATTTAGCAGTGGTTTCACAAATGCTCATTTTATTCCTTCTATCTATTATTGATCTGTTTTCAAGGTAAGTAAAACATAACTCCCACCATAAATGTAAATTACTCAGGCATACCCAGTAGGCACTTAATATATAGCTGATGCCTCACAAAATCAATTGTAGGCTTTTTTTTTTCCCTTTTATCAAGAGGACTTAAATTTTTGAAGGGAAATCTTTGCCTAATTGGCCTCTGGAAAGTTCTGGATAAGAAGTGAAAAGGTGCTGATTATGCCCATATTAGTATTGGAGAAGGTTTATGATGAAAACAAGCCCAAAATGCAGCAAGCATCGTATGAGTCCATCTAGGACAATCAATAGAAGAGAAGAATTCACTGCTGACATGTATTAGGGAGACAAAGGAGGCATCAAAGACCCCAGGGGGAGATCTAAGTGCCGTGGCTACTTTGAAAATTAGTACACTCCCAAATAATTTGACTCAGACATCAGTCTTTTAGCCACATGTATTTTTATTTATTTTTTGAATGGGTAATAAAAGATATTGCCATGGACCAAAATTTACAAAGCACAAAATGTTATATAGGAAAAAATTTTCATCCCATGTTTCTATTCCATATAACCACTTTCTCTGCCTGGGAGGTAACCACTGTTACCAATTTCTTGAGTAGCCTTCAGAGAGAATTAAACACCTACAAGCAAATATACTTTTTTTCTTTTTTTTTTTTTTCAACAAATGGTGGTATTCTAGACCTACTCTGATGTGCGTTAAATTCTTAATTGAAAAATACAACTTGTGGGTCATTTATTCTGATATGCAACTGAGGAAGGATGCACACCCTAGAAACTGAACCCGCAGGATAAAATATACATTTTATTCTTCAGGTTGTTTATGCATTGGTTTAATCTACCCTGGGGAAAACTGAAAAACTAAATAAGGGAGGTTGGTGCTAGAAACCATCTTAATACCAATAGTTTGGCTGCACAATATCTGTTACACTTTTTGTAGGGGCACTAAGAACACTTCTATATATAATCTGTCCGACTTAACTGAAAAAAAATTCCCTGATACAATGTGCTTAAATATTTTGTGATTAAAGTTCTCTATGTAGCCACTGAGTCACCGGGAACTAAGAAAACTTTCCCTCACAAACACAGACACAAGACATTGCTACCTGCTGATTGTTTTTACCATTCATGGGGCCATGGAGAAGCCAGGCCTACTGGTCTGCATTCTTAGGAAGCAGGAAATCCCAGGTGGAATCATGGGCATGCAGTATTGTCATGGGAGTTTGAGTTTTGCAGGTGTCATAGCAAGCAAACCCTGAAAGGAGAGCTTCAGAGATCTTACTCAACATTCAAAGAACTCTTCTTCCAGGTGGATTGATGCATACAGGCAGATTTCAAAAAATTTGTGGTGGGGGGGAGGGAAACCTAACTGGTCACTTACATGTGGCATGCTGACCTTGAAATTCAACTTAGACAGCTTTCATTGAGTATCTCTTGTGCACCTGATCCTGTGCTACCTTCTGGGATACAGAACCAAATAAAATGGGTTTTTAAATAAACAATAGAGCAAGATATGATGAGTAATCCATCCTAAGACTACATAAGGTTGAGTGAGATCAACCTTCCTAAAAGTCAACCAAAGAATGTTCCCAGAGGTGATCATTATTAAGTGACTCTTGAGGGATGAATGGAAGCTCTAGGAGAATCAAATTAAGAATAAAGCTAAAAAAAAATTACTCTATGTTAGACTATAACAAGCTGAGTTCAAGGGGTCTTTGCGAGATCAAAAGGTGAGTACTTAACACATCTTAAAGAAGAACGGAAGGCAAACGAATTCATGGAGGTGATATTTGAATTATGATTTTAATTTTAAAACATGTTAAGTTTTTAAGCAGAAAGATAAAGTGACTTCTGTAGAGAGAATGCAAAAAGCAAGACTTCAGAGGCATGACAGAGTATTAGGTGTTTTTGGAAAATTTCAACTAGTTGTTAGCAAATGAGATTCAAGGCGAATAGGTGTTGGGGAAGGTAGCAGTGAATACACTGATTGGGTTTGCCAGAAGTCTTACCCAAACCACAAAGATGGGAGGCCATGTTGATTTGAATGCTACTGGATGAAAGCTACAATAATTCACCTTGAAATAACTAATGTGAAAAAATAAAGGTCAGTTATTGACTTTAAACAGCAATAACAATTAACAGCAGCTAATTGCAGTAAGTGCTGGGAAGTAGTTACCCCAGAGAAACCTGGAATTAGGGAGTCACAAGACATGCAGTGTCAGTTGTCTCTATTCTTCCCTCTCTGTTTTCCACTTTTCTCCTATGCTTGGAACTCTGAGGCTTCATGTTGTCCTTTTGTGGTCATTCCTTCGTAGCGCATATAGCATGATGACCGAATACTACCACTTCTAGAATTCAGGTGTCAAGGCAGTTTCTCTTACCCCACACTATCAGGAAAATTCTAGAGAAGTATATGTTGTTGCATATTAGTCACGTGCTTGTCTTCACCTAAACCTCTTGGGTGAGATATGAAATGCAATGACTGGCCCATTTCAGATTGTGTTAGGAGACAATGTCAATTGCCTGAAAGGTATGAGGAATAATTGTAGGCAAACAAAGATATTATTCACAAATGAAGTAAATATAAAAAGTGCTATGTAACTATTACTGTAGGAAATGTTTTTATCCCAGCAAATTCTGGGAAGAAATACATATTAGTTTGTCTGTAACCCAAGGCTGTGAGGATATTAACTAGATTAATCATCATTCTATAAATTTAATATGTTTGAATTAAGCTCTTTGTGCTCTGCAATAAGCCTCTTCTGTCTCCCTTGTTCCATAGCTCTTTGAATGACACTTTTGGTGGCCGAGGCTCTGAAGCCATACACTTGGGTCTTTTATCTTCATTTCGTTTTCTCAACCTCCATGTTGGATCAATAGTCAATTCCTTTGATTCCAACTTAGAAATATTCTCTGGCTCGTGGAATTCTGACACATGATACAATATGGATGATCTTTGAAGAAATGCTAAATGAAATAAATGAGATACAAAGGACAAATTCTATCTGATTCTTCTTGTCTGAGGTTCCTAGAGTACTCATAGAGACAGAAAGTAGAGTGGTGGTTGCTAGAAGCTGGGGGAAGGTAGGAATGAGAAGTTATTATTTAATGGATACAGAGTTCTGAGTTTGGGAAGATGAAAAATTGGTCCAGGTAACTATTATCTCTCACCAGTACTATTACCTTAGGTTCCTTCCTAGACACTCTACCTCCAGTCTTTCCCAGTTCTTGCCTCTCTCAAATATTGCAGATACCTAATTCTCCAAAAATGTAAATGTGATTTTTACCATTGCCTGGTACAAATTCTTCAAGACCCTCAGGTAACTCTAGCATGGTTCTCTTATGGTTCATAAGGCCCTTTGAGATCTCCCCCAACCCTCAAAGGGTGATACGTTGAAATCTTTCCACAGTGGTATCTAATTTCCTGGAAATGCTATTTATTACAGTGTTTGCTTCTAGGCTAATATAACACTATTTTCTCTTGTGGAATCAAATCTTTCATATATATGTTCCTATTTTCTAGATGGATTTTATAACTGGTTTATTTTTAATTATATTTTTATCCCATGGCATAGTGGCCTGGTCCATGGCAGTAGGATATATGAAAATATAGATAGGTGATAGATAAATAGATACATACATGTTTAAAGATTATTTTAGACTTATTTTTTAAATGGGTATGAGAATGGGTAAATGTAAATGGTAAAGCTCATTATGAGCACAAAAAGGAAATAGATCCTACCGAGGACACTGGGAAAGGGCTGAGGAAGAACGGAATAGGACATTTGGAGTTTCCTTTAGTTCCCAGGATATAAATAAGATCTATGGTTAGAATTGCTCGTGTTATCCAGCAAACATTTATTTTGTGCCCCAAGAATATTAATTGCATCAAAGGAGTGACCTTTTCTACCTTATGCGCTTCTGCATCTTCCTTGTTCCGATAAGCATCAGGCAGTTTTTTCACTGTGTTTAATACAGTTGCTGGATAATAAGTGTGTGCTGTGCACAGAGCAGGTGCAAGATATTATGGGATAATACAAAGAGGAATTTTAGTTTCTGTCCTCAATGAGCTTTTAATCTAATGGAAGAATTTACAATAGAGATAGTATTTTCTATTTTAGATTTGCCTTGTGTACTATTTTGTAGAGTATGAAAACAAATTAGTTTTTTAGGTCCATTTAGAACTCCAGCACATACCAGGTTTATGGGAAGGTTTTAGCTTCCCATCTGTCAACTGCAGCAACAAATCATGTCAAATAGATTGAGATAAAGAAATGTGATGGATAGAATAAGTGGAGAACATTGGGGAAGATGGCATTCTTTTCACAAAATACCAATGATCACAGACTCAGAGGAAATTAATTGGGAAGGTCAATCTTACTACTTTTTTTTTTTTTTAATTGAAGCATGAATAAGCCACAGATTGCTTACAAAGAACTTCAAAGTAAAATGTAGGCCTCGCAGCCAGATTTTGCCCATTGCTCCTAGTGCTATCACAGTTCACTCTTCCCCATGGCTGGTATGCATGTTTCAGCTCATTTCTTACTGTTATAAATAATTCATTAGACACTATATGTAATTCACAATCTTCCCTGAAGATTGGAAGTCACAGGCATGCCCATGCATCATGGTTCCAGCTATTTGTGAATGCTGATTTTAAGTGCCAGGAATATGGTTCTGTAAATTATTAGAAGCATATTAATTAGCTGTTTTTCATTAGGCAGTATTTCAAGAGAGATCAGCCACAAAACATTAACTTGTGGAAGATCTGATTTATTGCATTTCTTATAAAACAAAACCCAACAAAATTTGGTACAAGTTCACAATCTCGATTGCATTAATTAATTCCAGTATTCACTAATGAGCTCTAATATTAATAAATTAACTTATGCATAACAAATATTGGATCACAAAATGATATTTATATGTTTAACTTTTTACCTTCACCCTAGAATTTAGAGTGGGAACAAATAGAGTGTCGTCTTGTCCTATCTGTTTATTTAAGGACAACATAGCTGAGGCCTAGAGATGAGATGGAATGTAACCTGTCCAAGGTTATGTTTCGATTACTTGGGGGAAAAAAAAAAGAAAAATTCAGGTTCAGATTCCATTCATTCATTCATTCAAAATATATATAGATCTCAGAATTTTTTTTGTTAAAATATGTTCTGAAAACCAAGTGCATCAAAATTGCCTAAGATGCAGATTAAAATGAAGATTACCTGTGATATAAAAAACAAAAACCAGAAAACAAAAAACAAAACTTGTAGAATTAGACTATCCATTGGTGACAGCCTGGAAATTACATGACTATTAAGCCTATTAAGCTTCCAAGATGATATTATACAACATTGATATTCATAGCTCCAAATGCATGTTCCCCCATTTATATGGTCCTCCAAGTCCTATCCTGCCCTCTTGCACTCCATGAAAGCTGGGATGCACTCTGTTCACTTATTTCTAGGCACTAAGTCACATTATTACAAGATCCAGCACCAGGTGTATAAGAAATATTTGTGAAAGGGGCGCCTGGGTGGCTCAGTTAGTTGAGTGTCTGATTTCGCCTCGGGTCATGATCTCATTGTTCAGTGAGTTCAAGCCCCACATTGGGCTCTGTGCTGACAAGTCAGAGCCTGGAGCCTCCTTCAGATTCTCTGTCATCCTCTCTCTCTGCCCCTCCCCTTTTCGCACTTTGTCACTCTCTCCCAAAAATAAATAAACATAAAAAATTTTTTTGAAAAGAACTATGTATGAAGATGATGGAATGCCTGAAAAATGAATGAACAAGAAATTAAAGAATGTTAAAGTAACTGTTATTAAAGTAGATTCCTCCAAAGGTTAAAAACATGATCACTATGCAAATATGGAATAAACACATTTCAGATATTTTATTCAGTTCATTAGTTAACCAAAGGGCTAGTAAAATGGTAAAAATCGTTCTCACAGATTTTAAGGAAAACAGTTTAGGCCTCCAGCAAAACATTTAAGAAAAATAAAAATATGCTAAAATAAATTTGCTAAGTTCGATACAAAGTTGCCTGTTTTCCTTCAGGGCAAAACATTATGATATTTGGGTTGTCTTTCCTGTTGGACAGAAATCTATAAGTTAACATGTAACTTGATAGTATCTGAGCTCTAATCAAATAACAGCAAAGTCAAATAAAGGTAAATTTTCCTAGGGAATCACACAATCTTTGGAAGGGCCTGTTAAACCCACCATGACTGAATGAACAGGTAGTCAACCTTTTATTTTATCTCCAAGTTTTCAATAATTTTTGCTAACATCATATTTAGGTATATGCAAAGAAGCATTACAGATAAATAGCTTATAAGTTATATATGGGAAGAAATTAATTATCTCCAAAATGAATACTTATCAAACCTAGGGAGAAAATCCACATGTGGGAAAGGGGGTGGCAGGGAGTGAGGAGATCTATTTGTGGGGGAAGGGTAGGATATCGTTACTCTCCATGGGGTTGTTTCAACTCCACAGAGGGAGAGAGAGAGGGAATAGGGCTCAGTAATAGGAGAAAATGTTCCCAGCCCTATATTAAGACATAATTATACCAGGTACTCAAGGTTAAAAAAGCCATGAAAGTGTCAATATGGCCCTCCAGTAAATAGAAAAAATGTCAAATTCTGGCCCTATGTGTTGCCAGTTTTCTGTCCACCGACTAGACATTTTATCTTTGTCAGTTTACTCCTCAGGAGGATGGCAGGAACAGTAGCACATACCTAGCAGATTAGTTGGGAGGAGTGAATGAGGCAAGGCGTGTCAAAGGCCCAATTCAAAATAAATTCAGCATCACTTTTGGCTTACACCACTGTTCTTATTCTGAAAAGCAATTGAGATCATAGAAGGAAAGGTGAGGCAGTTGAACAGTCCCAGAGTTTCAATCTAGTCACCCACACAGTGTCACGGAAGCTATTTCTCAAGCCAGATAGTAGACAGAAAAGGCCAGGTTCCTACTATACCCTACGGATTCGGGAGGTTGGCCAAGTAGTCACCAGCTGGTGCGCTAAACCCTGTGGGAAAAGAACCATAAATGACCACCAGGGAGAAATTTCCCAGTGGTGGACAGCAACCTCCAGGTCTAGGCTAAAAGTGATGTTTGCAGTAGTAAACCATACAGAGCCTGAATCAAGGAGAAGACAAGAGTCCATCTTGGGAGGAAAAAATGACCTGCTTGCAGAGGAGAAAACTTGTATGTAGAAGAGCCTGGCTGAAGATTCAGCAATCACCTGGAACCCAGCCACAGAAAAAGTGCTTGATAAGGAGGTTTTTTTTCTTACATTGATTACTTCTTAGGTTTCTCTTCTTTTTTTTTTTTTTTTTTTTGCCCATTTGGTATCTACTATTTATTTCCCCCAAGTGATGCCCTAAGAAACTTTTATCGTATATAATAATATTTTGACACTTATGGTCTGTTTGCACAGTATTTTTTAGTGGAAAGAAGGTCATTGACTTCCTGCCAATTTTTACCCCATTAGCACTGAACATCAACTATTTGCTTTTCCTTGTAAAAGCAAATGTTGTCTCTCTCCTAGTTAACACATCCATCCCAGAGCACACCACAGCAGGTGGCTGTTACCACCTTAGTAAGCATCTACAGATTGTACTAATATATTAACAAATAAAACTTGACATCTACACCATGGTGAACACCACTTACGCATGGCTTAAGATTCTCTTGGCCTCACGTCACTCTTACACCGGCTGCTGTGGATGTGAGCAGTGCTCTGGGCTCTGACCAGGTTCATGTAGATGTCTTCTATCTCCTAAGCTGTCTCTGTTAAGGCCACAGCATGCAATGCCACAAGAACATGCTTAGCATTCGCATGTGTGCTAACAAACCAAAGTGTGGAGAAGCTAAGGCAGCATGGAGTAAAATTTCCACCAGTGTGGAAAAGGAACTCCCACAACCCATCCACCAAAAAAAAAAAAAAAAAAAAGTTCCTGAAATGAATGTCACATGCTCCCCAGGAAGCTCACTGGATTCCCCTCCTTACAGCCCCCTTTGACTACTAGCCTCTGAGACCACACTCCCCAGCAAAGTACTTCTGTAGAAGCCTTTGTCTCAGGTTCTGTTGCCAGGCAAGCTGGGCTATGTGCAAGGCATTGCTGACCTCAGCATGAATTGAAATCATTTTCCCCAATGGAAATTCCAGACTACACTGTTACGAATTTCCTTCGGAACGGATTTTTCCCCTACCGCTAGAGCAGCATAACTCTTCAGTGAGTCCAGAAAAGAAAGCCACAGCTAGGTTTGGGAAAGGCACCTCCTCACTTACCTGGAAGAAATAACGGGAAGGTATTCACAAATTCAGGGACTGAGGAGGGGGGTGGGGTGGAAAGAATGAGCCGAGGAAAGATACGAAACTTTTAAAACTACCTAGTGTTTTAGCAATGTAGATATTGCTTTGTTTTCATTCAGTGCTCACAGCTGTGTTTCAGCTGTAGTAGACAGCTTCAGTGTAGACGAAAGTCTACACATAATAGGTGAGGAGCCTGAGATTTCAAATGGTAACTTCACAGACACTCAGCTGCAAAAGGGCAGAGTAGCAGTATGAGTCTATGTTCCTCTTGTCACAGGTATTAGAAACAAAGTATTTTCCTTTACATGGTTATTAGCTGGGAGCTACTTAAAAGACTGTGTCTTGTGTGGGAAGGTGGGGAGAGGAGAGGGAGGGAAGGAAGGGGGGGGGGGCTTTAATACATTTAGAAAGGAGTAGTAATTTACAAAAAACAAATGGAAGGAAACAAATATATAATTTTCTCTTGAAGAAGAAGACACTGTAGAGCTTTAGTTTGGTTCTGATCACTTACCTGTTTCAGCTGCAGTATTTAAAAATGGTAATGACAAGTTTAGAAGTATAGACTTACAGCATTTGTTTCATTGAGTAGTATTACAGGACTGCTCATTTAGAAGACTTTACTGTTGTTGAAACCAAGCTCACTAGTGGCTGATTTGGAAGGGTGTGCATTTATTAAATCATAAAGCATTTGATCAAATGCGTCCTGCCTGCTCAGATGTGTGCTGGGCTTATTTTTCCAGGTAGTGCGATTCTTCTTTGGCCCTCCCTGCCCATAAAAAGGTGAACAAGGTCACAGTGTGCTTAAATTCATGTCTGCGTAACTCTTTGATCTGCTCCTTAAATTATCGCATCAATATTACCAAAGTCTTACAATGGTTAAATAGCTTAAACCACATTAAGAGCTAGTTTTAAACATGATCATATTCTTATACATCATAAAACCTGCACCTTAGTTTGTAAAATCTGTCCGAATTTAATAGCACTTTCATATATATTATTTTCCTCAACATCTCAAGAATCCTGTAGTGGCTCTATACTGGGGGCAATTTTGCTCATTGCCTAGGGACCCTTGGCAATGCCTGGAAACATTTTTGGTTGTTACCACTTATAATCAACAGGTCACTGTGCCCCACCCCCACTATAAAGCCTTATTGATGAGGGACACTCAGGCAAGCTGAGGGCCAAGTTAAAGCTGGCACACCCCCTCCCCCAGGTGGGATGTGTGTGATATTCCTCAGGCTCTCCTGGCTGCCCAAGATCAAAGGGAAGGAAAGAAACAAATGGTTAACTGACAGAGATCACAGTCCTGCAGGACAGGAGTCTCCTTCAGTTTACAAGTATCTTAGTAAATTCCAAGAAAAAGGCAATCTTATCAATAGCCTCATCTCCAGAAACCTATAGACTCAGTTTCCTGGAGCCCCCAACATCCCCCTCCCCTCCATAGTGATGTGGGGAACAAAGGCAAGAAGGAAATGACAGGTAAAATTAATTTCTTTGTAACCTGCATCCCACTGACAAATACTTGAGGCAAATACAGAGTATACCATTTCTCCAGGAACTCCCTGCCGTCATAATGTTAACGTCTTACTGGAGGAAAGACAACCTTAGCTTGACTATAGCAAGGTCTCAGGTATCTTAGGAGTCTTCTTTAGCCTATCAAAGTCCTTCTGGAGGCCTTTACCTCCCCCAACTCTATCGTATGTAACTAGCCACTCTTCACATCCCCAGTGCAGCTCTTTCTGCACACTGGTTGTGCTTCAGTAAAATCACCAAAGACATCTTCACGAATTCTTTCTTGGCCGTCAGCCCCCAAGTTTTAATAGCATCAAATTGAGAAATCCGGCTTTAATCTATCTTTGAGGATGACTAAGCCAAGTACCAGAGAACCTAAGTTAATTGCCTGAAATCACACAGCTGTTTATTGTGCTTTTGCAGTCTTAAAACCAGAAATCAAGTATTTCTACCTATTTATATGTTATATGTTACTTGTATAGTAATGGGAGTCCAGTTTTATATGGGTGCTTGCGTACTTAGTCATGTTACAGAAATTTCATATTAAAGGAAAATTTCTCTTTTGACTTGGAAAGGTGAGGAGGATATATCCAGGAGCTATGAGGAAGCTAAGCTCTGCCATGATATTAGCATGGGTTGACTTCTGCTCATGCAGTGAGGACAGGAGTTTCTAGGGTAAGCATGAAGGCAGAGGAAGAGAGTGTAGCTACTAAATTAAAACTGAGTTAGGGGCACCTGGGTGGCTCAGTTGGTTAAGCATCCGACTTCAGGTCAGGCCATGATCTCACGGTTTGTGACTTCAAGCCCCACGTCAGGCTCTGTGCAACAGAGCAGCAGCCTGGAGCCTGCTTCGGATTCTGTGTCTCCCTCTCTCACTGTCCCTCCCCTGTCCGTTCTCTCTCTCTCTCTCTCTCAAAAATAAATAAACATTAAAAAATTTTAAAAAACCTCTGAGTTAGATGAAGAGAGTATGAGAGAATAAGGAGAAATATACAAGTAGGTAGGAGAGATGATTCATGAGGGCATTCATGTGGATGAAGAAAGATCAGCTTACAGCAAGTCTTTGATTCAAATTCAAGTGCCCTGTGAGTTTTATGTGATGCCTACAGGTACTCTTTGGGTTGGGCTGAGAGCAGCTTCAGTAATTAAAATCTCAGGCGAGTTTAAGATAAAAATGACAGCTAGTTTAAAAGCTGGAAATTCTGACCCATCGCCAGAAATACTGATTTATTAGCTCTGGGTTAGGGCCTGGAAAACTGTGCCTTAACACACTCTCCTTATTGATCCTGATTCTGGGGGTCAGAATAAGTCAAATGCTTGAAGACAGTCAAACCTGAGACACATAGCGTGTATATCTTGATTTCCCTTCTCTCTCCTGGCAATGTCTAGCTTAGTGTTCTGAAATATTGGTGGTTCACTGTTTAGCTTTCTAACCTTCATAATCTGAAACTGCTTTTATGGGCACTTCAGAAGACCCTTGGGTGTGTAAAAAGTTGTTTTATAATGTTGCGTTAGTTGGAAACAATCTCACCCTTCTTCTGTAAGGAAGCAGATGCTTAAAAGTCTGCAGGTAAAGAATGTCAGTCTGGGATTTTCTTAGTGCACGTTGTTTTACCCCCTTGAATATCTAAGAGTAGTTGGATATGTGTGGTAGGTTTGGGATTGGAGGTGGTGGTGAAGGTGACCTGGAGGGACCAGGGCAAGCTGTCCAGCTCTTAGTTATCTTGCCGTGCAGGCACTCCATGACATCATCAAATTTGTTTGGTAGCTGTTGCCACACCATCATGCTCCCCAACTGTCTTGGATCCTCTGATCTAGCTGCAATGCTTTGCCAGCCCTTCCGACTCTAATCTCTTAATGGCCTACTCACAGGAATTGTCCTGAGTATTCTGCTCTCCTTCATCTCTTAGATTGTATCAGTCGGTACATCTTGACAAGTTTTTTTGTTTTGTTTTGTTTTGTTTTTCCTACATACTTATGGTATCCATTTACTTTATCTTATTTCAGATCCTAATTATTCATCTGGGTCATTATATAATAACATACTGAATTGACATAATCCAAAAGGCAAAACTTGGATATACAACACACAGGGAACTGGATCCTAAAATGTAACTGTTTTGGCATAGCCAGCAAGTTTTTCATCTCCTCGACCCCTCCTGCATCCTACCTTCTGTTTTAAAGTCCCAAAGTGTTGGATCACTTATAGACCCCATTCTCCTTCCTGGCTCCACGTATTGGCTCATGTTCTTTCTCCTGTCTGGGATGTCTTTCCTCACTTTGTCTACCTGGACAAACTAAGGACAGAATTTAAGAGTCAGCCCCTGACTCATCCTCAGTAGGAAGTAATATGGTCTTCCTTTCTCAAAATTCTTCTAGAGTACTTTGAGTAACTTCATCATGTTATCATTTTGAATGGAAAATTTAGGTCTCATGATAGATGGTCAGTTATTGGGGCACCTGGGTGGCTCAGTCGTTTAAGTGTCCGACTTTGGCTCACATCACAATCTCATGGTTCATGGTTTCAAGCCCCGCATTGGGCTATGTGCTGACAGTGTAGAGCCTGGATTCTGCTTCAGATTCTGTGTCTCCTTCTCTGTCTGTCCCTCCCCTGCTCATGCTGTCTCTCTCCCAAAAATAAATAAACATTAAAAAAAATAAAAATAGGGGTGCCTGGGTGTCTCAGTTAGTTGAGCAAAGGACTGTGGCTCAGGTCATGATCTCATGGTTCATGAGTTCGAGCCCCGTGTTGGGCTCTGTGCTGACAGCTTGGAGCCTGGAGCCTGCTTCGGATTCTGTGTCTCCCTCTCTCTCTCTCCCCCTCCCTCGCTTGTACTCTGTCTCTCTCTAGCTCTCTCAAAAATAAACATTAAAAAAAAATTTAATGAAAATAAAAATAACAATAAAATAAAAAAGAAATAGATGGTCAATTATACAAGTGTAGAGACTACATCATACTTAATTTCTCTTTTAACCTCGGTCTTAAGCAAAGTGCCTGGATGGCATGAAATAGTCAAGTAGTACTTATTTCTGTTGACATTGTAGATGCTCAGAACAGATGAACTAATCAGAACTGAGTATACTTTGATTATCTGATTTGGTATTAGTTTATGGCTTTGTGGACTGGAGCAGCTGACATGATACTACATTGCCTCCATATCTTCACTGTGACAGAAAACAAAGTTTACCAAGCATATCCAAAAACATGCTTATTCCCTTTTTCTTTCTTCCTGTTATAATGCACTGGACAGCATCTCCCCACTGGGTCCCCCAAAGAGCCGTTAATTCCCCACTTACATTCACGTGCTTTGTGCCTTGTCAAATGGCCTTTTAAATTTACTACTTTATCTCAGTTTGCTTCTTTTATCTTCTGTTTCGTTTTACAGGGTCCATAATCACCAATGTCCTACTCTTGTCTTCCCCAGGATCTGAATAATGGCCCTTCCCTTTGGCACAGCTATTCCTTTCCCAAAGATCCATAAATACTTAAAAGACAAAATTAAAATTTCTGAAAGACTCCCCAGTTATACCTTACTCCTAGAAAAGTGGTGAATTCATCTGGATTTTCACTTTGGCTACAGTGACTCCAGTGATTTGAAGTGCTTCTCTAGTGTTTTAGCTTGAAAAAAAAAAAAAAAAAAAATCAGGGGCACCTGGGTGGCTCCGTTGGTTGAGTGTCGACTTCAGCTCAGGTCACGATCTTGCGGTTCATGAGTTCGAGCCCCATGTCAGGACTGGAGCCTTCTTTGGATTCTGTGTCTCCCTCTCTCTCTGCCCCTCCCACTCATACTCTGTGTCTCTCTCTCTCAAAAATAAATAAAAAACATTAAAAAATTAAAAAAAAAATCAACCCCTGTTCCATTCCAAAGCTCTTTCTAAAGGTGAACTTATCCATTAACCCAAAAACAGGAGAATGACAGAATGCTTAGAGAAATCACACGTTTGACCAGCAGGAGCTGTCTCTCCGGAAAATTGTTGAACAGTATCAGTTAATGTGGGGATCAAGAATTCAGTAGTAAAACCTTAACATGTCTTTTCTCTGATGTATTTGCTTAAGTTACTTGAAGAATCTTATGAAAAGTGTCTTCAGTGGTTTCCTAAAGTGTTGACTGCTGGATGAGTCAGAAGCCAATTTCTCTCTGTTCACACCCTTTGTCTTCCATGCTATTCCCCAGTGCTGTGTCTCTACCAAGTCTGTCTTGCTTCTGTCTTCTTGGCACATTCCTGACCCCTATGTCAGAGGTATTAATTCTGAGTTTTCTAAGGTTGCTATTATATCCAGGGTTTTTCAAACACAGTTTACATTAACTTAACTGCATGATTTAAGAACTGAAATTTGGTCCATGCCTCTAACTAGGGGGAAATGATTTTCTAATAAATGATCACTGAAAAACACATTCACTACAAATTCTTGTTTACATTTTATAATCGCTTCAATGAGAAGAAAACCAAGACGAAGCAAGATTGATTCAACTTGTTAATGAACATAATAAGCACTAATAGAAAAGAAAAAGAAATAGTGGCATAGGCTATATTTTTTAATAAATTACTGAAAACTATTCTTTGTTAAACCTAATTAAATAGAAAAGAAAAACTGAGAGAAAACACAGGATTTCTGAGGTTTTGTCACAACTGGCCAAATGACAAATTTCAGTAAATGTCCGTGTACTTGTATGTAAAATTTGTGTCCTGAGGTTTATCAAAGCTTTAGAAATTTGCTTTTTCATATACAGTCTTCATGAATTTTATCCCCTATTTTACTGCCTATCTGAAATGCCTATTTCCTCTTATCCCCATGCCCCATTCAGAAAAATGGTGGGTTTTTTGGGTTTGTTTTTTTTTTTTTTTTTTTTTTTTGCTGTTGAAAATTTAATGAGGCATCAATCAACCCTCCATGAAGGCTTTTCTATCCTATATTCTCTTCCTTGATACACTTGTTTCATGCTTCTCTTGTGCGTCAATACACCTTGTATTGTTCTCTCATACCACTTATTTTATTTTGCTGTAATGACCTGTTTGTTTGGAACTTTATCACTCCAGACTGTGCAAAGGTACTTAGTTCCTTTCTATTCCCATAGTCTAGTTCTCAGGACAGTAGCTTGTCCACAGTTCGGATTCAGCATTTGATTCTCTTTGGCTTGAATGAACATGCATCTTCCATTTCTCATGCACCACTACAAATGATCTCGACCATACTTCTTTCCTCAGTGACCAGTTCTGAGCAGTCTTCTACTGGCTTGGTTTGAGTGCAGCCCAAAGCACTTTACCTTGAACCCACTTCACACACTTCCTGCTTCCCACTCGGATGCTTCTCGAAATGCCCTATGCGGGATACTTGTGGACTTCATGAGACACTCTTGCATGAACAAGCCGGAAAGGCAGAGGAATTAATGACCCTGAGACCACATTTAACCAACGCTAATGAATACATGTTACATTCTTTAGCTAAATGCCTAGCTCTGAGAGGGAGTTCATAAGTCTTTTCAAAATGTTCTGGCACGTTTGAAAGTGGTAGTGACCTACCGTGCTTCTTTGCACTGGTTTTTCCTCTTTCCCTATTTCACCTCAGTCCCTCCCTTCTGTTTTTTAGGATTATTTTCCTAAAAAGTTTTCTGTACTCAACTCCTTCCTCAGGTTTTTCTATGATTGAACCCAAAAGATATTAAAGTCCACAAAACAAATATTAATGGTAACCTTGAAATGCTTGAGGAGAAGTGAAATGTATGTAATAATATTATCAGAACCTTTCCCAAGAAAAGTAAGATGGAAATACTAAAGATCCATGTCAGAAAATTGAAATTTCCCTCAATGTACTTCTCCAACATTGACCAAAAATTATTTCCAGCCCTGCATGCCTTTCCAGAGTCTTGTCTTGATAGACAAGAGTTGGGGTCTGTGTCCTTCCCCCTTGAATCTGTTTGGACCTTTGTGACTGCCTTGATTAACAGAATATACAAGAAGCCATGCTGTGACAGTGTTGAGGTTAGGTTGAAGGAGATGATGTACTTTCCACTGGTCTCTCTGTTGGAGACCTTTGGAGTCCTGAGTTTCCATATAAGGAATCTAGTCACCCTAAGGCTGCCATGCTGAAAAGATTCTGTAAAGAAACAGAGACAGGAAGAGACTAAAGGAGCCTGAGTTGTTCCAGGTCCAGGTCCCAGTCGTGGCAGCCTCCTAGTGCAGGGTCCCATCATGTGAAGTAAGAAGCTTTGGAAATTGCTGTAGCCTCAGCCACATTCTAAACGCAAACTCTTCAAAGACTTTGAGCTGGAAACTTGCAGTTGGGTCATTTCTAAAGCCCGACTCACAGAAACATTAAAAAAGAATGAATGAGGGGCGTCTGGGTGGCTCAGTCGGTTAAGCAGCCGACTTCGGCTCAGGTCATGATCTCGCGGTCCGTGAGTTCGAGCCCTGCATCGGGTTCTGTGCTGACAGCTCAGAGCCTGGGGCCTGTTTCAGATTCTGTGTCTCCCTCTCTCTGACCCTCCTCCGTTCATGCTCTGTCTCTCTCTGTCTCAAAAATAAATAAACGTTAAAAAAAAAAAAAAGAGAGAATGAATGATTATATGTTAAGCTGCTAAATTTGGGGTGATTTTTATTTTTATTTTTATTTATTGTGTATGGGGGTGGGTGGGTGGGTAATTTTAAAATACAGAATGGATGGCTTGATTGCTAGGGGAATTGGTTGTTGTTCCACAACCTCCTAATACAGGGTCTTATGTCTCTCATGAATACAAGAAGCTGATGAGAATAATAGTAAATATTTGTTGATGACTGCTCAATTTTCAAATCATGCGATTGAGATTTTATAGAGGCAGTTATAATTATGTGTTTAACCTTGGTAAACTTGCTGTAACTGTTTCCACGTTTAATGCATTTGGAAGCATTCACATTCTTTATACGAAAGAAAAATCATGGAAAACTACACTAAAATATTGAGCACTAAAGCACGTCAGTCATTTTGTAACCCTCAAGTAGAGTAGGAATGCTGAAGTACATTGAAAACAAAACCCACAAATGCTTTGTTCAGCTTCTCATCAAGATATTGTCTATTTCTCCGTGTTTTGAATTTCAACTCAGGGATATGACTTGCATCTGCCGATGCAACATTAGTAAACACAGTTTAGGGAGAAGATGGAAATTGGTCTACATGGAGCTCGCCCACTCTTGAGGCAAGGAACCTTTCAGAGAGCGTATGAAGAAGCTCCTCTTAGCCTTCAGCAGGATGCGAAAGCACATAGAGAAAGGCCCCATCCATCTTAGCCACCCAGCTGAAGTCCCATATATTTAAGTGCAGCCATCCCAGATCATCCGGCCCCAGATGAGCGGGCCTGGACTAGAAGAATGGCCCAGTCAATTCACAGAAGTTTGAACAAAGTGTTAATGTTTATTCTGCCAATCCACTAAGTCTCGGGTGGTTTGCTATGTAAAAAAGCTGACTGATAGCTATAGAGAGTGTTTTTTATTAATGTGAATCGCATGAACCTGTATGCTTCCTATTCACCTTACCAACTGTCTTGTGCTGAAGTGTAATATTGCCAGGGAGAGTCTGTTTCCTTTTCGATGTTCCTTCTTGGAAATCACTTTCAAGCTGTAATTACAGGCATGATGGCAGGGCTTGATTCTCAAGTGAGCCAAGCTGCTGAACCTAAATTCACTTGACCAGCTGGGTCAGTGAAAATAAATGGCTTTCTTTGACCAGACTTGGCTTGGCTCCCTTAATAGTATCATTTTATATCCCTGGTTCAAGGACACAATTTTGCTGGGCAGGGCACATTACTGATAAACATGCCACAAGGAAATAGTTGGCTGGTACAGCAGATGCAATTTTTTTTTCTACACAAGAGATTCCAAAAAGTTTTCCTCTGCTGGGTAGGCCTGAAGGGCAAACCTCATTAAAGGTCAAAATAACGTTTGGCTACGTTTGACCAGGAAGACTACTTAAGTTCTACTTTTCAGAAGTAGCACATTTGCAGCAGGATACCTTATTCATAATCACTGAGCACTTGCATTTTGAGAGTGAAATTCGTTCTTACATTCTTAAGTTGTTGCAAAGGAAGCCAGGCATAGGTTTCATTCTGACTGGTGTGCAAGGGAAAACACCTCGTTTTTTAAGTATTTTCAGTTTCAATCAATAGGTCTACAACATAATGTCAAAAATCCCTGCGCCTTCAAAGTTTTCAGGTGTCACATTTTGTCAAACACCCCCTAATAGATAATCTAGGAGCACGGCCTTCACAATCACTGTTATATAGCTCATAGGCATGACACAGTTAACTCACACTCCGGGCTGAATAATCTGACAACTTTTCATTTAAAAATAATAAAGGGCTCGCAAGGTATATTTTCCCACACATGTTTTATTTTGTAGCACTTCCATATTTCCAGTTTGTATTATTCTCTCTCTGACAGTTTGCATGTCATATGGTAAGTTTCCTCAGGGAAAGTAAATCAGATTTCTGCCTGGAGTGCAAACTGACTAATAATAATCATCACCATAAAGGACTCTGTTGTGTTTGGGACCAAAAGTGCTATCTGGTTGTTATGGCAACCAGGATTTGAAAAGGGATGCCTGGTTGTGAGGGGCAAGTGCCAGCATCCCCAACCAATCCTTCATCCAAGGTTCTCCCAATGGAATAATTTCCAGTCATTCCTAAAATGGATGCAGAGTGCCAGACTGTCAGCTCACATGAACTAATCTCACTCAGTAAAGGGACCACATTTTCATCACAGAATGAGATGTTGTTTCTTTTCACCGGAGTGATGTTGACAAAGGGAGAGAGGCTAAGTGCATGGCCCTTGCTAAGGCCATATATCAGCAGTGGTTAATTGTATTGCAGACTATGGATGAATCTAGTAGGGCATCATTCCCCCTTTAAAATGTGCTCTTATCTCTTTCTCTGTCCTCCAAGTGGAAATCATGACTCTCTCATCTGGACAACATCTGTCCATCATAAATAATCGCATCACACCTGCTATGACTGATATTACTTTCTTCTACTCCTCAAGACCTTTCTACCATTTATTTACATATCAGTCACTCCACCAGATCAAGAAGTCTACGAGCACAGGGTCTCATTCATCTCCTTTCACCAGATTCTCGAGCATGTCACATACCTTTTTTTTTTTTTAATTTTTTAATTTAATGAAGGGAGTTGTGTATGCATCTCCTGGAACAGTACCATTCATACATTTGATGCCTACATCAAGGCATAGATGCATGAGTATTTCCTGTAGTTTAAGGAGATTATAGTACAATTCAGCAAGTATATCACAAGCATTGAATTGGATTTTGTGTTTTAAAGGAGCTGAATTTGAGGCAAAATTTGTACATTACACTAGTCAAGCTTGGTTAGGCTAATTAACCCTTTGAAATTCAGGGTTTTTTTTTAATGGAAAATGAGAATTAAAAACTATCTGGCTGTTCTTTGGAGAATAGGGAATAATGTAGTTGTACAACATTAATGTACAATAATGTTGGTTAATTCCCTGAGGATAAATCATCAACTTATATCTGGTAATTAATGTTATTCTAGCCCTTTGACTCAACGTGGCATAGCTCAGACCATTTCTCCTTGAGTCCATGATGTTCTATCACCTGACTGTTGATAAAAAGTGATAATCATTACTGGATTGTTAAATGGTTGGCTCATGTCATTTACAACAAAAAGACGGATTCTAAATGCAAAACAAAGTCTAGTGGAGATATGTGTTACTCCCTTTCCTTTCTGTTAAAAAGAACATTTTGCTTTTACATCCAGGATTAGCTTTAAAATGTGAACAGAATAGATTTTAAGGGCAGCTGGGTGGCTGAGTAGATTAAAGGTCCTAATCTTCATTGTGACTCAGGTCATGTTCTCACAGTTTCATGGGTTCCACCCCCACATCAGGCTCTGTGCTGGCAGCACGGAACCTGTTTGGGATTCTCTGTCTCTCTTTCTCTCTCTCTTCCCTTCCCCCACTTGCTCTGTCTCTCAAAATAAATAAACTTAAAAAATAGATCTTATTTTAAAAGAAATCGTGGAAATTAATTTTGGTGCGGTTAAGTCAGTGCCAATGTCATATGAGTCTTCAGTTTAGAATAAATGATGAAGGCATCCAAAGAAATCTGAGCGCAAGATTCAATGATTCTACCTAGAGCTCAGATAAATTCGTTCACTGATAAAGTAGAACAATATGTCTTCTTCTCTCTTCTCCCTATAATATTTAAATGTATTTTATTTATTCCCTGTATTGTAAGTATTTTAAATTATCTGTGTATTTTGATGTTTGACATCTTTAAAAACCCTGTCTGGCTGAGGAGAGACCACACTGCTCCTAGGGCTAGCCATTCTTAGGAGTAGTAAAGGACCCAACCAGGAACATATCTTTAATGTGCAAACTAACCAGTACAAAGTCCTACCCCCTCCATCTGGTGTATGCACTCCAATATCCCTCTGCCTAAATCATCCCCAAACCAGGTACCAGGCCACAAGGGACCATCTCCAGAGCCCAAAATCCTCCAAATTTATTCAAACTAGGCAATCCTTAAACCCTTCACTCTGACCTCCCTTGTCCCTGCAGAAACCCCAGTAAAGGCTCTAATCCAAAGCTTTCCCACTTGCTTCTGTCCTCTGCTTCCTGATCACCCAGATGTCGTTCCCATGTGGCTGTGTATGGTGTGCCTTACCTCCTGTGTCTAGAACCTGTGAATATAATAAACTTTATTTATTTATTTATTTTTTTCCTGAGCTTCTCCTCTGTCTCCTCTTATGGCCATACCTGAATGATTATCCCATAAAAGAATACAGAACATTCTCCTCTGAAAGCCCTCTGTTGACTTCCTATCAACTGTTAAGATTAACTTTTTAACCTAGGATTTATGCTTACCCTTGCCATGGCAACTTCCACCCTCTACCTGAATTCGTTATTATAATTCTGCCTCCAAACTTTAGTACCTCTGCTTTGGATACAAAAAGGCACTTTGTCTACCTGGAAGAAAAAATAATCTCAAATTAAAAAAAAAAAGGTAAAAAATAATTATCTTATTAGACTCTTTGGGTATTTCATCCTATTTAACTAACACCTTCCCATCAGACTTCCTGCCTATATAGAGAATTCATAGCCTTCCCAAATGGCCCTGTGCAGAATTCTGGACAATAGTAGTTATGATTAACTAATTTATTATAATATTTTGATATATCTAAATCCCTTATTATACAATAAACTTCTCCAAAGCAGAAATACCACTGTTAGCATAGTTCTTTGTACTTTATGGAAAATACTGAATATATTTTAATTTATTTTCAATTTTTTTTTATCATAGTGAAACTATAGGTTACATAAAATTTTGAAATCATAGTAAAAATTCCACCAGTAAAATGCTTCATCTCAGAATTATTTTACTTGTAATATATTACTTTCAGCCATTATGTATTTGTTTCACAATTTTGCATAATTAGAAATTTTGCACGCATACTATTTTTAAATTTAGTATTACAACTCACACATTTCAATGTTGGTACATCCTTTACAATTTGTTCTCAGTACTTCTTATCCTACCTGATCAAATGAATATAATTTAATTCATATTTTTTCTTATTTTGAAAGTATATTCAGTGGATACATCTTTGTACAAATTTAGTTTCTTTTTTTGGATGACTCCCTTAGGCTAAGTTCAGGAAGCAATATTACTAGTCTAACAGATGTGTGTATTTTTATACTGTTGTAGGCTACATTGCCAGTTTTTCCCAAAGAGATTGGACCAATTTACACAGATACCACTAACAAATATGGACTTATTTCTCCCCATACATTCTTATACTGGATGACAGGACTTTTTTGTAATATGATAGCTATATAAATCCTGTTTAATTTTACAAAGTACTAGAATGTTTCCTTCCCTTCAAATCCACAAACGTGCACTGAGTACCTACAATATATTGTATAGCAAGGCATTGTGCTAGGCATTGAGAAGGCAGACATGAATGTAACATTACTCCCACTCTGTGGGAACTCTGATGCCAGTGATCCACAAAGAGCTCCCAACAAAATTCTCGTCCGATACAAACATGCTCTGAGGGAAGCAGGCAATACCAGGAGAGTAGTGAAGACAGGTTGCACAAAGACATGCCTGGAGCTGTTGGAAAAGTTGATTACTAAAGGTAATCTTTATTTAAATGGTCTGTTCATGTCTTTTATGGATTCCTGTATCAAATATTTATATTTTAGGGCAGGGCACCTCGCTTACCCCTCCTTTGCCTCATCTACTTTTGTGCACACGTTTTAGGCAAAGGGTGCTGCTTTGCTCCCACCTCTACTAAATGTAGTAAGTCAGCTGACAGCTCCCTAAGCTTCTTGCTCAAGGATTTCAAAGTGGCAACCTTCTCTAACAGCCCTATCCCACCTACCCTCACCAGAAGCCATCTCATGCCTTAGGCAAAAGGAATGAATTATTCTTCACTGGTGTGTGTGAGTAGTCCACTTTTAGAAATCATTTCCCACAATTTGGGGTGTGGTAAATCACATTATTTTTAGCTGCCATTTATTAACCATTTATTCTCCATTCCATTCCATGCAGTCCAGTCAGCCACTATAGTGTATACACACATGGCTATTTAGGGGACACGGATGTCTTCTTTTAGGCCATTAACTGTTCTTCTGAGCAGATCATCAGGCTGGTGGACCGCATAATAGGACAGAATTAGAAACCCCAAAGTCAAATGTCAAATGTTTTGAAAATGAACGCTAACACAAGGTGGTCCTAGACCCAATTTTGCTCCTTTTTTTTTTTTTTTCAGTTAAATCCAATATCTCCCTCCCTTTGAAAAGTATTCAATACATTCTAGCAACCCAAGTTATTTCAGAATTCATGGAGCCCAATTGCCCCAGAGGGAAACATTAATCAGCAGGATCCATATGCTTAGCTATGTTTTCTTCTCCAATTTAAATACTTTAGCAACAAAACCCTAGCAATGCAGGCATTTCAATAAAATAGTATTCTTTGTGTTCCAGGTTGCAGAGGAAAAAAAGAATCAGCATGTTCTAATAAGCCCTATAGAAACATACTTCTAGTGTAACCCTCATGCTGTTTCTTTTGGCTCAGGCAAGCTCTAATAACACCATCCCATCTCTCGGTGCTTGCTGAAGGGCCACTTCACGTGGTTCTTCAGACATGACAACCGCCAGTGCCTTCAAGACACAACTGCCTCCCACCCCATTCGAAAACATATTGCTGGCTTTCCACACCTGCAATGGCTTGCAGGAGTGGGGAATTATTCACTCACAGCTGCATCTTGAAATTAAAGTCCGTTTCATTTACTTGACCCTGGAGCCTTGTCCAAACAAGCTCACTTGAGCTTTACCCAGATGGTGGCCATTTACTTCTGCCTCATTCATTACTGTTCCCTTAAATCATGGCTCTGAGCCAGCTGGCATGCTGACATAGCTTTTTAATGGGAAGATTGCACATCTTCATCCCTAATTTGGTAAATATAAAGAGTGGCCACGAAAACTCCAACAATATCCATGTTGCCTTGTTTTCTGTACATGGGAACCTGCATTAATTAGCTGAGTTGGTTGTGTTTATAGGGAGACATGATATCTGTGGACAATAGCAAAAATTATATATGTGTGTGTATATACACACATATACATATATATGCACACACATGCACACACACAAGATGTATATATATGATATATATATGATATATATATATAAGATGTATGTGTATGTATGTGTGTATATATATATATATATACACATACACATGTGTGTATGTGTATATATATACACATGTGTGTATATATATATACACACATACACACACACACACACACACACATTTAGTTATATTGATTGGCTATTGAAATAATAGGGCTGCATAATAATCCAACCCCACTAAGTGGCCTATAAAAACACAAATTTGAATTATACTCATGAATTGGCAGGTTAGTGATGTGTTGGGTTTTCTAGGATGGACTTAGAGGAGTTGAACTATTTCAGACTGCAGGTTGGGTTTAGGTCTGTTCCATGTTTATTCATTCTTGGGCCAGGTTGAAGGGGCAGTGGTTTACCAATACATTCTCTTCTTATGATGGAGGCCAGTGCCAGCCAAACCATATAAACACATGAATAGCCTGTACTTGAGACATACTCACTGGTCAAAGCAACTTGCTTTCCTGTATGTGAACTTAATGGGCCTGGGTAGTAAACTCTGTCCACTACAGAAAAAGAAAGGGAGTGAAGATTTGCTGAACAGTAATCCAGCCATCATAGGTATATACAAATTAAAAGACATAGAGTAATAATGAAAAAAAAATTGTAATATTTACAACACTGGATTCTTAATACTTTTATTATTGTAGAAGATTGTAGAGTTTTATTTTGTAAGATTGGAAAGGAATCCATCATGCCTGTGATAGACTGGCACTCAGCAATATTTTGGGTTCTTTGTTTTCTGAATATCTAGAAGGGCATTGGGAAACGCTTCCAGGCTAATTTTTCTCCTGCAGAAATTTGCCAATTTTGATACAGTGAATTCCTCAAAGTAGTATGAAGTCACACAGAATGAAACTCTCAAAATGGAATGCTTTGAATGTCACCAAATCAGTATCGATTACCTACTGTATGTGCCAAAAGCAAATTAATCTCCTATAGCTTACTGTAAGTGTCTATGCAAATCCCAGATCAACTTAAAATATGCTCCCATAGGACGTGAGTTACTGTTTATTACAACATAATGTCTTAAGAGAGGCAATCACCATCAAATTTGCTCTCAGAACCTTGTCATGATTTGATACGTAGTCTCTACAAGAGCAAACACAAAAGCTATTCATCCTGTCTTACAATGGAGAGATCTGAGTCTCAGGAAAGATATTTGACTTTGAGTCACAAGCATTGTTGTTATTCCACGTCCATTTGCCTTCACTCCAAGAAATCCAACTTGGTGACTTGTCATAGGAAGAAAAATAATAATATTTTCAATATTCTTGAGCAAAGAATACTGCAAATCTGTATCCTTATTTAGGATACTCTGTCCAACTTTTCACCTTAAATCTATGCTGTTATTTCCCACCCTGAATATCTCAATCTTTAAAGGTGGATGAGGACTTCTATTTCCAGGCAGGATGTATTAGCTTGTGGCAGAGTAGAACTTCCTTTGCGCTACTAGAAAATTCTGGGCATATTGCCAAAAAAAAAAAAAAAAAAAAAAAAAATCCATACTTTGAAGGCATCAAAAACTGGAAACTATAAGGATACCATAAACATAAATTCTGGTAAGGCAAGAGCCTCTACAAGTCCAAGTTCATCAGCTCTGCCCCTCCTGATTCTGAGGGCATGTACCTATCCCCTCCTTTTTCCAGGCCCAGCCCGCTGGGAGAAACCAGCAGTCCTTCTACTAGTTCTGGAGACTAGAACACACACCTAGAAATTCAGGGATTGAGGCACAGGGCCAGCACTCCCCACAGGACATTTACTGCATCCTGGGATAACACAGGAGTCTTGGGAAGTAGCCTGAATGCATCTAAAAGGCAGAGTAAACCCATGAGCAGTCTTATAATGCTTAGGACATAAAGACCTATCTGGGAAGAAGACCTTCCCTCAAGCATGCTATATCTCCCCCTCAAGACAGTTGCTGAAAACCGAGGCTGGATGAAGCATGAAGCCAGAGAGCTCTCTGGGAAGCTTTGAAGGGGAGAGCTGGATCTTTGGCTATTTTGAGGAGACAGGCACTCACTCAATCAGAAGCCAGGAGGCTATAACAAGGGTAGTAGGCAGATGCCTACTAAAACTTGAAGCAGTTCGCAAAACTCTTGAGAGGTGCCCTTTCTCTACCCAGGGGAATAGAACATCCTTATCTTGAAGACAAAGGTACACAGAGAGGAATCTGAATGAGCAGGCCTTACTAAGTTTCCTCTAGTTTATTTATTCCACTTACCCCATACATTTGGTCCTATCATATCTTTCTATGACTTTCCACTCTTCATAAAAACTAGCATACAGACACTTTTTCTTTTAACCGTTTCAACTTCCATGTCATGGACAACTTATATTAAATAAATCTGTATGTCTTTCTTTTTTCTTTTGTGAATCCGTCTTTTTTTATAGAGATCCCAGCAGAGAGCTTAAAAGGGTAGAGGAAAAGATATTTTTCCTCCCTTACAATATAAAATAGTATTTCACTTTTGTTTTCTATCACCTTAAATAACATCTTTGGGGCACCTGGGTGTCTTAGTTGGTTAAGCGTCTGGTCTTGATTTTGGCTCAGTTCATGATCTTGTGGTTCCTGAGTTTGAGCCCCATGTTGGGCTCTGCGCTGACAGCGTGGAGCCTGCATGGCATTCTCTCTCCCCCCCCTCTCTCTCTGCCCCTCCCCTGCTTGTGCTCTCTCTCTCTCTTTCTTTCAAAATAACTAAATACACTTAAAAAATAGTATCTTCAACTCTGAGATAGCAATTTAAAAATTGATCCCCTCACTGAGTCTTTTCAGACACCCTTGTCCTGTGTCAGGCAATTTAGTTCTGTGTTCCTCTGGCCTACACCTTCTCAATTATTGCACTTTCTTTGTATGTTATACTTTAGTGTATACTTTAGTTTACAGTACAATGTGGAGTCATTTTATTCAAGCTGGAAACATGCAGGGTTGAAATAGAACAATATAAGATCACAACAGAGATACTCCTGTAAAGAACATTTGAAAGAATACAAATTACATGGTTTTATTTAGAATTGATTAAGAATCTCAAGTTATAATTACAAGCCCCCCCCCCCCCAAAAAAAGACTGTAAACTGTGCCATTTCCCACACTGTGGTCCTTCTTCAGGTGCTAACTTGATAAATTTACCAAACTTGTTCAGTATTGTTTGACTTTTGCTAAGTACACACTTCTTACAGTGATTATGGTGCTTCTCCAAATCTTAATTTTTTCATATAATGTTTTCACCAAGTGGAGGAGCCATTTTAAGTGTTGAAAAGTGGACTGAAATAGTAGTAAGTTAAGAAAGGAAATTATATATGATGCTATGAAATACCAAACAAATTATATAATGCACCTCACTGTTAGGTGAATCCACATTGGAAATCATTTAACAAAATCCAAGAAAATAAAAAATATTAATGCAAAAATAGATTATAGTTATTACAAAATTACTTCTTAAACCAGGCAAGATTTGAATTATATTTACAACTTCATGAATGCAACCTTTGCATGAAATCTTTGTAATAGCTATTATTTATACATGTATACTTTAAAATGGGTTATTATATTTGATGATAGTAATCACACATGTTTATTGGGCGGTTGGCACCTGCAATGCTATATGGCACATAGTAGGCTTTCCCCAATTTTTTTGGGTAAATGAATTAAATTCAATATTTTTTTTTTCCCAACTGTGATTCAGCCATGTTTATTCCACATTTACACATGCTTTGTGTTTTTTGCCCATTCCCGTTTTTTATCCTATTGGCAACTTAGGGATTCTCTTTTTTTGTTTTGTTTCTTTTAGAAACATTTTTATAATCCTAAATGCATTTCCTTTCAATTTGTTACAAATCTCTGTTTTCATCCATGTCGCTGTAGAGGAAGACCCGCTTGTCTTTGTGATTGTGTCAGTTAGCACAGATGATAGAACCACAGCCCTCCTTTCTGCCAGTATGGGGCTCCCCATATCCCTCTGGGACATTCAAACACAAGAAGAAAAATGATACCGGGTCATAGGAAGGATCTGGGGAATGGGAGAAATTAAAACAAACTAACTCACAAACTAAAGCATCTACTAAGGTTGGTCATTTAAATGCAATAATAACACTACCACAACAGATTTTTGTATTGTAACCCCCATCTTATTAATGAAGAAACTGAGGCTCAGAAAGTTTATTTCCCAAGGCCAAACAGTTAATAAGCAGCATAGCAACTATTCAGATTCACATCTGTCTGAATTCCCATTATTCCATGATAACTTTGAAATGGATTTTCACTCCGAGAAGCACAGCACATATTTAAAGATTAAAAAAAAAATCTCAGCTCCTACGGGTCCCACTAAGTAGCTTCAAAATTATTAGAATAAAATGGTTCAGAGAGAGTCCTTTGTCTACATTCCATTTATCCTTAATGAAAGCCCAATATTGGACTCTGAAAGAGCTCTTGTTAAGTCTTTTAATTTATATGGCTGTGTTATCTAGAGAAAACCCATGTGGAGCTGACCACAATATGCCTCGTCTCTAGACTTCAACAACCCTGAAGTATGTCTAATCAATAAATGAAACTTTTATACATTTTCACATGGAAAAACTTGCTGAACTTTGGATAGAAAATTCTTGAGGAGAATGAGTTTATAGGGATCTTTATAATTTTAAATATATAATTAATGTATTGCTGGGATATATATTGAGAGAATTTTATATATATTGCAACCAGGATTTATTTAAAACCTAAATCTTGCAAGGTATTTTATTTTAGCTTGCTATTATACATGGAAAACAAAACAAGCCCTGCTTTGTTTAACAAACATAAGCTATTCTCTTTATCATTTTCTAACAACCATTCAACTATAAATAATGGAAATTATTATTGATTTCACGAAACTGCCTGTCAAAGGCTGTAATTGTTGTTATAATTTAGATGGTAAGTATATGTTATTCTGCAACCACAGATACTAATTCGTATCAACATCTGGAACCTTAGACTCATTTACATACAGTCACCATTCTAAATGAAAATTCAGGAGGTCTGAGCAACTTCTGTGTACACACACACACACACACACACACACACGGAACAGAAGTTTATTGAGGACCTATTTTTTTTCTAAGTAATATACTTGTTGGTTTCCATAATGTTTTATTCTTAACATTAATATTATGAGGCAAGACTTTGTATCATCCATGTTGAAATGCAAGAATGGACAATTGTGTATGCAACCACAGTCTGAGCTCCAACACCATACTTTTAGGCTGGAAATTTTTAAACACATTAACATACTCCAGACACCCTCAGTTGCCCATGAGATTAGAAGCAAATACCAGATGAGTGGAAATACTTCCATTTCACAGTACTGAGACCTTCTCACTTAGGATTTTGGGAAAAGAAACAAGTATCTCCAAAGCATGTTGTGATTATGTCCTACTCATTTATCTCACCTAAGGTCACCCTTGAAAATTGTCATTACCTGAAACTACTGTCCTTTTAAAACTACTGCTAATTCAAGCCTTGTGTTTTCTAGTGATAACTTCCTTCCTTCAAGCTTATGCTTTCTTTGCAGAGTGTTACAGAGTATCAGTTCCCACCCAGAGTTCATGAAATAGAATCTTTATTTTAAAAAGATTCTCAGGTAATTTGTGTGCATATTACATTTGAGAAGCACTGTTTAGTGTTTCTATGTGGCCAGCTTTACTCACTGAGACCTTCATGAGACTGTTATTTAATGAATGATTCAGTATCTATTTTCTTCTATTCCAGTACCATTCTATCTGTCTTGTCTGTCTCTTTCTCATCCCGTTTGGAGGCTAGTGCCCATTTTTATTAAAAAGTGAACAAACAAAACAACAACAATAAACGTGATTCAACCCTAGACTAAGTAAATCAAAATATCTGGATGCAGGACTTAGGAACCAGCATTTAAAAAAAATCTGAGCAAATAATTTTAGTGTATACACATATTTGAGAACCAAAATTCACTTTCTCCTCTTTTTGATTGTACAGTTCTATCCAGCAAATCTAATTTTATGTCAATCCAGTTAGCCTTTCTCCGTCTTTAATATTTACATAATAACAAAGCTGAGCTGATACATAGGACATGAGGTAACTTTATTCTTATCATTAACTTTTTTTCTTTACATCCTGAATTCTCTGTAGTTAACATGTATGATTTTATAATTTGACAAATTAAATAATTTACTATTTATCATAGGCCATCTTACTATTTTCTTGTCTCCTAAGATGAATGGATATTAGTTTATCATAAGGAAACTAAGCCTCTAAAATCATACTTCAGAAGACATTGACGTTCGTTTCAGAGACACTTTTGTTAATTTTAAAGAATGCATAATCATATATTTGGTGACCTCAGTCATTTAAAAAAAGATCCCAAAGTGAATTTCAGAACTGAGGAAATACTCTAAGTGCTAAATAATGATATTAATGATTTATAGGTAATAGTCTTTTTAAACTATATTAGTTTTCTATTGATGTGTAACTAGTTGCCACAAACCTATAAACTTAAAACAATGCTCGTTAATTATGTCAATTTCTATAGGTCTAAAGTCTCATCAACCTTGAGGGTCTCCCAAGGCTGCAGTCAAGCTGGTTCTGATTGGATGGACTCATTTTTTTATTTCTGGAGTTTGGGGTCTTTGCCCAAGCTCATGGGTTATTAGCAGAAATCAGTTTCGTTGTAGGTTATAGGTCCCCATTTGCTTGCTGGCTATGATCCAGGACCACTCTCAGCTGCTAGAAACCTTTCCAGGTTCCATGCCATACAACTCTTTTCTAGGCTCACAGGAAGTTTCCTGCTCTTTTCTGTGAGCCAAGAAGCTTTGCAGAAAAGTCCCAGTCCTGCTGTTATGGGCTTTCACCTAATTAAGTTAGGTTCACACAGGATAATCTGCCTTTCTGTGAACTCAAAATCAACTGATTTGGGATCTTAATTTTATCTGTGAAATCCCTTCACCTTGGGATGGGTGTCAAAGTAATCATAAGGTTGACCTCCCATCAGATGCATAGATCCTGACTGTACTCAATGGATGGGAATTATACACAGTATATATACAAGGACACATGAATCTTTGGGTCATGTTAGAATTCTGATGACTCCAGTAACTTTTCATGTTTCTACATTTCTACCATTAACTCTATAAAATTTCAAAAATTAATAAAACTCAATTTTTAACAGTCTGTTTGCAAATATGATACTTTTGGTGACATATCTTTACATATACATATAAATCTAGATCAATAGATGTACAACTGTACATATATACAGATGTATAGATACAGATACACTTGTCAATTATATTTTTAAAAATAGAGTATGTGTTTAATCAATATTAAATAAAAGTGTGGTCAAAGCCACAGCTCATTTGTGTAAAACTCTTTATGTAGGTATGTATGTAAGAATGCATCTTGCATGCGTTTACTTAAAGTATTAGTGCAAGTTCTGCTGCAGGGCCACATAGGTACCACATATGCTTCCGTTGCCATAGCAACAGCCCTGCAGAGCTATTACCTCCTCTTCGCAGGTGCTGGAGGTGTTACGACATCAATGAAGTGGCTCATATACTTCCATAGACACCATAACAGCCCCACAGAAGTCATTACCCTGTCAGTGCAGGTGCTTCTGTTGTTATGGTGTCAATGGAAATGCTATTTTAATGTCAGTGGAATGGCCCCACACACATTCTATTGCCTTCATAAAAATAAAGGAAATAAAACACACACAAAAAGCAGGTTTTTATCTGATAAGGGATCTAAATTAAACCCTGCAAAGCTGAGCAAGGCTTACCGGTGACTCACAGCTTGTGATTTGCTATTTTTCACTCAGTTCTTTCAGAACATGGGAAACGCAGCAGTTTCCAGTCAGAAAGTCCCAAGTGTGGCTACTTTAAAACAATTGCAAGGCTTAAGAGGCAGTCCTAGAAATTTAAAAAAAGTCCCGCTCTGACCAACTAACACATTAGTTGTTGTCACAGCCACACCCATGAAGAAGATTTACAGTTGTCTTCTCAAACTGACACGCTGCTCATCTGTGTAGTGTAAGGCTTGAAATTAAGATCCAGTACAATGTGCTGCTTTGATAGTTGCTAAAATAGGACAGCCTCACATGGCTGACCCACAAGCCCCCCTACCCACTGTGGTCCTGTGAATAAGGTCACATCGCCAAACAGTCCTCCTTATCATGGGGACCAGACACAGTGTCTGCTTATCTCTGAGTAGTGGGCCTTAGTTCCCTGCTAGCCTGCAGATTTATTCAAACAAGTCAACTCTCCTTTCTCAAGAACCAGGATTCACCTCCTCACTTGTAACTACAAAGCCTGCCACTCAAAGGCTCTAGCTTTTCATTCTGTTGCTCACCACAGCCTCTGTGGGGCCTGACATGGTGCAGCGAATCCTTCCCTCTGGGTTTTGAGTGTATGTGACTAAGAAGGTGCCCTTGATTTCATCTGCCCAGTGTCATGTGCCATACGATCAGCCAACTCCCTGCCATTCGTGGGCATCTGTCCCTTCACAATAGGCTGGAGGGGAGGTGACCAAAACAATCTGTCACCCAGGGAGTTTTTGAGTATAGCTGCTGCCACTTCTTCAGTTAGTTTCGTTTTAGATGTTTGCCAGCTTTTCATAGTTCAAAGAGATCCCCCTAACAGCCCTTATCATCTTAGTATTTTCCTCCTTAATAATAGGTCAGCATATGGACTGGAATATATTACCAACTATGCCATTTTTTTTTGTTTAATCATAGAGGATATTTCTAAAAAGGTGCTATGATTCTACAAGCATATTTCATAGAGTCCTGCTCCCCGTTACCTTTGTCCCTTTCCATCCTCACTACTGCTAGTGAAGATGTGTTTTAGCCCAGCAGTGCAACAAGGTCATGCTATGGGATGCAGTGGAGAGATCTGTGGCTCTTGTGGTATATTATGCAGAATATAGGAGGCACTGCATTCAAATACAACTAGACACCTGTCTCACTGGCTGGCAGAAAGAGGAAGCAGAGATCCTATGTGAAAGTGGGCACAAAAGTAAGGAATTAGGAAACCCAGTGAAGGAATATTGTCTGGCAGTCTTGTAAGGCAGACTTGGCATGGTCTGGAAGGCAACCTGAAGGGAAGTAAACTTCTTTTTAGACTCAAAGCATATTCATAATCATTCCTCTTTAGAAATCCAGAGAGCAATGTTGTTATTGCTACCCAAAGAGTTTTAAGTTTGGGTTGTTGGATGGGGTAGGTGTGAGGAACTAAAGAACTACTTAATTAATATGTGACAAAAGATTGTGAGGACAGAGGCTGACATTCTTCTAGGTGAGTGAAAATGATCAATTTCAAGGTCTCATGTAGATGCTAAATCAGAAAATGTTTTCATCATCATCATCTCCCTCTCTCTCTCTCTCTCTCTCTCTCTCTCTCTCTCTCTCTATATATATATATATATATATATATCACCCAATTAATAAAGTTTATGAAATGGGTCATCTGTTTACAAAGTTCTCTCTATATTAATGTAGATCATTTCTCCTGAGGTTTTCTTTAAATTTTCTTCAGCAACATTTACTCTTTGAAATCTCTTTGAATGTAATGGCATTTCTTGCCTGACTTAATTTGGGACCTTAATTAATTGTTGTATCAGGTCTCTAATTGCTAAAATACTTAGTGTGCTGTGCATCAAACATTAACAAATTGTTGAGTAACCAGCTGGGTTGAACCTGCAATTATTCATTTGCAGAAACAACTAATTGCCAAAATGTCACCCATAGAGAAGCCAACATTTGGTTTTCTGCCTCCAGTGAGGTAGGGTTCTGGTGGCCAACCAGTCACAAAGACACAGAAACTAAGCTACCATTGGTAGGATATTAACCTTCCTTATATTCAAATTTCTATTTAATTGCTTGATAAATAGTAATACATTGTTGTTGTTTTGTGAAAATCGTATGTTTGTATTAATATACGTATTCTTCCTGGGCACAAATCTCTTCAGTGTGTAACTAGATTCCAGTGGTCAAAGAACAACTTACTTGCCTCATGCTTTTAGAAATCATGAAGATAAAATAAAACAGCAGGGCAGGGAAGTTTAAGTCTTCAAACTTGCTGAAAAGTGCCTAGCAGCAATATCTCAACTCTCAAACCGCTGAAACCATATAAAGAAGAAATTGACAAGTGGGGCAAAAATGTCACATAGAGGCCATTTTTAGAACATTTAAGACCTACCTACCAAGAACTTAACTTTGGGGACATATTTAGGTTTATACAGCTTTTATTATAAATTACTATTTTTCACGTTAAAAAAGAAAGAGAAAAGTGCATTTAACAGAACATTGTCTGCATTTCAACATGCTCAGCATTTTTGCTTGCCTTTACAGATACTTTTTTCTCAAAGATGACCATTTCTTCTTTTAGATTGAATCAAAAATTGAGAAGTTTATATAAAAGTTTTTAAAAAGTATGCACATAGACCTGCATACATGTTAAATCATATTGATTTTCCTTTAAAATTAAAAAAAAAAAAACCTTAAAAATGTCCATAAACCACAATCTCTGAAATTTTTAATCCAGCTTGTGGCCAAACCCTTGAAACTTGAAAATTAACTATTGTTCTCATCATTTGCCATTATTTTCTAAGTACTGCTTCAGTAGAAACAAATGGATTTTACTTGGGTGACTGAGAATTTACCAAGCATGTCTTTGTTTCCTGGAATTCCAATCAAATGGAAAAAAATAAAAATTATCTAACAATGGTAAGAATGAGGGTATCAGAAGAGATTTGCCCACGTGCAGCCCAACTATGAGTTAATGGAAATCTAGAGGTAGAATTAGACCAAAATCTGTATGGATTTATTTAGGTATATTCATTTTGAAATGAGGGCTGTAATGTCAAGAAAAAAAATGAAGTAACAGCAAGAGTGAAAAGGAATAAATGCCACTGAGCAGTCACTGTATTTCAGGTACTGTGCTAAGCAATTTATCCGTATTTCCTCATATGATTAACCTATCAACCCTATAAATAAGACTCCATAATCCCAATTTAATATAGGATGAACTGGGGCTCTAAGATAATACAAGTAATATACACATAAGTTTAAGGCCACACATTTAATACATGTCAGAACCAGGGGTTTTCATAGTGACACAATAAACTAATTGGATTCCATAATGAATGGTAATCTAGTTTATTGATTCATTGATTTACATCCCTGAACCTGTTTTTTTTTTGTACTCTTTATTACTATAATTAGATATAGATGAACATATAAATGGACATGATACCTAGCCTATATACATTTTAGAGTTATTAAAAATAGTAAAGGAAACCATATATATTAGTATATATGAATAGTTATGTCCATATCTATATCCCATTCATATCTGTAGAACTATATCTTTATTTGTATTTCTCCAATTTGCATATTCACAGAGAATAAGTAATTTTCCCAGACTAAAGATCCAATGACTGTTCTACTCGGGAGCAAACACAGATATTTTCCTTTTGGGACATATGCTACAACATTCTAGAATAAAGAAGAGTTCTTGGCAATCACACATAAAAGTTAAAATCCCAGTTTCATTTGGTATCTCACTTTATAACATGGATGCAATTATCTAAACTTTATTATCCTCAGCTTCTTTGTCTTGCAAGGTAGATCTACTTGAATCATGCAACAAACTTTTATTGAACATCTATTATGTTGCATGATAGTGTGGTAGGTGAATGGGGTACTTTGTTGTTTAAAACCCAGCAAAATACCTTCCCTTGTGGAGTTTGCATACACAAGTGAGAGAAACAGTCAATAAATATCAAATCCAGTAGATTAGTAAATAATTTACTCTGCTAGAAGGTTATAAGGAAAAAAAAAATCACACCAATTCAACACATCATCAGAGTGAAAGATTAATTATGCAACCTACCTAGAATAGAGTTAAGCACCTGATGATTATTCACTTGTGTGGTAGGATTATTTTCATCCTACTCAGTACACCCTGAGTCTCTTTCCATTTGCTAGACTCTTTTCCTGATGGCAAAATATGAGGTAAATACCGTCAGAAACACTCAGCTCTTTCACAACTGAAGTCACTCTTCCTCAAGAACCACTTTTGTTTTTCTTTTTTGAAACTGTAGTGTTGTAAGAAATAAGTGAACCAAGTACTTCAACTTTAGTTCTTCTTGTGAATAGTTTAGTTCTTACATGTGAATAATAAACAAAGAAGCAGAACAACAGAAGTCTAACAAGAAATCCCTGCTGAAGCCTCCTTTGTGCCAAAAAACAAAACTTTTAGAGAAGCAAAGATCAACACAAGGAAATTCATAATTGCTCTGATGTGGGATAATATACCATATGCCCTTCTATAACCGGGCACAACAGGACATTGCCTAAATGACTATCTTACTGCACCCTATTGGGTCTAGGTACAGAATTCAAAGCCATATGGTGCAATTCAGCCCTCCACATGAACTTCCGGGTTTTTATTGTGTGTTGTCACATTATTTCACTATCATTTTTGATTTGCATGTGCAGTCTGCTTTTGCAGTAACAATCAAAACCTCACTGAGAATGCTGCAGAGAGAGGTAACTTCTCTTTGCCTTGACAGAAGGTTTCACGGTCTCCTTCAGCCAGGCTTTTGATTTAGAAGGTCCACACATCTAGAGAGTGATTTGCAGACTGCTGTGTGGCCAGTAGGCCTTGAATGCATTGCAAAGGCTCCTTCTAAAAAGCAAATCAAAACAAATGCTATTTCAGGTTCTGGTTGAGAGACCCATTTGCACTCTGGTTGTGGAGACTCCCTCAAGCCCCTTTGTGATTCAGATTGGCTTTATCATGTCCTCACCCATCTATGCATTCATTCAAACCACCTTAGCTGGATAGACTCCAGGGTTTCACAAAGATGCAAAACCCTCTTCAGAGCCTCATGTGCTTAAAGTATAGTGGAAAGCATGTATGTGTTAAGAAGTGATTAAAGTTTGTGGAATGCTCATAGAATTGTTGGGGCAAGGGGACACACAAAAACCTAATGACCACTCGGATCTGAATGGAATTAAATAAATTGCTTCAAATCAGGGATACTGAGAGAACATAAGATAACACTAAATAGATGTTACCAACATAAAGAATAACTAGAATGGAATTTGGGGTTGATGAACATAACTGTAAAGATATGAGAGTGTGTACTGTGTTCAGTCTTTGGTTAATTATTGCTGAGAAGTTATTTAATGGCTGCAGTATAAGTTAGGTCTGGAGATGGTTATAAAGGCATCACTAGTAGGGTTGCCTGGGTGGCTCAGTTGGGTAGGTGTCTGACTTTGGCTCAGGTCATGATCTCACAGTTTGTGAGCTCGAGCCCAGCATCGGGCTCTGTGCTGACAGCTCAGAGCCTGGAGCCTGCTTCGGATTCTGTGTCTCCCTCTCTGTGTGCCCCTCCCTGGTTCATGCTCACTCGCTCACTCTCTCAAAAATAAATAATTTTTTTTAAAAAGGCATGCCTAGTAGATTGGGCAAGATTAAGAATACTGTGAGTGCCCGATATCAGAGCTTAAAACTCAGAGGTGATGTGGAGCTCCTAAATAAACAGGGAAAGGACTTGATGAAGGCCAAGTTTCTCTACTGGGATAGATACAGTTGTTGTTGAAGAAATGTCCACCCTGTTTATTGGAAATGAAAACGTCAGCAAACCATCACCTCATTTACTTATTGAATGTAGTGTCCTCATTTCCTTACTGAAGCAGAAACATATATTTATAATCAATGCCTAGGAATTCAGAATGGCTAGTTTTAGAGATGCTGAAAGTTGATACCATTAGCTAATAAGAAAAGTTAGATAAAAGGGGAGGTGTGGGGCAGGGACTGCCAAGACAAGTCTGCTCAAGGATTGTATTAAATGGTATTGAAATGGCACTAGTCTCCACTGTGTCTCCAGAAATGTGCGAGTGGTGATTATAGATTTGGAGAAAAACTGAAAAATCCGTTTAAGGTATAGAGATTAGGGTTCAGACTTTCAGGACAGGATATGGAAAGAACAAGGCTGCATATAATAGAGTCTCTGTAGCCCCAATGAGATTATCCATTCTTAGGCTCTGCTGATTTAGTCTGTAGGAGGGACAGTCACTTGTGCTCAGTAATCCTCAGATACATAGTTTTGTTCCTGATGCTATGCCCTCACTAGGAATGTTCCTCTCCTATATATATATGAATGTATTTATTTTTAAGACACAGTTTCGAATGCCCTGATTGAGACTTAAAAGAAATTTGACCTTAAGAAACTTGACCTTAAAAAAATAAATAAATAAAAGGAAAGGAAAGAAAGAAAAGAAATTTGACTTCCCATAACCTTTCCTTTGCTTTTCTGGATTCTTCTCATTTCACTCATCTTACTCTTTCCAAATCCTGAAAACCTTGTTGTTAGAAATAAAGGGTCTTCACTGTCTGTATCAGACTCAGGACTAACCCAGCCTACAAACTATTTTCAGAGCAGCCATGATCCATGTGGCATCTCTAGTTTATTTTCAGGCTAGATTTGCTTCATGCCAGATTCTGGCCTGAGTTGGATAATTATGAGAACCAGGAGGAAAGGACAGGAGGAATATGGCCCTGCAGAGATCAGCCCCAAGTAGTTAAGAAGAGCTCATAGTTATTGAAATCACAGTGTAAGTCAGACAACAGCTTTTGCAGGGTCTGTGTGGAATCAGGAAGAGAAAGAACAGTGAGTAAGTTCCTTGAAAAGCGAAGGCTGATGTCATTGACAAGGGTAGTTTTGTAGAAGTGAATCATCATAGTGTGAGGAAATTGTTATATTCCAATCTGAGATCTCCCCCACTGATAAAGTAAAGAAATATTTGTACAAATGGCCAGAGAAGACAAGAGGACTTTCTGAGAGCTTTTTTATTTATTTCTCACTTCTAACTACTTCTCTTTACTCACAGTTCTGAAAAATAAAATAATGTGGCTTCTGAATGACTGCTCCCACGCGTTAACTTTTTATGAGCCAAACAGCCTGAACATTTTCATCACTTCTGCATATCCAAGAAGACATGTTTTGGAAGAAATGCTGCATCACCCAATGTGAGACCCAAATGTGGTTATCATCCCTGCCAGTGTCCACCAGATAAGTCAACTCCCAAATCATTCTCCTGCTATCATCCTCAATAGTTTCACCTTGGAATAGTTACAAATGTTTTCTTTGTCTTGCTCCTATGGAATTAAGAAGAAGAAAGGGGAATTCAGTAACCTCTCATGATAGGGACAGAGTAAGGCATTCTAGAGATGCACACAAATATTTTCATCACTAATTCTCTCAACAACCTGGCTAGATAAGAATTACTGCCTTCCTTTTATAGAAAAATAAATTTAGACTTTGAAAGATGAAGCATTTTGCACAGTAATAACCAACTAGCAGTAATGGAATGGGAATGAGAATAAGTTTATGAGACCGGAACCGATATTTTTCCCATATTGTCCTTCAATATATTAAGCAGATGTAAAAACAAAATCTGAATCTGATTCAAGATCTCAATGCAGATGTTTCAATTTTATGACCTGATTTCCAGCTAACTAAAAAGGAGGTGTGGCAGGGATGCTGGGGTAGACATCTAGCACAGCTGTTACACTGCCATTGATGTCGCTTCTGTTGGAGTAATTTTACCTATGAAATTCTGTCTTTCATCTTTGAATGCCCAAGCACTTCCCCTCAAGCACTAAAGGAATTTGAATTATGCAAGGGAATGTAAGAAGTTCAAAGAAGGACTGTTATTTTCATCCAGGTAAGGTTTTTTTTTTTTTTTTTTTTAAGTTCATTTGAATACAAATGTACATTTTTCTAGGGGACATGTAGTCCAGATTCACAGATCTTCCTCTTTGGGCACCATCATCATCACCACTCTGTCTTCCTGATGTTTATACATCATTGTTTATCTCCATACCTGCATCTAGAATGTTGATGTAGTACATCCTCAAGTTGCTGACTGGAATCATCTGGCAAGCTCCTACAATGCAGATTCTATGGGCCTAACTCAGGCAAGAATAAAGACAAGAATAATAACAAGAGCCTGGAAAGTGAATTTTAATACCTACAAAGGAATCTAGTGACATTTGGAAGTTAGAAAGCATGTTCACATGCATTGCCTTACCTTATCTTTCCTTTATGGGAAGGCCCATAGCCAGAATTTTAGAAAGTTGAGGTGAATTCTGGAAGGGAAATCATGTAGGAATAACTCTGCAGATCATCTACCCACAGGCTCAATACTCTCCATTCTTTTTCCACGGCATGGACTTGCAGAAAGGACACTTGATGGAAAATCATGATCCTAAACAAGATTTATCTAGAGGCATAGCTGTTGTTGCTTGGTTGTGAGCCCTGGAAGGCTATGTTGATAAAGATTGTGAAGCTACATTTGGGCTGAGATTGAGTGTGATGTTTTGCATCTGACATGCACGTGGAAACATTGCATAATGGCTTTCATGCTTGGTGTTTACAAACTGTAATATGCACATATACACTCCCAGTTTCTCTTTGGTAAGCATCTTCCGTTTTCTGCTTTCTTATATATCTTATCACAGTCTATTCCTTCAGACCAGTTCTCCGCCAAATACTTAGTTACCTCAAGCTGGTGTCCTTTTATAGTATTTTCAGAGATCAAACTTAATATCAGTTTACTCTGTATCTACATCTGGCATTGTAAAGAAAATCGGACTACCATGCTGTATGGCTTCACTAGACAGTTATAGTATGGATCTTAAAGAGTAAAACAATCTTCCTTTCTTGTACAAATAAATCAAGCAGAAGAACTGCAAATAACTTTTGTATGAAAGTGTAGACATTAATTCTAGATATTTTCTTTTCTCCCTACATTTATAGAATTGTAATATTCCTTCAAATATTCTTTTGTTCAGAATACAGTTTCTATAACTGAACCAACTTCAACATGATCTTTTGTATTTTTATTTAAGAATCCAGAGGTGAATGCATCCATGTGACATTGGCACAGAGGGATGGACACATGCACGCAAACACAGACCTATGCACATATAAACACATATCCTAAAGACTAAAAACCAAAAACAGCAATAGCACTTGTCCTCTGAGCTCAATTTGTACCTTTGTGAGGCAGGAAGATGCTGTGTGGGACATAAATATTTTAAATATGTGGGTATCTTATTTCACACAGAGGCTCTGAGCCTAACTCACCTTTGTCTTTGTGGAAATCATAAATATGTACATATGTACATGCACACACTCAAATCCCTATCATTCTGTTGTGTGAATTTATTATCTACATGTCCTAAATAACAAAAAAAAAAAAATGCCCAAGGGGGATTAAGTAATATGTTCAAGTTTATATATCTAGCAAGTGATAGATATGATTGGAATTCAAGCTGAAGATTTTTGTGCCCAAAGTGTACGCTTCTTTCACTATACAATGATGCGAACTGCAAAAGATATATTTAAAGTCAAAGAGAGCTTGAAAAAGGCAAAGGAGTTCTTTATGATAAGGTGATTTTGCAGTTGTGTGAGTCCCAATTTTAGCAACACTAGCATCCCAACCACTTTGTATATGCTGATCTCCTCAGGGAAGTGATGGGATTTTCTGGGCATCCTAACAGAAGCATGTGCTATTTTGTGTATGGAAAAGCATATACAAAAGAAGAAGCATATATCAAAAAGAAAGAATAAAACCATATTCTGTTGTATGAGTAAAACTAAGGACAATCTTTATAATGAGAACTAACTGATCAGAGTACCTAGCATATATATTTGAGATTTTTTATGACATTTTATCCTCCATGCATTTGCTCACTGTATTTTGCATGTTAGGTGTTATCACTGTAGAATGTCATTTAGTCCCATTAATAATTTCAAGAAAGCAGGAAAAAGGAGAAATAAGGGAAGAGGAGAAAGAAGGATGGGGAGAAGCAAGACAACACATGAGTTTTCTTATATTATGATACCTTGAGGCAGAGAAACAAAGAACCCAAAATTTGATTTCAAATAGATGCCTTAGCTAAGAAAACAGACTAAGATTCAGCCACCCTCCCTTGGATTTGCAAAAGGATACTTAGCAGCCTCTGTTAGGTAACCTCAGAGACACTTGCTTTCCAGGTAGCTATAATTGGTCTGTGCTTAAAAGCAACTAAAAACAGTAAACACATGAGAAACAAGATATACCTGCTGAGTGACCTTGGAGAAAGTTGCCTTCAGCACCAGGCTGGGGACAGTCACATCATTATAAGGGACTAGGAGCACTAGCCTATTGGAATAATCAGACTTTGGAGGACATTTTCGCGGGTGGCAGCTCCTGGGTGCCAGTCTCTCACGCGCCCATCACGGCACCAGGTGCTTTTGATTATGTGAGAACAAGTGAGATCCACCTTGAGATATATCAGCATTCCAGTTGGAGGTATTAAAATTCTGCATGAGGTAAAGCGGTGTATTAAGAGCTTTGCCACTTAGAAGCCTCTAAGCAGCTAAGATTCCACCACTGTTCCCAGCCCCTCTTGTTTCATTGGAAACATTAAATGACACTGCTCTTACCAGTTTGGCTGCAAAGTCATTAATTTTATGTTTGAAATAGAGAGCAAAAAAAAATGCACATTTTCTTAGTTTTTGAGATGTCAAGTGGGTTTCACAGAACCCTGAAAGAAAAGTTCCTATTTTTTTTTTTCTTTCAAGATTTAAGATGCTCTGAGAAGGATGACTGCCTGGCATTGTTCCATGAGTGTATCAATTATAGGAACTCTTCTATGTGTCATGGTCTAGAATCAGTGTAATCAAGGCATTTGTCAAAAAGTTCCCACTGCCGTAAAAGTCAAAAAGTAACGCTCCATAATACCATGGACAAAAGAAAGTATAATTCAGTCAAAAGGAACTCAATCAAGATTGATAAAATCCCATTCTTATGCAATTCTACCTAAATATGTGTGCCTTAACAACAACAAGGGCAATGATAATATTTATAAGGGATCATGTTGTTAAGACATTATGCTAAATGCTTTGCCTGTGTTAGCTTATTTAATCCTTACAACCCTCTTCAAGTGGCTGTTATAATCATACCTATCACTTAAAATGATGTATTTGGGGCCTATGGAGATTGAGTAGTTTTCCTTGTGATCACATAGTTAAAAGGAAAGTTTAAGAATAGAACCAAGCTTCATTTGGCAGATTACAGAACCCATTTTTTTTTTTTTAATGATTGTTTATTTTTAAGAGAGAGAGAGAGCAGGGGAGGGGAAGAGAGAGAGACACAGAATAGGAGGAGGCAGGCTCCAGGCTCTGAGCTGTCAGTACAGACCCCGACCTGGGGCTCAAACCCACAAACCGTGAGGTCATGACCTGAGCTGAAGTTGGACCCTTAACCAAGTGAGCCACCCAGGTGCCCCATGTTTTATTTAAGTATTAGTTAGGTATTATTTATTATTTAATAACTTTTTGTGAGGACATAAACATATTTTCCTGAAACATAATGTTAAATCTGTTCTCTCTAGTGTCTTTGGTCATCTGCAACACCATCAGTGCTTTTCACTATGGGATCCTTTCTTTATAACATATATAATTTTAAATAACTGGAGTTTAAGAATTCCTGTGGTGTACATAAGCAGTACTTTCATCTGGCTCCTATTATGGATTTGGAATTCAAAGTCAGAAATTGAAGGAGCAGATAGAAACTATAACCACATTTGTTTTTTAAATATACTAGTTACATTTTTCCATGTGAGTTTAGTTATCCCAGTTACAGATGAAACAGACCAGATATTTCCCCCATCACCATTCCGTACTTAAAAAGCAAGAGTTAGAGCTGGAGATTACATGTTGGTTGTAAATAATTGATTGAAATTATAATTTAGTAGCTGGAAAAAATAAGGCAGGTGTCTTCTACAATAGGTTTTAAATCCCAAACTACTACTCTATATCTTTCAGTTAATTTGGGTGTGAGGCTGGAGCTATATTAAATACTCATCATCTCGTAAGTGATTTGTATATGCTAAACCACAAGGGAAACTCAAGAATTGTTGGATAGAATGAGAAGTGTGTTTCCTAGGAAAACTATGGTAGAAAAGTAGTGTAAAATACTGTAGGAAAACCTTAAAGAGATACGTACCAGAATCAAAACCAATACAAAACAAAACAAACAAACAAAAAGCAAGCTCAGCTCCCCCTGGGCCAAATAGCACTTCAGTCAGCGGACTTTTCTGGGAATTCCGAGTTCTGATGGAGAATGCAATGGAATGGCTTTGCTGAGTGATTGCCCCTGCACGCAGACACTGTTAGACTGCTATCCAGGGTCCAGATGTCAAAAAATGGCTGATCACGGGAGAAATTCATTGTTTGTTTTACTCTAACTTCTGCCTCCTGTTAGTGAGAAGGAAAACATTCTCTTCTTTTGTGCTAAAGATCAGGGGATTTCAAAAGTAAATGAGGTTGTAACAAATATCACCATTTTTTTTTTCTTTTGGATAGCAGTAGCAATTGTCAGGGAGGAAAAGCAAGCCAGACATATCATAGAGCTAATTAAAATTATGTCAGGAGATAAACTAATTAGGACACCAGCGTACAGAGATATGTCATTGTGTCAGTCTACAAAAAAAAGAAGAAAGCATTGAAATTCTCAAAAAAAAAAAAAAGTTGAATGAAATAGAGAATTCCATACAATAGCAGGAAAGCAAATTAATTACTGCTTCACTCAACACTGACAGAGAGCATAATAGAAATAGGAACCTCTCGAGATGTGTTTAAAGATAAAAACTTGTTTTTTTTAGCTAGCAGCTGTTTGTCTCATCCTGACATCCTTTCACTTTGTCAAAGTGAGTCGTCCTTCTCTCTGAGCACCTGAAGGAAGTCACTTAAATTCTCAGGACTATGTAAGCGGGGGAAGCCACACCATGCAAGTGAAATCCTGACAGTGGGTATACCTCTAAAGGTCTGAGTCTGTAAAATTATGAGATGCATTTGCATGAGGTGCTGACAAGCTTCACTGTGAGAGGAGAAAACACAAGAAACATTACAGCTCTTCAATTTCTGAAATCCATTTTTGTACACGAGCTACTGGTCATGTCTTTGCAAATTCCTCGAGCTGCATCCCATAAAACAACAAAATTGGGCACTGTCAGCAGAAAAAGAGCATTTTGAATACATCAGTCAGAAAACAAGCACATTTGAAAAACAGACTTAAGAAAAGGTCAAACGGGAGGTTCTGGAAACCCACTAAAAGCTCTCACGTGAATGCCTCTATCTATCTATTTGGAAACTAATATACTGCTGACTACCACAAACTTTCATTTCACATGATTCATGCTCATTTCATCTCCCATAGCAAAACTTAATTAAATATTTCTACATCTGGCTTCTTGATATGCTTTTGAAACTTTTGAAATAATTCCCTTAAGCCTCGAGAACTCCTTGAAAAAAATATATTTATGAGTACAAAGAACTCTGCTAGAAGTCACCATGGTTAATTACAATAAAACAATCTTTGTGATTGGTATCATGTATAAAGTTAATTGTCTCATTAACCTTAGCCATTATAATCTAATCCCATTATAGATGAGAATCAAAAGAAGGGCCAGAGATGAAATATAAATAATGACATCAAAATAGTGTATATTCCTCCATTGTGATCTTTAAGGTTTAAATGCATGTCTCCTTAGGCTAATAACTGATAAGTGTTGTAATGTCAAGATGATAGATTGATAGAAAACTGGCCATGCTGTGTCAGTGACATCTTAGGGTATCTTAGCACATTTCAGATTTACTGTTTTTACTTCTCTTTGACATTTTTATCTCCAGACAGCAGAAAATTAAATGATTACTTGAATGAATCATTTAATGAAATAAAATGAAATAAAACCAAGTCTGTTCAATGTTCAATAGATCTCTTGAGATAGATTATGAAAGAACATTTGCAAACTTCTAGTTGGTCCTTGTGTCCATGGGGTTAGAGCAAGGAAGAATCGAAGATTCTAGCTTGGTACCTGAAACACTGGATGAAGTGACAGGCTTTGACCAGCATTGAGGAAGCAGCATCAACTGTGAGCAATGGATCTTTCATTGTTCTAACAGAAGCTGAAAATCTGAAGTCTAGGGGCTGAAAGATAATTTAAGAATGCAAATGATTAGCCAGATATCAAAGTCACCTGGAAGAAGTAGATTATGATTTAGTCCTAGTTTGACTCAGATATTGCTAGCTAAATGTATTCCTGAATTGCTATCTGGGTTGCATTCAACTGACCCAGATATTATGTATCAAAATAAAAACAGTAAACTACAAAATAGGCAAGATCCACCATTAACTGAATACTTACCATAATAGTAAGGATTAAATCAGGTTTTACCTATACGTGTAAGCACTTAATTTGCTTTTTTATTCCCATTTAACCTTCATAGTACCCTTTTGGGTAACTAATTGTCTAATTAACTGTGCCCAGTTTATAGAAAAAGTCCAGACTGAAGTGCCTATTATGGCTTGGTGTCTTGTCATGTAAGGAATCGTACTGGCCATCGGTATCTCTCTGACTGCCCAGGGGGTGTGTGAAAGAGACTGTAATTTGATACTCGTGTGAAATCTCTGAGCCCTACAAACTAGAAATGTATGACTTGGCACACTAGGAAACATGGACAATTAATTTACTGGTCTTTGCCCAATAAAACATACACAGTTCCTTTAGGGGATGAATAAGGATACGTGTACAGAGAGAATGTAGGAGATGTGATAAGAAACAAGAAGCAACACTGGGGCGCCTGGGGGGCTCTGTTCAGTTGAGCATCATGACCTCATGGTTCCTGGGATTCAGCCCCGCCCCCTCCTGTCTTGCTTCTCTCTGAAAGCACTGAGCCTGTTTGGGATGCTCTCTCTCTCCCTCTCTCTGCCCTCTCCACTAGCAGGCCACAAAACTTTCTCTCTCTCTCTCTCTCAAAATAACTAAACTTTAAAAGTTAAAAAAAAAAAAACAAAACAAGAACCAGAGAGATTGTCTTTTCTTTAGAGATTAGGCCATTGGATGTTAGTTGTACTTAGTTTTAGTTTCTTTGTATTTATTTTGTGGATTTTTGGTCATATGCTTTACCCAAAGAGAATAGTATGGAAGAGTATGGAAAAGTTCAATGTAAGAAGCTTTTGTTAATGCTCATAATCTTACGGTATCTTTTCATAAAAGGCAATTCCATATACTTTACACAGGCAATATGAAAAGAATATGTTTGAAAATCTTAATGGAAAATAAACTATAATCATTTCATAGTTAAAATAGAGTTATTTTTTATATTATTTCTTAGTAACCAGCTCTCTATTGTTTTCCTAAGGAAGAGAGAAAAAATATATAAGGAATCTGTGCTGGTTAAAAAGATAAAATGATGAAAACTTCAGTAACAGAATAAAGCCTTCACGGAAGGTTCAGGGGCAGATCTAAAGGGCTACTTTTTCTTTTAGTAGAGTTCATCCAATGGGGGTGGGCACAGAACCTTTTTGAATAAAGGTACTTGATAGAGTGCCTGGGTGGCTCACTAGGTTAAGCATCCAACTTTGGCTCAGGTCATGATCTCACAGCTCATGGGTTCATGGGTTCGAGTCCCACATAGTGCTCTATGCTTACAGTGTGGAACCTGCAGTACGCTTGGAGTTCTGTGTCTCCCTCTTTCTCTGCCCCTTCCCTACTCAGGCTCTGTCTCTCTCAGAAAATAAATAAATAAACAAATTAATTAATTAAAGAAAATACACGTTAAAGAAAATTTTAAAAAGAATAAAGGTACTTGAGGAATAAGGGCCCAACTGCTATGGAGATTGATTCTAAAATATGTCCATTACTCTTTGGGTTGCAAAAGAAGCAGGTGGCAAAAAACTCTGCAGCTGTTCTCCCGTTACCCTCTGATATTCTGCCCTGCTCCTTCTCTCAGGTCTTGGTCACTCTTGATCCCTATTGCCTTCTCTCACACCGATTGCTCTCTTTTTTTTGGGTTCTGATAATTTTCTTACTGTATTTAATTAGCTTATGCAATTTGCCACGTATCTTAGCTGAACTTGTGAGTACTGAACAGGAAATTTAATCCAGAAAGTACATCAATGAAGAAAGAACGACTTGTCTTCACGATGTGAAATGTTGGGGTCTGGGAGTAAAGACCAGTCAAGAAAGAAATCTTGAGACATCTTCAGTGCAAAAAAAAGGTGGTTGTAGGGACACCTGGGTGGCTCAGTTGGTTAAGCGTCGACTTTGACTCAGGTCATGATGTCCCAGTTGGGGAGTTTGAGCCCTGTATCAGGGGCTCTGTGCTCACAGCTCAGAGACTGGAGCCTGCTTAGGTTTCTGTGTCTCCCTCTCTCTCTGTACCTCCACACTCATGCTCTGTCTCTGTCTCTGTCTCTCTCTCAAAACTAAACATTGAAAACAAAGCAAAAAATTTTTTAAAGATGGTTTATTCAAGCATGAGGACAGGACCTGGGGGCAGAAAGAGCTGCATTCGGGTTGTGAGGAGTGGGTGATTGTATACTTTCAAGTTGGGAGGGGGTCAGGGATACCTTAAGTTTCTAAGGAATTTGGAAATAAGGTTTCCAGGACCTTGAGGGTCATTTTACTGTCTTATGAAACTTTAGTCATGAGACGCTTCAGATACATATCATTGGAACATATGCTTGCAGGATGATTACTAACATGTATCTTGGTGGGGGGTAGAGATAAAGTTTACAAAGGCATTTTTATATGTTAAAGGAGACTTACAGAAGTCTGGAGGTCAGGCTAATGTCAAGCTAATGTTGCCTTTTTTCCTTAGCAAAGTATTAACATTGAGGCAGTTAAGCCCCTAGAATAAGGTCACTCTGCCTGTCCCAAGTATTTGTCAATGGGCTGCAAAGGAAATTTATTTATTTTTTTCTATATTTCTTTTGCCTTTGTTCTCCACATCATAAAGGGCTAGCCTACATGTCATCAGATATGCTAAAGGAGGGTGACCAGTAGTGAATCCTTGTGTGGAGAATTCTGGAAAGCTTTCAGGGAATAGGACCACAGGCTTGTAGAACATAATGCGTTTTTCAGGGAAATCGGCGTCTGTACTTTCCAGCCATGGGCTTTTGGCTGGTGGTTCTTTGAAGCTTATCATTTAAAATTTCAACATAATAGAAAGCAATCTTAGAAAGAATTCTGTAGTTTTGTCTTTTCTTTCTTCCTTTCTCTCTCTTTCTCTTTCTTTCTTTCTTTCTTTCTTTCGTCCATCCTCTTCCCTGTGTCAGGGCTTGTGATTACAATGTAAAGAAAACTATGAAAAGTAGCATACAATAAGAGGGTAGTGATTGAGAACACAAAATTCAATTCCTTAGATATTCTTTAGCAAACAAACAAAAGGAAAAAAAAAACATACCTCCTGGAGGCTGAAACTTGAATATAAAATTCAAAAACTCAAGTGGCTTCCTGGTTCTCTCTTAAGGATTTCATGGTCTAATTTTTCTTTGTGTATGTATGTATGTATGTGTGTGTGTGTGTTCATTTCTTGTGTGTGTATGTCTTCTTCCTGAATACTAAGTTCAGTATGCTTACAAATAGTTTCTCCTGCACCACCCTGTTGGCCAGCATGTTCTTTGGGCATTGTGGCCCTGACTCTTACCCGGTTCCAAAGATAATTCAGCTCAGAGATAATAATGCCTAAATGCAGACCCTATTTGTCTTATTTTCATTATTAAATAGTGAAATCAACTAACTCACTAGCTCAGTAGGTGGACCCTGCCCGTTTTTGAGCCAATCAATGTTTGTCAATATAAAAATATTATAACTTAGGACTACCCTTTTAGCAGTTCCAGTGGGTATGGTGTATCTCAGAGCAGCTAGTGACAAATGGGTAAAGCAAGCATTAAATTATATGTCTATGGTATATTTTTGTATTTCTTTCATACATGCATGTGATCAATAATATTAGGATATCAAAGATCCTATAGAATTGTCTGGAGGTTTAGAATGATCTATTGTACATAGGTTTAAATATATTTTATGTTAATTTCCCCATTGTGAAGAGATTTTCGTATAGCTCTGTTGTGAAAGAGTATTAAATAAATCAGTAACTAGCCAAAATATCTCATTATTAACTGCAAATCATCTCCAATTCTCCATATGAGTAGTTGAAAAGAGGAAATATCTTTAAAATAAAACTAAGGGGGGGCACGTTGGTGGCTCAGTTGGTTGAGCATTCGACTCCGGGTCAGATCATGATCTCAGGTTTCTTGAGTTCCAGCCCCGCATTGGGTTCGCTGCTGTCCGTGCAGAGCCCACTTCGGATCCTCTGTCTCCCTCTCTCTCTGCTTGGCACCTGCTTGCACCTGCCCTCTCTCTTTCTCAAACAAATAAGACTGATGAGCAAACAAACATAGTGGCTATCAAGCAGATTGTAAATATATAATGTGTAATTAAATTCTGCAGTGACATTCAGGTGTATTGGGGTATTAACATTGTTATGTTCATCAAAAAGGGAAAGAAAATAACTAAGTGACAAACATAAATATTACTCAAATTACCAAACAAGTAGCACACGGTTTTAAAAAATGATTTTAATAAAAATTTGGCATTAGTAATTATTTACGACATATAACTAATTTATGTCTAATATTGATACATGCTTGGTTACATATTGTTTTCATATTTTATGGTTTGATGAAAGTATTCATAGGAAAACACCCATTGAGGTGTACTTTATAAACTGTATTTGATAGAAATACTAAAATCTAGTCATTTGGTATGTTTCAAAGCATATTGATTTTAATTTGGAAGATATCATGAGTAAAATGCTTAAAGTCTACAAAATGTCTTCAACATTTAGTAAAAAATAGCAGTAAATAGACAATTGTCAACGTAACTAAACTGCTCACCTACAGCGTATATACACACATACACATACGCACATGCACACAAATACACAATAGTACCACAAAGCTTCCCACAAACTCTCTATTGTATTAAATGAGATGGAATAGCAAATGTGATATTTTATACCAGAGCCCTATTAAAAATTCTTTAATCTGAAATGTATTTGAAGTCTGCCCTTCTAAGTAATCAACATGGTAATTATTTCAGGAATCCAGCTTTTTTTTTTTTTGATGATTATCTTTAGAAAGATTGACACAAAATAAATGGATAGTATCAGCTATATAAATGCTTACAGTATATTATTATACTTTAAAATTTTATTCATGGCAGTTTTGTACAACCCAGTTGCTTATAATTTGCTGTAATTGCTCCTCAAATAGAGCATTAAGTTTTATGGCTTCATATTTTCCTTGACTAAAAGGCTTTATTACCATAACAATGCACAGAAAATGGAAATATTGATACCCATAACCTCTAAGTAATGTTTGCTTATTATTTAATGTACGGATATGCAGCTTAATTCTAAATGAATCAGAAAGTACCAAGGAGTTTTGTTTTGTTTTGTTTTCTCCCCCTAACATATTATTTCTGTCCTAATGGTCTTAGAAGTCTTCGAGAGTAGCGACATTGTATTTTATTATGCATTTTCGTGTATAACAAGGAAGAGGTCTCTGCTAATACCTGAAATAAAAAGAACAGTGTTCTAATTTAAACCTTGGTTTCTTATTTTTCCACAGACCGATGCCCTTTGTGGGAGCATCGAAATTTATAGCCAAGCTCAGATCTATTAGGATCAAGACATAAAAGGAAAAAAAAAAATGGTCTTTAGTGCAGAGGGAAATAACCTTTTACAATATTAATAAAGGCTCTCTATACTTACTATATTTCTTTGACCTATAATGTCAGAAATATAGATTGCACCCTTAAATCATGCACTTCTAGCTTCATACCAAATTTGCACAATTCGACTTTATCACAAATGTATCCAGATTTTTACAACATCTGGCACATTTATAGCAATTAGTTCTGGGCAGGCTGTAGTGCCGCCAGTCTAAATTGCACAGTCCAAGAACATACACAAATTATGATTAATAATGATTTATTCAATGATGAAGTAATTCATCTTAGTCAGTTAAAGCCTACAACTATAAGAGTTGACAGTTGTGATTTGTGCTATGGTTTTCTTTGATATCATCAAGTTCTTTCTCAACGTTGAACCAAATGGATACAAAAAGTGAAAAGCAGTTGAAATAAATACTATGCCATGGTAAAACATTCTTTATACTCATGGGGTAAAATGATAAAATCTCACCAATTATACCAATTTCTTTTCAAAATAGATGAGTAAAGCACAGTGTTTGCAATACTCTGAGAGATCTTGTAAATCTTAATTAATTCAGTTTTATCACCAATTGGCTAAAAGCCTTCTGCCATTTATAAAGAGTTTCATATATTAAAAACCTAATAAAATATTTGAATTATGATTAACAGTGTTGATTTTTTGAAACACTGAACTATAATTTGTGGGTTTTCTGTATCCCTTAAGTTGGAATTTCTTTCCCCTTTTTCTGTGCTTATCTGTACTCTGTTTATGTTCAAGTTCTGCAAGGTGCTTCCCTAGCAACGTTTTTTTGGTGAATTTTTTTCCCAGATCACAGAATTTGGAATTAATTGCATTTATCTTGGTATACCTATTGCTATTTCATTTATTGATGATAATGCAACATTGTTAAGTATCCGATCCTGTATATTCTGTATTCCTCATAATGTTGACATAGTATGAGGTACACAGTAGGTATTTTAAAATTTTTGCTGCTCTGTTTTGGAAAAGACATGAGCATTATGGCTCATTTGAGTGCATCTTCAGGAGAGTAAGTTTTTTTTCTTTTTTATGACAAAATGTTAATAAAATTTGCAGTGTGATCTCAATCTTAAAAAAAAATTTAGACCTGTGCCCCTCCTCCATCCTGTATGTGAACAGGGACACGAGATTGATTATCACCAATGGAGGGAGATAATGCCTTCTCAATTCTCTCTTTCCATTTGCAGAGGACCTATCATTGGATCATGGCCCTGGGAGATGGCTGAACTACAGGGTACTAGGTAGTCATTTATCTCTAATTCTGTATTGGAAGAGAACACTCACTGATCATTAACACCCATTTTGACTTTATGTGGATAAGAATTCATTTTCCATTGTGTTAAGCTACTGAATTTGGGAGTTTTTGTGTTTGAAAAGCTGTTATTAATGTGTTTAAATAGGGATCGTCATTCTTATTTTTATCTTTAAATTGGATTGATTGTATTATTTCTATTACCCTAAATGGGCTTCTCTTATTTTTTCATGATTATGTATTACTGTGTTATTGTAAAATAAAACAAAACATACCTAGTGGCAGTCCCCTTCCATGTGCCAGTAGGAAGGCACATTTTTCATGTCAGTACACTTCTCGCTATGCATATATTTTGATAATCAACCTGATCTTAATGAAATTACACTGATTTCTTGGACCTTGGGCTAAGTCTGAACTATTGTTGGATGCCTCCAGATAATCTTCATTTCTCTAGCACTGACCCACAAACTCTCACTGAACCTATTCAGTTCTCAGGGATAATAAACTCATTATTTTTTCTCTAGCTTCACTGAGGTAATAATAGACAAACTAAAATGAAATATATATGTATATTACAGTAAAGATATATATCATATTAATATATAACATATATGATAAATATATATGTGATATATATGATATATATATGATAAATATATATATTATATATATGATAAATATATCATATATATTATATATATATTAAGGTATACATCGTGATGATTTAAGATATACATACCCATTGTGAAGTTATTACCACATTCAGGAATATTAAATTCATTACCTCACCTAGTTAGTATTTTTGTATGCGTGGGTGTTGAGAACACTTCAGATGTACTCTCCTAGCAAATTTCTGGTATACCATACTGTGTCCTTAAATATAATCACCATGTTGTATATTAGATCCTCAGAATTCATTCACCTTGTGCCTGAAACTTTGTACTTGAAAACCACCATTATATTCTGTTTCTATGTTTTTGGCTTTTTTAGTGTCTACATATGAATGAGGTCATATTGGATTTATCTTTGGGTGTTTGTTTTATTTCAGTTAGCATAATGCCCCCCCCCCCAGCTTAATCTACATTATTTCAAATGACAGAAGTTTCTGTCATAAAAGAATGGCTGAATAATACTCCATTGTATCACATATACCACATTTTCTTTTTCTATTCACCCATTGGTGGACACTGAGGTTGTTTTCATATCTTGACTGTTATGGATAGTGCTACAATGGTTGTAAGAGTGCAGACGTCTTTTAAAATACCGACTTCAATTCCTTTGGATATATGCCCATAAGTGGGGCTGCTAGACCATATGGTAACTCTGTTTTGAATTTTTTAAAAATTTTTAAATGTTTTTATTTATTTTTGAGAGCGAGAGAGACAGAGAGAGACAGAGCACGAGCTGAGGAGGGGCAGAGAGGGAGGGAGACACGGAATGAGAAGCAGGCACCAGGCTCTCAGATGTCAGCAAAAAGCCCTACGTGGGGCTTAAAACTCACAAACCACGAGATCATGACCTGGACCAAAGTTGGACGCTCAACCAACTGAGCCACCAGGTGTGCCTCTATTTTTAATTTCTTGAGGAAATTGCATGCTGCCTTCCTTAAGAGCTGTACCAACTTACCTACCTGCCAGCAATGTACAAGGATTCCCTTTTCTTTACACCCTTGCTAATGCTTGTTTTGATAATAGCCATTCTAACAAATGTGAAGTGATATCTCATTGTAGTATTGATTTGCATTTTTCTCATTACTAGTGATGTTAAACATCGTTTTATATGTGTGTGTGTGTGTGTGTGTGTGTGTGTGTGTGTGTGTATATATATATATATATTTGCCTTTTGTATATCTTTCTCAGAAGAAATACCTATTCAAGTCTTTTGTCCATTTTTAAAATTTAGACCATTTTTAGAGCAATTTTATGTTCACATCAAATGTGAAAGGTTCACATATTTCATTTATGTCCTTAGTCCCCATAAATTCCTTCATTATCAACATCTTCCAACAGACCGATGCATTGTTGCAATTGACAAACCACATTGATACATCATAATCACCCAAAGTATAGTTTGCATAATGCTTCACTCTTTGGCTTGTGTATTCATCATTAAAGTATCATACACACCATCTTCACTGCTTTGCCTATCTGGGTCCCACCCCCCAGCCCGGGTAAACACTAATCTTTTCTTTTTTACTGTCTACATGTTTTTGCCTTTCACAGAATGTCATATGATTTGGATCATACAGTATATAGCATTTTCAGATTGACTTCTATCCGTTAGTAATATGCATTTAAGTTTTTCCTCCATGTCTTTCATAGCTTGATAGCTCTTTTCTTTTTAGCACTGAATAATATTCCACTATGTGGAAGTACCACGATGTATTTATCCATTCACCTACTGAAGGACATCTTGGTTGCTTCCAGGTTTTGGAAATTACAATTAAAGAAGCTACAAACATCCATGTGCAGGTTTTTGTGGGGACATGGTTTTCAAGTCCTTTGGGTAAATAGAAAGGAGCATGATTTCTGGGTCACAAGAGTCTTTTTAGATTTGTAAGAAATTGACACACTGTCTTCCAGAGTGGCTGTACCATTTTGCATTTCTGCCAGCAGGGAATGAGAATTCCTTTTGTCCACATCCTCACCAGCATTTAGCATTCTCATTGTTCTGGCTTTTAGCCATTTTAACAGCTGTGCAATAGCAACTCATTCTTTTAACTTGATGTTCCCCAGTGACATATGGTGTGGATCACCTGTTCATAAGCTTAATGTCATCTATGTATTTTCTTCGGTAAGGTTTCTGTTCACATCTTTGGCCAGTTTTTTAATAAGGCTGTTTATTTTTGTTTAATTTTATGACCTCTTTGTGTATTTTGAATAACAGTTTTTATCAGATCTGCTCTTTACAAATATATTCTCCCAGTCTGTGGCTTGTCTTCTAATTCTCTTGACATTATCCTTTGTGGAGCAAATATTCTTAATGTAAATAAAGCCAAGCTTATCAATTATTTCTTTCATGCATTGTACCTTTGATGTTGTATTTTAAAAGTCATTGTCATCCTCAAGGTTATCTGGTCTTAGTCCTATGTTTTCTTCTAGGTATATTATAAATTTGTGTGTACGTTTAGATGTGTGATCCATTTTGAGTTAATTTTTGTGACAGGTATAAGGTCTGTGTCTATATTCACTTTTTTTTTTTTTTTTTTTTTTTTTTTGCATGTGAATGTCCAAATGTTCCAGCACCATCTGTTGAAAAGTCATTTATCCATTGTATTGCCTTCACTTCCTTGTCAAAGGTCAGGTGACTGTTTATGTGTGTTCATTTCTGGGCTCTCTTATCTATTCCATTAATCTGTTTGTCCATTCTTTAACCAATAAAACACTGTTTTGATTACTATGGCTGTATAGTAAGTCTTCAAGTCAGATAGTGTCAGTCTTGCTACTTTGTTCTTTTCCTTCAATATTATGCTGGCTATTCTGAGTCTTTTGCCTCTCCATATAAAGAGTTTGTTGATGTCCACAAAATTACTTGTTTGGATTTTCATTTGAATTGCATCAAATCTGTACATCAAGTTGGAAAGAACTTGACCATAGTGTGTCTTGTTATCTGTGAATATGGAATCTGTCGCCATTTATGTAGTTCTTCTTTCATTTAATTTATCGCATTTTGTAGTTCTCTTCATACAGATCTTTTATATATTTTGTTAGGTTTATTCCTAAGCATTTCATTTTGTTTTTGATGCTAATGTAACTGAATTGTGTTTTTAATTTGAAATTCCACCTAATCATTATAGGAAAACAATTGACTACTATACATTACCTTTGTATCTTACAACTTGCTACAGTTGCTTATTATAGGAGGGTTATTTTGTCACTTCTTGGGATTTTCTACATATATGATCAGATCATATCACCTACAAATGAAGAGTTTTATTTCTCTCCTTTCCAGTGTGCATACTTTTTCTTTTCTTTTCTTTCTTTTTTTTTTTCTTTTTTTTTTTTTTGTCTTCTTGCATTAGCTCTAACTTTCAGTGTCATCTTGAAAAGGAATGGTATGAGGGAACATCCTTGCATTGTGTTTAATCTTAATGAGAAAGCTTTACGTTTCTCACTTTTAAGTATGATGCTAACTATACGTTTTTCATAGATATTCTTTATCACAGTCAGGAATTTCCCTATCTATTCCTAGATTTACTCACAGTTTTTATCATAAACGGGTGTTGGATTTTGTTATATGCTTTATTTTCTATTTATTGATATGATCATGTGATCTTTCTGTTTTAGCCTATTAGTGTGGTGGATTACATAATTGATTTTGGAATGTTGAATCAGCTTTGCCTACCTCAGATAAATCCTACTGGGCTATATTTTATAATCCTTTTCATGCATTGTTGGAATTGAGTTACTAATTGTATTGTTGAGGATTCTTGTGTCTGTGTTCAGGAGAGATACTGGTCTGTAGTTTTTTTGTAATGTCTTTGTCTGGTTTTGGTGTTAGAGTAATGCTGGCCTCAAAGAATGAATAAAGAAGTATTCATCTCTTTCTATACCCCGAAAGTGATTGTAGAGAATTAATATAATTTCTTCCTTAAATGTTTTCTAGAATTCATCAGTGAACCCATCTGGGCCTGGTCATTCTTTTGGGGAAGTTATCAGTGATTTCTTTATTTCTTTAATAAATATTTTATTTATTTAATAAATATAGGCCTATTCAGATAATCTATTTCTTATTATGTGAGTTTTGGCAGATTGTAATTTTCAAGGATTTGACCCATTTAATAATATTTGTGGGCATAGTTATTCATTGTATCCTTTGCCCTTTTTAAATTAGATTATTGATTCATTGATTTTTTTTATTGAGCTATACAAGTGCATCGTGTATTTTGGGTATTAAGTCCTTATTAAATACATGGTTTGCAAATATTTTCTTACATGGTGTAGGTTGATTTTTCATTTTGTTATTTTCTTTGATGTGCAGAAGCTTTTTAGTTTGATGTATTTCCACTTCTTTTTCTTTTCTTTCTTTCTTTCTTTCTTTCTTTCTTTCTTTCTTTTTTTTTTTAATTTTTGCTTTGCTCAGTAAGTGTGATCCCTCTAGCTTTGTTCTTCCTTCTGATATTGCTTTGGCTATTTTGGGGTCTTTTTGGCTCCATACAAAATTTAGGATTTTTTTTTCTATTTCTGTACAAGATGGCATTGCAATTTTGACAGAGATTATATTGACTCTGTAGATCGCTTTGGTAGTATAGATATTTTAGCAATATTAATTCTTCCTGGACAAGATATCTTTCCATTTGTTTGTGTCTTCTTGAATTTCCTTCATCCATGTATTTTACTTTTCAGTATACAGATCTTTCACCTCTTCTAGTTAAATTTATTCCTGGGTATTTTATTGCTATTATAAATGGAATTATTTTCTTTATTTTTGTATAATTTGTTGTTAATGTATAGAAATGAAGATACTTTGTGGGAGTTCATTTTGTATCCTACAGTTTTACTTTATTTATTAGTTCTAACAGTTTTTTGGTGGTGTCTTTTGGGTTTTCTATATTTAAGATCATGTTATGTGCAGAGACAATTTTACTTATTCCTTTCCTATTTATTTTACTTATCCCTTTCCTATGTATTTTACTTTTATTTTATTTATTGTATTTTATTCATTTTTGTTCTAATTGCTCTGCCTAAAACTTCCTGTATTATATCGAATAGATACGGTGAGGGAGGGCACTGTTGACTTGTTTTCTGATGTTAGAGGAAAAGCTTTCAGTTTTTCACCACTGAGTGTGAGCCCATCTGTGGGCTTCTTGTATAAGACCTTAATTATGTTGAGGTACATTCCTTCTAATTTGCTGAGATTTTTATCTTGAAATGATGTTGAAATTTATAAAATGTTTTTTTTCTGTATCTCTTGAGATAGTCATGTGATTTTATCCTTTATTCTGTGAATGTGGTATATCCTATTATTTGTGTATGTTGAACCATCCTTGCATCCCAAGGACAAATGATAATGGAAAATGGTGTATGATCCTTTGAATGTGCTGTTAAATTCAGTTTCCAAAACTTTGTTCAGTTTTTGCATGTGTGTTCACCAGGGATATTGGACTCTAGTTTTCATTCTTGTAGTGTTCTTATATGGCTTTAGCATGAAGACAGTGCTGGCTTTGCAAAATCAGATTGAAAGTGTCCCCTTCTCTTTAATTTTCCGGATGAGTCTGAGAAGGATTGGGGTTAATTCCTTAAATGTTTGGCAGCATTCATCCATGATGCCATCTGGTCTTGGGCTTTTTGGGGCGAGGGGGTAGTTTTTGATTACTGCTTCAATCTTCTTACTAGTAATTAATTGGTTTTGATTTTCTGTTTCTTCATGATTCACTCAGTAGGTTTTAAGGAATTGATCTATTTTTTTCCAGATTATCCACTTTGTTGGCTTATCACTGTTTATAGTAGTTTCTTATGATTCTTTGTATTTCTGTGGTACAAGTTGTAATATCCCTCCTTTTATTTATAATTTTATTATTTAAACCCTCTTATCTTTGGTCGGTATAGCTAAAGATTTGTCAATTTTGTTTATCTTTTCAAAAAGCCAGCTCTTATTTTCACTGGTCTTACTGTCTTTTGATTCTCTATTCCATTTACTTTCCTCTATTCTTCATTCTTTCCTTCATTCTGCTAACTTTGGGCATATTTTGTTCTTTTGCTAGTGCCTTGAGGTGTGAAGTTGGTTATTTATTTGAGGGTTTTTTTTTTTTAATGTATGCATTTGCCACAGCAAACTTCTCTCTTAGAACTGCTTTTGCTGTTTCCCATAAATTTTGGTATATTATGACTCCATTTTCATTTGTCTCAAGAAACTTTATGATTTCTTCTTTGACTCACTGCTTGTTCAAAAATGTGTTGTTTAGGTTCCACGTGTTTGTGAACTTTGTAGTGTTCCTTCTGTTACTGATTTTTAGTTACAGACCACCATGGTCGGAAAAGACACTTGGTATGATTTCACTCTTCCTGAATTTGTTAAGACTTCTTCTGTGACCTAACATATGATCTATTCCAGAGAATGTTCTATAAGCACTTGAAAAGAATGTATTATTGTTGGATGGAATGTTCTATAAATGTCCATTAAGTCTGTAATTGGTTATAGTGACTTTCAAGTTCACAGTTTCCATATTGGTATTCTTTATTGGATTATCTAATTGTTCTTGAAAGTGGGGTATTAAGGCCCTCTATTATTATTATATTCCTGACTATTAGTTCCTCCTGTTATGTTAATATCTGATTTATATACAAAAGTGCCCTAATACTGGGTGCACATGCAGTTATGATTTCTATCTACTGTAATTAAATGACTTTGTATTTATGTAGTGACCTTAATTGTTTCTCATGGCAGATTTTAACTGAAAATTTGTTTGGTCTAGGTATAGCCACCCCTGCTCTCCTTTGGTTACTGTTTGCATAGAATAATTTTTTTCTGTCCATTCGCCTTCAGCCTACAGGTATCCTTAAAGCTAAAGTGAGTCTCTTGTAAGCAGCATAGTGTTATATCCTGTTTTTTTATCCATTTGGCCACTCTATGTCTTTTAATTGAATAATTTAATCTATTTATATTTAATTTCACTATTAGTAGGTAAGGACTTACTATTGCCATTTATTGTTTTTTTCATTGTTTTGTAGTTTCTTCCTGTCTTTCTGTCTCCCTTTTGATTTGTGTTGTTGTTATTATGTTATACTTTGATTCCTTTCTCTTCATCTTTTGTTTCTACTAGAATATTTTTTGTGACTATCCTGAGGCTTCCATAAAACATCTGATAGTTATAAAATACTATTTTAAGCTGAGAACAATTCAGTTCCATACAAAAACTCTACCCTGTTACTTCTCCTCAATTCCTCATATTATGCTATTGATGTCACACTTTAATATTTTCATATTGTGTATCTTTTAATGATTTATTATAGCTTTGGTTATTTTTAATACTCTTTTCCTATAACTTTTATAGTAGAGTTAAAGTGATTTACACATCACCATTGCAACACAGAGTATTCTGATTTGACTACATATTTTTTTATAGTTTGTTTATTTTGAGAAAGAGAGAAAGGGTGAGAGAGAGTGAGCACAAGTGGGGGAGAGGCAGAGAGAGGGAGAGAGAGAATCCCAAGCAGGCTCCACACTTAGTGCGGAGCCTGATGTGAGACCTGACCCCACCACCAGGAGACCAGGACTTCCTGAGCTGATATCAAGAGTTGGATGCTTAAACAACTGAGTCACACAGGTTCCCTACTACATATTTATGTTTTCCTATGTGTTTTATTCTTTTGTATGTTTTCATGTTATTATTTAGTGTCCTTTCATTTCAAATTGAATATTTTCTTTAGTATTTCTTACAGGTCAGGTCTAGTGGTGAGGGACTGTTCGAGCTTTTGTCTGAGGGTGTCTTTATCACTCCCTCATTTCTGAAGAGCAGCTTCACTGGGTATGGTATTCTTGTTTGGCAGGTTTTTCAAAGTATTGAAAAAAATTATTCCCACAAAGACACTTTTGTCCATGGATTGCTGCCAAATTTTTGTTTCTATGGAGAGATATGAATGGAAGACCTCTTACTTTGCCATCTTGCTGAAATATTCTTTTGGATTACATTTATCTGAATAATTGTGGTATTTATTTTATTGACACAGATGTGATCACAAACTACTCTTGTGCTGATGAGAAAAATAACCTCACTCTGCAAGCACTGATTTTTTTTTTTTAAATCATGATGAGATGATTCTGCCTATAGAAGAGAAACTTACTGTATTTTCTTCCTTGGTTGGTAATTTTTTGAGATCATTCTTAGTAAGGCCAACAAAGGAGAATTCATCGATAATCTTAACTAAAGGCAAACAAGTGGGGAAATGTTTTTCAGCTGGTTTGTTCTACTAAGCATAAGGACCAAACATGATTGATATGTCCATCTTTCTCACAATTATGGAACAACAGGTAACTGAGTCTTCACAGACTTCAGTGGCCCAGAACTGCTCCCCTCCCATCTCTTCCTTTGCCCCTTGTTTCTGGTAATATTTTCAGCCATTTTTAGTTACCCAAAAATGTGATATAACTCTTTGTCCCTCCCTCTTGTCAGTTTACACCCTTAATGGTTTTCAAATCAGTGTCTCTCTCAATCTCTCTCTGTCCCTCCCCCTCCAACCCACAAAAACATCTGACATCCTTAATTCTGCCTTCTCCACTCAAATGTATCACAAATCCATCCCATATAATTTCTGAGTGTTCCCAAGTGAAAAACAGGATTACATAAATCTCTTGCTAATAATAAGTTCTTTCCCATGAGACTCTTAACTCCTACATTGTACGTTTTTTTTTCATAACTGATGATTCTATGTCCAGAACAGTGCTAGTACTCAGCACTTGTGAATAAAGAATCTCATTATAGGGAAATCTGAAAGCCTTATCTGAACTTGACTTTAGCTTTAGGGCCATTTTGGCTTATGTAATATCATTAATGAACTTACCACCTCCATTATAGAGTTTAACTGTGTCCACCTGCAAATTCTGCCATTGGCTGTAGCCAACTAGCATCTATATAAGAGTGTGTGGGCAAAGGGACAACTTGACTGTTTTTAAGGTCGTATTGCTGTCAGTGCTTTTCTGTTTATCTTTTTTTTTTGTAGTTCACTTGGCTTTTGACAAACTACATTGATTTCTAATCTAACAGCTTCTATGATTTACTGTTTTGTTTTTATTTTCTCAACTCATCTTCAGCTATTTCTAGAGTTTCTGTTTTCTGATTCTTCCTTATTTCTGTGGGAATTTTATGTCTCTAGCTTTACTTCTTAGTTTCTCTCAATCCTCTGTTGCTGTAATGACCCTATTATTACCTGCTCTTAGTGATGCTGTCTAGATTTTTATGTAATGCTGTAGGACTTGTAAAAAGACCACACACTTGTCACCTGGCACTGTGATGTAGTAATAATGGCTAATTCCTATTTTGGGAGTATCTGGTAAAGTTTTAAAAGTCAACAACAGCCAGAAATTCCAGAAGTTGCCACTGATAAGCATGCTTAGAATAATGCTTGGGCATGGGATTTGTGAGACAATGCTACTGAATTGAAAATGGGACAATTGAAATTGGAGTCACTGAATTCACGTTTATTACTAAGGTTGGGAAAGCTCAAGATCATAAACCAATTTAAAAGAAAGTCAGGCTTGTGTTCAAGAGCCATATTTAAAACAGGGCCAAATAAATAAATAAATAAATAAATAAATAAATAAATAAATAACTAGCAAACAGGGCCAAATTCAAGGTCATAGATCAGGAAGAGTCATGAAGGATTCCTTGAGTTAACTTAGTATGAAAGAATCAGAGATTCTGTGACATAGAAAGAAGCTGAACCATGATTAACTTTACCCTCTCTTGCCTTTCATAGGAGCCTGTAAGTGATTACCGAGCCTTGAAAGGAAATTCTTAATCAGGGAGATAAGTAGTCCAAGAACAAGAGAAATTCCAGTATACTGATTGGAACTGCAACAAAAATGTGATCAGTTGGAGCCACATATATCCTTAAAGGAGCATTGTCTTCTCTAGGAATATTTTCTTTTACCTTTTTTACCTTGATATTCCCGATGTTAATACATTACCACCATCTATAGCATCTTAGAGCCACCTTCAGCTACTTGCTACGTATGTTTTGCTCTCAGATACAAGGACAATGAGGAAAAGGAAGACGTTTCATCACGACAATGAAGCAGCATGGCATGTTTCTGTCATATAAGGGCCATTCTCCCCTTATGTGAAGTTCCCTAGAGAGTATTTCTTTTCCCAGGAAGGAAATTTTATGTACATCTTTGGATAATCAGTGTCAAGAAGAGCACAATGGTGCAAACATATTCTTTCTTTTCATGATTGTTCACAGTTCTCAGTCCCAGTTGAAAAGACCTTTCTTCCTGATTTTGTACAGCACTGAATATACTGTCAATAAGTCATAAAAATTTCTGCAACTTCCTTTGCTTTCTCCTCTTCTGCCAGGCATTACATGTCAACATAGTCAGTGAATGAGACAAGTTAGACATATTACATCAGGAGACTAAATCTCTAGGGTTGATGATATCCTTAGGGCAAGGTGCTCGATATTCTGACAGGTGCCTTTCTTAAATTAGACTTTTCCTGTGTGCCACATTCTCTGTAGCCACTCAAGAGCAGAGGCAGCGGTATCAGATTGATTTGGGGGCTGCTATCAAATATAAATAACAATTAACTCTCATGTCACCTTCTAGCAGGCAATCACAGTTGCAGGATGCCTGCACTTCAAGAAAGAATAAAGACATCCTCCTTTGGGCTGAATGATATGAGAGCCATATGTCATGATCAGAAGAATATTTCTGCAACCTAACTGAAATCCTCCACCATTATACCAGACAGAACTCTAATTCTAATTGCCGGTTAGACTCTATTTATGACAGAGAGTTCTCTTTCAGGTCTAAACTCCTTAGCATGGATTGAAAGGAACTTACGGACCCAAAGATACCTTTGTAACCTCGTCCCCAGCTAGGCTCCACAATGCCATAAATTGTAGAAAAATGAATCATTGTTTTCTGATATGACTACATAGTTCCCACCCATAAGTCTTTCCTTATACTTGTTTTTATTCATTTATTTTTTGGGGGAATACTCTGGTCTCTATTTCACAATTAACTAGTCTATTAGATTTAGATTCAGCTTTAAGTTTAAAAAAGATAAAATATTAAAGTTTATTACCTTATTTAAAAAATTTTTGGTTTGAAATGCAGAAGGAACTTAAAGAATCTAGGACCAGTATGATGCAGTCATTAAGGGGCACCTGGGTGGCTCAGTAAAGTAAATGTTTGACTCCAGATTTCGACTTAAGTCATGATCTCACAGTTTATGGGTTCAAGCCCCATGTCCAGCTCCACACTGTCAGTGCTTGGGATTCTCTCTCTCTCTCTCTTTCTGCCCCTCCCCTGCTCATGAGCTGATGCACACTCTCTCTATACTTAAAAAAACAAGATGTATTCATTAATGTCAAAGTCCTAGATTTCTTCTTACTTGCAGTCATGCTATCTTCACCATATGCCTTCCTACCCTTTGCTTTAATACAGCCCTTCAGGTGTCAGCTACCAGAATTGGAAAGAGGAGAAGAATGGACACTCACTAAAGACACTTTCTGTAGCTCACACATTCCTCTTATATTCCGTCTGTCATTACTTATTTACATCACCACATATAAGCTATAACAAAAATATAACCTTCGTTTTGGGTGTTCATGTGACCGGCTAACATGGTGGTTTTATTTTGAGAAAATAGCAAAGAATGAGAATCAAGAAACAACTAGAATATTCTGCCCCAACTGGTTGGTGAACTTTTCTAGCTATTCCTGGCCCCTGGAGCAAAGCAGATTAATCTCTTACCCATTTTCAAATAGAAACTTGTTAAAACATTATTTTACCATGATAACAACTCATATTCACTTAAATCTTAATGACTCATAAAAAGAGAAGCTGGAACTATATATGAAGGAAATGAAGATTTTGTTTGTCAGCTTTGTGACCTTCTAATTTAGGAAGAAATATCTGTGTGTGTGTGTGTGTGTGTGTGTGTGTGTGTGTGTATCTGTCTGTCTGTCTGTCTCTCTCTCTCTCTCTCTCTCACACACACACACACACATATACAAGTATTTTGAAGTTCTAAAGTTCAGTTTCCTCATTAAAAAAAAAAAATAGTAGTAGTTGCTTCTTGGTGTTTTAGAGAGTTTTAAAATGAGGTTCTGTATGAGAAAATGTTTTCTAAATTATAGGTTGTATTAACTTTTTTAAATGATGGCCAGGTAAAAAATTGACCCTAGTGTACTCTAGCATTATGATTCTTTTAGGATATAAATGGAAAAAATGATCAAATTCTATTAATTCAACTATAGATCAAGAAGACTAGTATATATGAATTTAAGTTCCCCTTGTTTAGGCAGCAGATACTTTTTGAGTATCTTTTATTGTCTGAACACTAATTTGGGCCCTGGACTATAAGAGATAAGAGGACAGAATTTTCACTCACGGAGCTTATAATTGAAAGGAGAATATATATTCGAATAATGATGTAATATGGCATAATTATACGTTGAAGGAGATGTATTATATGAATGTATAAAAATGGAACATGGGAATTTGTAGGGGTATTTAGGAAATGATGGCTTTCTGAGGCTGTGATGTTTAAATATTAATCTGAAGTCTAAGAAGAGTAACTATGCAAAGAGAAACATTTGTAGGAGAACAGAGAAAAGGCAAATTGCAGGTAGAGGAAAGAGTATGTGTTAGGACCTTGAAATCAGAAGGGTCATAGGAACATTTAAGGATATTGACATGTTCACTTAACTGTTGGGAGCCCTAGTTTCCTAGTTTATAAAATAGAAATAATTATGAGTCCAAATTTCTTCACAGAGAATAAAACATAAGGTTATTTATAAACAGTCAAATACTACAAAAAAAACGATTCTGTTTATCTATTATAAATGATAAAGCTGTAGGTGTTACATGCTTACTATGTGGTTTTCAACGCCCCTGCTTTTTGCAGTTAGGACTTTACTTTGTGCTGAATGGTCTAATTTATTTGGGTTTAATCAGAAGGAGAAACTAAAAGTTTAGATTTGGGAGGAAAAGTAGTAAAAACTACCAATCCTAGAAAGATACATGGATGCCCCGTTATTGGTGTCATCTGAGGGGAACCAGGGACTGGTTGGGGAACCAGTCCCTAAGCTTTATATAATCCTGGTTATTTATTTATCTGTAATTGTTAGTGGAAGAAGGAGAGTATGGAAGAGACGGCCCAGCAAATACATCTCTAAACACGACATCCTGATCTCACACCTAGATCCAATATTCCCAGCTAGTCTCCTGACGTTTATGTTTGAACTAACACAGTCAGATATTGCCAAGGCCTCTGCTCAAGAACCACATTCCACTGAAATCCACTCAACATGACAGTCTTCATTCCACTGTAAGAAATACATTTGGTTGCCACTGTGTATTACAGTTGCTTGTAGACCACACAAAGGCAATGTGGTATGCCCCAAAGACCTTTAGCCTTCTTACTATAATTAACTGCTCCTAAATTTAACAAAAATCAGACAGAAAATTCCAATGTGTTACAGCATTCATTGCAAGGCAAAACTCAGTCTTTCTAACTAATTTTAAAATTCAGCATGTTATTTAGAAGCAATGATTATAGTGAGTGCCTACTATGCAGAAGGTGAACTTTTTGCTTCTTTCACCCAGCTTGCCTGATTTAAATATCCTTAACAAGCCATGTGATTTATCAGATAAAGCATTATTCTTTCATGTTGGCACTAAGGAAACATATTTTGACAAATAGTAAATTGCATAATCATATAGCTTAAAAGTAGGTGAGCTGGATTTTCAAATAAAGTCTACCTTACTCGACATCCAGTGTTTGTTCTCTTATAATTACCCCTCCCTTTGCAACTTTCCCCTCATGCCTCCACCCCCGCATACATTCTATAGCAAGTTATATAAAGATTGTTGAGAAGATGTAATGGACTTGACTGCTTTTGCTAAAACTGTCCTCATTAAAGCTATGACACCTTAGGTCAATAAAGAGAAGAGAGAACCTGTTTGACTTGCAGAATCATAGATTCTGTTTAATTGACTTTCTGACACTTAAACTATATCTTCTACCTTAATTTCAAAATAAGATATGTACCTACTATCTTTAGTCCCCTCCTAATTCAGTCCCACTGATAAACCTTAATAATTCACAAACTGTATTAAACCATGAGAGCCTTGAGCAGTAGAACCAAACAGGGAGGTTTTTGATACCTGCTTCTTGGGAGTTATGATTCAAGAATACATTTTCTCAGACATTCTTGATTTTTAAAGATTTACAACATCACCAATTAAGTTATCCAAATAGCAAACAGCTCTGGCTATTTTAGTGTTCAAGGAACTCGTTTTAATTCTCTGCCTCCTTCTGTGGTATATAACATTGTACATCAAATGTCTAAAGTAAAACAGACTTTATGGATCTGATAGGGGAGATACCATTCCTCTTAATGCAGACTATTATAAAAGTAAACATAAGAGAGGTAAGAGATGTGATCTTAACAATTCCCACGATGCATAGTTCACATAATTCAAGATGTATCCTAAAAACTATGGCTGACATTTTCTTTTTCCAACTAATATAGTAGTAACACAATATGCAATTCCTATGTCTTCCTGCTTGGATTTCTTTTCATTTATTTTTATTTGAGTGGTTATGTTCATGATTTTATATTATTTCCCTAAGTAAATAATTTATTGACAGCTCTTTCTCCCCCTTTAAAGTCACATAATACAAATTTATATGTAATGCTGTCATATTCTAGCTATATTTCTTGATAGGGAATAAATGGTATTATGGAGGAGCCCACTACATACATTGCATAAGATTTAACATCTCTGAACTTGCCCTTCAAATGTCAGTGGCATTCTCCATGCCAATCATTGTGGCAAATTAAACCCTTCTCACATACACTCTTTTGTTTTTTTAATTTTATTTTTTATTTTTTAAAATTTACATCCAAATTAGTTAGCATGTAGTGAAACAATGATTTCAGTAGTAGATTGCTTAATGCCCCTTACCCATTGAGCCAATCCCCCCTCCCATAAACCCTCCAGTAACCCTCAGTTCGTTCTCCATATTTATGAGTCTCTTCTGTTTTGTCCCCCTCCCTGTTTTTTATTATTTTTGCTTCCCTTCCCTTATGTTCATCTGTTTTGTCTCTTAAAGTCCTCATATGAGTGAAGTCATATGATTTTTGTCCTTCTTTGACTGACTAATTTCACTTAGCATAATACCCTCCAGTTCCATCCACGTAGTTGCAAATGGCAAGATTTCATTCTTTTTGATTGCTGAGTAATACTCCATTGTATATATATACACCACATCTTCTTTATCCTTTCATCCATTGATGGACATTTGGGCTCTTTCCATACTTTGGCTATTGTTGATAGTGCTGCTATAAACATGGGGGTGCATGTGTCTCTTCGAAACAGCACACCTGTATTCCTTGGATAAATGCCTAGTAGTGCAATTGCTGGGTCGTAGGGTAGTTCTATTTTTACTTTTTTGAGGAACCTCTGTACTGTTTTCCAGAGTGGCTGCACCAGCTTCCATTCTCACTAGCAATGCAAAAGAGATCCTCTTTCTCTGCATCCTCACCAACATCTGTTGTTGCCTGAGTTGTTAATGTTAGCCATTCTGACAGGTGTAAGGTGATATCTTATTGTGGTTTTGATTTGTATTTCCCTGATGATGAGTGCTGTTGCACCTTTTTTCATATCAGTTGGCCATCTGGATGTCTTCCTTGGAGAAGTGTCTATTCATGTGTTTTGCACATTTCTTCACTGGATTATTTGTTTTTTTTTGGGTATTGAGTTTGATAAGTTCTTTATAGGTTTTGGATACTAACCCTTTATCTGACACGTTATTTGCAAATATCTTCTCCCATTCTGTCGGTTGCCTTTTAGTCTTCCTGATTGTTTCCTTCGCTGTGAAGAAGCTTTTTATGTTGATGAGGTCCCAGTAGTTCATTTTTGCCTTTGTTTCCCTTGCCTCTGGAGATGTGTTGACTAAGAAGTTGCTGCGGCCAAGATCAAAGAGGTTTTTGCCTGCTTTCTCCTCGAGGATTTTGATGACTTCCTGTCTTACATTGAGGTCTTTCATCCATTTTGAGTTGTTTTTGTGTATGATGTAAGAAAGTGGTCCAGGTTCATTCTTCTGCATGTCCCTGTCCAGTTTTCCCAGCACCACTTGCTAAAGAAACTATCTTTATTCCATTGGATATTCTTTCCTGCTTTGTCAAAGATGAGTTGGCCATACGTTTGTGGGTCTATTTCTGGGTTCTCTATTCTGTTCCATTGATCTGAGTGTCTGTTCTTGTGGCAGTACCATACTGTCTTGATGATTACAGCTTTGTAGCATAGCTTGAAGTCTGGGATCGTGATGCCTCCTGCTTTGGTTTTCTTTTCCAAGATTGCTTTGGCTATTCGGTGTCTTTTCTGGTTCCATACAAATTTTAGGATTATTTGTTCTAGCTCTGTGACAAATGCTGGTGTTACTTTGGTAGGGATTGCATTGAATATGTAGATTGCTTTGGGTAGAGTTGACATTTTAACAATATTTGTTCTTCCTATCCAGGAGCATGGAATCTTTTTCCATTTTTTAGGGTGAAATCTGGACACAGATTCCATTGTGTCTTCTTCAATTTCTTTCATAAGCTTTCTATACTTTTCAGGGTATAGATTTTTCACCTCTTTGGTTAGATTTATTCCTAGGTATTTTATGGTTTTTTGTGCAACTGTAAATGGAACTGATTCCCTGATTTCTCTTTCTGTCACTTCATTGTTGGTATATAGGAATGCAACCGATTTCTGTGCATTGATTTTATATCCTGCAACTTTACTGAATTCATGAATCAATTCTAGCAGTGTTTTTGTGGTTTTTGGGTTTTCCATATAGAGTATCATGTCATCTACGAAGAGTGAAAGTTTGAACTCCTCCTGGCCAATTTGGATGCTTTTATTTCTTTGTGTTGTCTGATTGCAGAGGCTCAGACTTCTAATACTGTGTTGCATAACAGTGGCGAGAGTGGACATCCCTGTCTTGTTCCTGACCTTAAGGGGATAGCTCTAAGTTTTTCCCCATTGAGTATTGTATTAGCGTTGGGACGTTCATATATGGCTTTTATGTTCTCGAGGTATGCTCCTTTTATCCCTACTTTCTTGAGGGTGTTTTTTCAAGAAAGGATGCTGTATTTTGTCAAATGCTTTCTCTGCATCTTTTGAGAGAATCATATGGCTCTTGTCCTTGCTTTTATTGATGTGATGAATCATGTTAATTGTTTTGCGGATATTGAACCAGCCCTGCATCCCAGGAATAAATCCTACTTGGTCGTGGTGAATATTTTTTTTAATGTATTGTTGGATCTGATTGGCTAATATCTTGTTGAGGATTTTTGCATCCATATTCATCAGGGAAATTGTTTATAGTTCTCCTTTTTAGTGGGGTCTCTGTCTGGTTTTGGAATCAAGGTAATGCTGGCTTCATAGAAAGAGTTTGAAAGTTTTCCTTCCATTTGTATTTTTTGAAACAGTTTCAAGAAAATAGGTGTTAACTCTTCCTTAAATGTTTGGTAGAATTCCCCTTGGAAAGCCATCTGGCCCTGGACTCTTGTTTTTTGGCACATTTTTTATTGCTAATTCAATTTCCTTACTGGTTATGGGTCTGTTCAAATTTTCTATATCTTCCTGTTTCAGTTTTGGTAGTGTATATATCTTTCTAGGAATTTGTCTATTTCTTCCAGATTACCCATTTTATTGGCATATAATTGCTCATAATATTCTCTTATTATTGTTTTTATTTCTGTTGTGTTGGTTGTGATCTCTCTTCTTTCATTCTCAATTTTATTTACTTGTGTCCTTTCCTTTTTCTTCTTGATCAAACTGGCTAGTGGTTTATCAATGTCGTTAATTCATTCAAAGAACCAGTTTCTGGTTTCATTGATCTATTCTACTGTTTTTGTTTTTTGTTTTGTTTTTTTTTTTCATTTCGATAGCATTAATTTCTGCTCTAATCTTTATTATTCCCTGTCTTCTGCTGGTTTGGGGTTTTATTTGCTGTTCTTTTTCCAGCTCCTTAAGGCGTAAGGTTAGGTTGTGTATCTGAGATCTTCCTTCTTTAGGAAGGCCTGGATTACTATATACTTTCCTCTTATGACTGCCTTTACTGCGTCCCAGAGGTTTTGGGTTGTGGTGTTATCATTTTCGTTGACTTCCATGTACTTTTTAATTTCCTCTTAACTGCTTGGTTAGCCCATTCGTTCTTTAGTAGGATGCTCTTCAGTCTCCAAGTATTTGTTAACTTTCCACATTTCTTCTTGTGGTTGATTTCAAGTTTCATAGTGTTGTGGTCTGAAAATATGCACGGTATGATCTTGATTTTTTTGTACTTACTTAGGGCTGATTTGTGTCCCAGTATATGGTCTATTCTGGAGAACGTTCCATGTGCACTGGAGAGGAATGTATATTCTGCTGCTTTAGGGTGAAATGTTCTGAATATATCTGTTAAATCCATCTGGTCCAGTGTGTCATTCAAAGCCATTGTTTCCTTGTTGATTTTTTGGTTAGATGATCTGTCCATTGCTGTGAGTGGGGTGTTAAAGTTTCGTACTATTAAGGTGCTACTTTCGATGAGTTTCTTTATGTTTGTGATTAATTGATTTATATATTTGGGTAATTTCCACATTTGGTATATAAATGTTTACAATTGTTAGGTCTTCTTGGTCTGTAGACCCCTTGATTATGATATAATGTCCTTCTGCATCCCTTGACACAGTCTTTATTTTAAAGTCTAGATTGTCTGATATAAGTATGGCTACTCAGACTTTCTTTTGTTGATCATTATCATAATAGACAGTTCTCCATCCCCTTATTTTCAATCCGAAGGTGTCCTTAGGTCTAAAGTGGGTCTCTTGTAAACAGCATATCAATGGATCTTGTTTTCTTATCCATTCTCTTACCCTGTGTCTTTTGATTGGAGCATTGAGTCCATTGATGGTTAGAGTGAGTGCTGAAAGATATGAATTTATTGCCATTATGATGCTTGCAGAGTTGGAGTTTCTAGTAATGTTCTCTGGTCCTTTCTAATCTTTCTAAACTCCTTTAATTTTTGTTTGTCTGGGAAACTTTTTATTTCTCCTTCTATTTTGAATGACCGCCTTGCTGGATAAAGAATTCTTGGCTGCATATTTTTCTGATTCAGCGCATTGAATATATCCTGCCACTCCTTTCTGGCCTGCCAAGTTTCTGTGGATAGGTCTGCTGCAAACCTGATCTGTCTTCCCTTGTATGTTATGGACTTTTTTTCACTTGCTGCTTTCATGATTCTCTCCTTGCCTGAGTATTTGTGAATTTGACTATGATATGCCTTGTTGATGGTCAGTTTTTGTTGAATCTAATGGGGGTCCTCTGTGCTTCCTGGATTTTGATGTCTGTGTCTTTCCCAGGTTAGGAAAGTTTTCCACTATGATTTGCTCACATCACCCTTCTATACCTGTTTCTCTCTCTTCCTCTTCTGGGACCCCTATGATTGTGATCTTATTCCTTTTTAATGAGTCATTGGTTTCTCTAATTCTTAAATCATGCTCTTTTGCCTTATTCTCCCTATTTTTTTCTGCTTCGTTTTTCTCTATAAGTTTGTCCTCTATGTCGCTGATGCTCTGTTCCGCTTCGTCCATCCTTGCTGCTGCTGCATCCTTCCGTGATTGCAGCTCAGTTATAGCATTTTTAATTTCATTCTGGATATTTTTTACTTCTTTTATCTCTGCAGAAAGGGATTCTAATCTATTTTCGACTCCAGCTAGCATTCTTATTATCGTGATTCTAAATCCTGGTTCAGACACCTTACTTGTATCTGTGTTGGTTAAATCCCTGGCTGTCGTTTCTTCGTGCTCTTTCTTTTGGGGTGAATTTCTTCGTTTTGTCATTTTGAAGGGAGAAGAGGAATTAATGAGGTAGAAAAATTGAAATTAAAAAAATTAAAAAAATATTAAAATTAAAAATTAAACACACACACGCAAATCGAATAGATGATGCTAGATCCTAGGTGTATTGGTCTGGGTACTGAAAGTGGTTTGACAGATTAAAGGGAAAAAAAAGAAGGGGGAAATCATTTGAGATTTTTTTTTCAACGTTTTTTTTGTTTTTTTTTTTTTTTTTTTTTTTT
>NW_026057589.1:3387091-3507865 GCF_023721935.1 Panthera uncia | reverse complement strand
CTGGCTGAAGTCGGACGCCCAACCGACTGCGCCACCCAGGCGCCCCGTTGAGATTTTGAAAAAATGAATACACTGAAGTAGACTAAAATGAGATGATGGGGGTAAAATAGAATTTGAAAAAATATACACAAAACTAAAGAATATAGTAGGAAAAAAATTAAAAATATTTTTAATAAAAATTAAAAATAAATATGATTTTTTTTGTTTTCTGTATTTAATAAAAAAGAAAATAAATGAAAAAGAAAAAAAAGATTAAAAAAGAAAAAAGATAAAAAATCATTTGAAAATTTGAAAAAGTGAATATAGTGTAGTAGACTAAAATAAAATGATGGAAGTAAAATAGAATTTGAAAAAAATTACATAACAGCAAAAAATATAGTAATAAAAATTAAATAAAAATATTTTAATAGAAATTGAAAGTAAAAATTAAGTTCTTTTTCTGTATTCAAAAAAAAAGAATCAAAAAAGAAAAAAGAAAAAAAAAAGAAAAAAAAAGGAAATTGTTTGAAAATTTGAAAAGGTGAGTACATTGAAGTAGACTAAAATAAAACAATGGAAGTAAAGTAGAATTTGAAAAAATTTACACAGAGCTAAAAAATATAGTAATAAAAATTAAAGAAAGATATTTTTAATAAAAATGAATTTTTTTCTTTCTGTATTCAAGAAAAAGAAAAGAATTGTAAAAGAGAAAAAGGAAAAAGAATAAAACAAAAGAAAGAAAATTGAATAGATGAACCTGCTAGCAAATTGAAGTAGGACTGAAATTGCTTCATTTTCCCCTAGAAGTCAGTCTGTGTAGCTCTTTATAGTCCATAAATTAAGCCGGTGGTGAGACTTGTGTTCTTGAAGAGCGAAGTTGGCCCAGTTGGGCGGCACTCATTGTAACAGTTCTGCTCTCCACTAGATGGTGTTGCTAGCCTATGGGGGTGGATTGTTGTGGGGCTAGTAGGTCGTATGTGCATGCGCAGGAGCCGTGAAAATGGCGCCACCCAGCCACCCAGTCTGTTCTTCCAGATCAGCAATCATGCACCTGTCCTCTGTCTTCAGCTCTCATCCACTCCCTGCTTCTTCACTCTCTGTGACCAGGCCCCAGGCAGTACCTCTCTCCCAAGTTTTGTCTCAGATGCGGCTGTTTTCCCCAGCCCCTTACTTCCAAAGGACTGCAGCTTTGACCCGTTCCACCCCTCTGGAGGAGAGTCTCACTAAGCAATGGCCAAATGAGCAATGGCCTAATATTGGCTGCACCCAGGTACACCCGCTGGACCCTGTTGTTTCTGGTGCCCCAAGACTGCAGCCAGGTGCCAGCCCATCGCAGAAAATGTTTACAAGATAATGTTGCAGCAGCGTCTCAGGGATTATGGAAAATCACAACACACATCTGGCACCAGGCTTCACCCTTAATGACCTTGCCCCAGCACCAGGGAATGTGGCCGCCTTCTGGGGTCTCCTGGGACCAGGTGGCTTCAATAGTCTCTGCTAAATGTTCTTCCCACAGTGGACCCGCTTTTCCCTGTGTGACCCGAGAACCTCCTGGACCCCACTCTGTTCCTGGGGATTTGCCCTTCCCACCAGAGCACTGCCAGGTATCAAGCTGTGGAGTTGCAGCCTTTGTGCTCCCCTTATTTACATTCTTAATGGAATTTAAACCCTCTTTTCTCCTTTCTCCCTTTTTAGTTTAGTCCCTGTGGCTATTTCCAATTTTCCACTTTCTTTCCAGCTGTTTTTTTTTGGGGGGGGGTGATTTTCCCATATTCTACCCGCCTCCCCAGTCTCCATCCTCTCTCTGCCCGCAAAAGCAGTTCCCTACACCTTTCGTGGCTTCTTGCTCCCCAAGTTCAGCTCTCTGCACTGTGTACCTGCTGATTTCTGTGGTTCAGGTTGTGCAGATTGTTGTGTTAATGCTCCAATCAGTTTTCTAGGTGTGTAGGATGGTTTAGTGTTGGTCTGGCTTTATTTCATGGACGTGAGACACACAAAACCTTCCATGCTGTTCTGCCATCTTGCCTCCTCCCTATTCTCATATACATTCTTAAACATTCCCTGGGTAAGATATACTACTCACATTTGAGAACCACTGCACCAAATTTTGAGGAACGTACCATGATATTCTTAAATACAGAAGAGAGGAACCCAAAGCCGGGGATTATATTAAGATGAGACTGGAAAAAGCTCATATTTTTTTCTCTTCAGGAGAAATGAATCTCATTGTACATGTCCCTATTTAATGAATATAGCAAAAGAGAGAAGGGAGAGATGTGAAAGTCTGTTCCCTTTTATTAATGGTTTGATTCTATAAGCTTCCTTTGACTCCGCTTCTTGAAAGCATTATGAGCATAGGATTTTATGACCTGAGTTTTATAGCAAATTAGGCAGATATATTTTAATTACTCTTAAATGGGAGAAATTGTACACATTAAACATTTCCTCTATGAACAAGGAGAGGCAGAGGAAGTTGAAGTAAAAGCCAATGTGTAAAGTAGTGGGAAATCTACTGAACCCAGTTTATACCAACACACTAATATAGAAAGAGTAGGAAAGCCTGAGAATTTAAATAAAAGACCATAAGTAGTGGCAAGTCCTCCAAACTGGGAAAGGATAGAAAGGACCCAAACTGGCATAAATAAAAAAGCGCAGTGGTTGATGTCACTGAATCATCAGAGGTCGGTAGGGTTAGGAGACGGTTACCGGGATAAAAGTGATTGGAATATTGGCAGCACAATTAAGAGACATGTGCTGTTGAAAAGGTATGAGTGAAAAAGGGCTAGCAAAGTGATTGGGAGCTGTTTTATGGGAGAGTAAACCTATTAGGTTGTTGCTGCAAGGAAACAAAATTAAGAGGCATGGAGGCTTTTGGCAAATGCTCAAGCTAGAACTGGGTTAGAATCTTACCGACAGAGTCTTTAGCTCATACCTGTTCTCTTCACTTTGGTTTACTGTTCTACCCCGTGTGCTGAGTACCAGCAGTAGCATCTCTTATCCCTGGGGGCTTATTTGAAGTGCAGGCCCTCGTCTACATTTTAATAAGATCCTCAGGTGGTTTATATACACATTAAAGTTTAAGAAAAAAACTAAAATATTATATATTAATTTGGACAATGCTGTATCTCCTTCAAACATGTCCTTCCTCATTTATTCACAGCCTACTTATTCAAATGAAACCTAGGAATCCCTCCTATTCCTTTCTCCTCACCTTTTACAAGTATGCAGTCACTAAATTTGATATAATCAAAACTAGTTTTGTATGACCTTTTTCTATATGCCCAGTCTTGGCTTTGTTATCATTATTTTCATTTGGACCCTCATTGTCTCTCTACTGAACTCTTGCAAGAGTATCCCAACTGGTCTCCCCTCCCGTGTCTGCTCAGAGTGATTCTTGTCAAGCGCAAATTATATCATGCTCTCATCTGCATAAAAATATATATGATTGTTCCTTAAATGAAAGCAGAGTGAAAACTCCCTCATGCAGTAGATATACACCTTCATAACCCTGCCTCTCATTACCTTCTTTCTTTTGCCTCTGCTGTATCCACACCTAACTGCTTTAGTCCCTCAACATTTTTCACTTTCACAACTAAGGGTCTTTGCACAGGCCACTCTTTTGCCTACTTGCTCCTCTGTCTTTACTTGGAGTGCCCTAAAGCAGACTGTGAGTATGCAGATGGACCTTTGGATGTAGGTGGTTTATTTTGGAAGTGGTCCTGGTAACTCATGTAAGGGAGATGACAGTGGGAGATGGGGAAGGAAAAAGAAATAAGAAAAATAAAAACAATGGATGGTGTATCGATGAGTTTGTTAGCTCTGGTTGTCTTTTCAGAAGATAGACATTTAGACATGTATCCACTGACTCACAATTCCTGTTGTTGGAAAGCATTAGTTGCCTTACCTATGGTTTACTTCTAGGCATGGCCGACAGCCTTGCACAATTATAAGAAAGTAAAGCAAAAAGTTGAGACCATATAGCAGATGCTTTATGTGGAGATTGGGCAACACTGCATGGACTATGCATCTCAGCTGTCTTGAGACTAGATGGCCCAAAATAGTACTGTGAAGTGGATCGCAAAGAGCTGTTTTATCCTCCCAAAACATTGAGCAATTCTGTTATTCTCTTCTCCGAGGAAGTATACTTACTTAAAAATATAGTGCTAAAGTCATGGTATTGCAGTATGATCACCGAATATATCCCCCTACCCAATACAATGCAGTAGAGACTAAGACTGTGTACAAAGAATTACATGGTTTTGTTTTGCAGTTTATAACCAGATTATAGCTTAAAATAAAGAGACACAATATGATTTGGATTTCACAAAAGGAAATTTCTATGGGTTGAATTGTGTACCTCTAAAAGTATGTTGAAGTCTTCCTCAAAATTGCCTTATGTGGAATAGAGTTGTTTTAGATACAATTTGCTATGATGGAATAGGGTGGGCCATTATGGTTGATGTCCTTATAAGAAGAGGGGCACACAGAGACACAAAGGAAAGAGGGCCATGCAAAGACAAGTAGAGACTGAACTTACATTACCACAACCAAGGAAAGTGTTGCGCTCCCAGGAGCTAAAAGAGGCAAGGATGCATCATCCTTTAGAGGCTTCCAAAGGATCACTGCTCTGACAGCATCTTAGTTTTAGCCTTCTTATCTCCACAACTATGAGAGAAAAATTTCCATGGTTTTTAGCTACCCAGTTTGTAGTACTTTTTAATCAGCCCTGGGACATTAATGCAGAAATTATATGCTATAAAGTGTGTAAAAATATATAGTGCTTATTACATCATAAAGATCTCATAGAATTGGAAAAGTCAAGGTTGAATTCCAGAACATCTGGTTCCATATTCAACCTTCTCATTTTACATGTGAGGAGTCTGCAGCTCAAAGTAAGCTCAAAGTAAGGAACACATAGCTAGTCAATAACAGAACCTCGACTAGCCTGAGACTTGATTCTTAGTCCATTAGACTTTCTACTTGGCTATAGGATTCCTTTATACCTGAGTAGTGCCCACTATTCTTGATCTAACTTTAGTTACATATCCCTACCCTCTTCTGGAAGGCTGGCAGAGGTTGACCTAAACACCCATAGTTTGTAATTGTCACAGAATAAGAATACCCTTTTCCCTACCAAAATGCTAAGGCACAGAGTCTAAGCATATTTAATGCAGTGGTTACCATGGCAGCCATGTAATTTAATTACCACTCTTTTGTGAATATTTTAAAATGAAATTGTTAAAAGATCAAACAGCACATTCAACATTGTATGGCTGTAGAAATGATAAGTAGCTTTTTAACTGAAAATGCTCTGTTCCTGTGGGGAGTTGATTATTTTTTATGAGTTAAAATTTAATTATGGCATTGGATATAGAAGTGTGTTACTTTAATATATTACTGTACTTCAAAAGTTAAATATGTCAGAAACATTTTACCTTTTAATTTACGGCTCTGACCAGTCACCTTACAAAGCTGAGCTACAATTTCACCACCGTATTTTATATATTTCTAATTATAGGAAGCCCCATGTACATACAGTATTCAAGGAAGTCTTGCAGAGAAAATAAAGACATCCAAGGAGTTTTGCAATTTGGTATTGGAGTTATATGAAAGGATAACAGCATGTGAATCAAACCATTTATACATAAACACTGATGTACCTATAAAGTGCCAAATTCCATGCCAGGAAGTTACAATCCAAACAGAATAAGTAACATTTAAAGCTTCACTATTCAAAGTATGGTTCAGGCATGAGTAGTATCAGACATTAAGGTCACCTGGCAGCTTGTTAGAAATTTAGAGTCACAGACCCCACCCACTGAAGTAGAATCTGTATTATAACACGTTTCTCTTATAATTCTAAATTACACGTTAAACTTTGAAATGTCCTGATCTAAAGAATTCACAGTCCAATAATGAACAAAAGCTTATACATGAGCCTTGGTGGCTCACTTGGTTAAGTGTCCAACTCTTTTTTTTTTTTTTTTCAACGTTTTTTTTTAATTTATTTTGGGGACAGAGAGAGACAGAGCATGAACGGGGGAGGGGCAGAGAGAGAGGGAGACACAGAATCGGAAACAGGCTCCAGGCTCCGAGCCATGAGCCCAGAGCCTGACGCGGGGCTCGAACTCACAGACCGCGAGATCGTGACCTGGCTGAAGTCGGACGCTTAACCGACTGCGCCACCCAGGCGCCCCTAAGTGTCCAACTCTTGATCCCAAAGTCGTGAGACGGAGACCCATGTTGGGCTCTGTGCTGGGTGGGGAGCCTGCTTAAGATTCTCTGTCTTCCTCTCCCTCTTCCTTTGCCCTTTCCCCCCACTCACATGTGCTTTCTGTCTCAAAAAAAAAAAAAAAAGCGTATACATAACTGCAAATGACCATTGCATATGCAGTGCTTAGATATGCCCTGAGCAATGTCATCAGAATTAGGGATGTGAAGGTGCTCAGAGGGCCTAGAGAATAGAACTATATATATGGGCAGTAATCGAGTAAGTAATTTTTGTTTGGAGTCTTGACAATTGAACAGTAATTTTCCAGGAAGACAGTAGTTGAAGGGAAGTCATTTAAACAGAAGGAATGGTAATTGTGAAGTACAGAGGCATAAAAGAGAAATTGTTCTAGGGCCTGGAATTGGTTCTTATTAGCTAGGGTATAGAGCTTAAGGGGATCATGTTCTTTGACAGGAGTTAGGTCATGACTGTATAACCTAATAAGGCATTTGATATTCAGTTAAGCTTAAAATTATATTAATTTAAACCAAATAATTTATATGTACCTTATTTATCAAAAGGATTGACAATAAAAAGACCTAGAGGATGTTTTATTTATCTTGAATACTGGTCATTTCATGCATTTTTAAAAAATCTTTTGTCTTAACTAGCTATAATAGTAAGTATCTGATAATGTTTATACCACTGAAATATAAGCTCTATCAATTGAGGGGCCTTGTCCACTTTTGTTGCTATCCCTCTCATGCACAAGTAGTGACTGACACATAGTAAATGCTCAATAAATACTTGATATAAGTAGTTGGAAACTATTTCAGATAGGGTTTAACCATGAAATGAGAAATTTTAAATAAATATAAGGAGGGGAACTTCAGATAGATCGATAGTTACTCCTCTACATAATTTTGATATAGGCATTATTATCAGAGGAATGATCAAAGGAATAAAGAGATGTTTATTACCAATAACTGGTTGAGTTCTTCTAGAATTTGGAGCCAGGAAAGTGCATGGAAGGACTTTCATGAGAGCCAGGCTTGTCCTATGTACATATCAAGAATGTCCAGTCCCAATCCACAGAGTGCTTATAATAGTGAGAAGGTCCTAATTCTATTATCCTTCCCGTTCTTCATCATGCATACAGAGGTACATGAACTCCCTTCAGGTGTCTTCAGATAGATCAAGCTACCATGTCCTCTTGGTGTGATGAATATGAGCTTACATGTGATGTTTGGCAAGTCTAGTGTTAAAAGCAAAAGCTAGGAAAAATCTTTCAATTCCATGACATTAAGAAATGTTAGATTAGTGTCTTCCCGGGTAGAAGCCTCTCCACTAGGTGGGCTTCCTACCCTCTTACTATCTGCCTTAAGCCAATGTGGTCTGGGCTGTCTCATTAGACTAACAGTGTTTTAAAAGTTTAAGTTCCAGTTCATAGCAGTGGGTTGAACCCCCTGCTTTAGCCTCTGGAACCTCTCTTGCCAGTGTCCTGCAAAGAATGTTTACACTTGTTTTCCAAGCAATTTGATTTCCCCATTCTAAGTCCAATCAATAGGACTTCATTCCCTGACATGTCTGGGCCGTATATATGTATGGACATCATTACTTACCAGCCACTGCTCTGTCAGGGTATTAATACAAAGCCATTTCTGAGGGTCCACTCTGGACCTCAGTAACAAGGACTCCTCCTTCATACAACCTAGAATTACCAGTGCTCCCTGTTTTTCCCTGGTGATTAAGAACCCACAAGTTTTAAAAATGATTATGAAGCATTTTAACCTCTGTTTTAGTTTAGATTGCCTCAGAAAGAGACCCTACAACAACAACAAAAAAGGACCTGAATGCAATTAGCATATTTAAAAGTAATTCCAAGAAACGTTGGTAGGAGTGTAGGAAAATGAAAGAGAAAATGGAGGAAGCTAAAACCTGATGTGTTACCAAGCATGCCACCCTCTAGATAACTAAAGTTTAATTCTATTATAGAACTCTCATAAAGAGTATTGTCTTGCTTCAGAGTTTTCTAATTTAAGAACCAAAGGAGACATGTGTCTACCAATTCTGGTCAGCCACAGGTTAAGGTTTTCCTGGGTAATGATTCATTCTCCCATGCATATGGTAGAACAGGCTCCCAGAGCCACCCAGGAAAGGAATTGCAGGTGCTGGTAGTTATAAGTTGGTTGCATGACCTGAAATGAGAATGCGACTACAGTATATGGACCCACAAACTGCCTGCTATTCCCATCAAATAATTCTTTCCTAACACCTGGGTTTGTTTTCTCTTTGTGAGACAAATGAAGCTATTATTCAATGTATTCTTTGCAGAAAAGGGGATATTTCTTTCAACCAGTTTTACATATATTCTGGAAATATTAGGCTTGCTAACATTATAGTTACACAACTACAATAAAAGACCATTTACATATTTCTTGAAAGAACAAGAAAGATATTTTTTAAAGGTCATATTCTGTCCCTGCCTTTGACTTGATACTGCTGATAATCTGTCTTGCTAAAAACAGTAAAGAAAAATGCAAATTAATTTCTGGTAGAATGCTCACGTTAGGGTACTTCTGCACATATTTCAACAATCGTTTGATTTTATTTGTGAAGTCATCATAAGGATGATACCTTGAATAGGAGTCTAAACTATTTACCCTTTCTCATTCAAATTGTCACCAATGGAAGGCAGATGGCAGATGCCATGTGGAGATTTATAAGTGTCAAAGATTGTAAAGTATCAATGTATAAGTTGTTATTGGAAAATATGTAATAGAGGATATTAGTTGCATATGAAGCAAAAAGGTATTCTTTACTTTGTCTTCTTTGCTCTTTGTCTACTCAGTCTTCTCTAAAGAAAACCAGCTTCCCCTGATAAGTCAAGGCTAGTGTATAGTTAATTTTAGGGAAGAAAATTATCCATGAGAGAGAAGAGAAACTACAGACCTAGCTTGCCTGCATGCAGCATGGAACCTGTAAGCCTAAGAACCCATGGCATCTGTGTGCAAATGGCCCCAAAGAATAAGTTAGGGGAGCTTCATTTGAGTAGAGATTTTTAACCAGTTCTCAAACTGGCACAGAAAATATGACTAATGAATGTTTTGTTGTCACCTTCTGTGTCTTTTGCCTTAGAGAGAGACATGATATAAAGGAGAATTAGGCAAATGCTTTCTTGCAGGGATAACTTATTTAGAATGGAAATGAAGGACGAAAAGGCTTGCTCAATGAAAGTACACAGCTCTCTAGGGTAGCAAATATGGAAGGAGGAGGAGAAAGTGATTTCACAGATTTACTGTAGAGTTGAGTGACTTTGTAGTGGATGGGTCAGTAGACTCTAAAAATATTCATATCCGACTTTGGTGAACTAGGAATGATATGAAAGTTAGTGTCTGAATATGTGGGTTTATCCTATGTCCATTATATACATATCCTCTGACCTTGAGAAATTTGTTTAATCTCTCTTAGTGTTATATTCAATGCATCAGATCTTTAAAGGCTTGTTACATTGCTCAATTCGACAGCACATATACTAAAATTGGAACGATACAGAGAAGATTAGCATGACCCCTGCCCAAGGATGACACTCAAATTCGTGAAGCGTTCCATATTTTAATAAATAAATAAATAAATAAATAAAGCCTTGTTACGTCGTTAATGCCATTTAAACTGGGTTCCACAGAGTGCTAGGGTTTACTGGAAGCATCTCAGAATTCACTGAAGGGGGTAGGAGCAAGGCCAAGTGATTGGGACTTCAGGATCTCCTGTCTTTTTCTGTCCATAATAACACCATTTTGACTCTGTTTTATTGTTGGAATCACAGAACAGACTCAAGAACAATAACATAATTTCATGAGGGAACATTTCTCTCTCCTAAAAATTATTTGAAAATCAATGAATAGTGTATGAGAAAACTGTTCTATAATCTCTGTATTATTATAGAAATGCTATTTATAATTCTTGGCATTTGAAGATAGGGTGTCACGCACATAAAACAACCCATTGTTCAAAATTAATGGCAATTTTTTTAAGTGCAGTAATGTCGTAGAGTTATTTGGAATTTCTGCCTCCTAGCATTTCCTATTCAATCATAAATACTTCTTTAAAAATAGGCTCTCTAATGTTCATGTATAACTACCAGGGTTTTAAATGTTAATACAGTAAATGTAAAAGGGAAACAGAGGGCTTTCAATGTCATTTTTTTTTTATCACAGTAAAGTAATTTTAGCCTTTGAAAGTATATTTTAAAAATTACTTAGAGAATATTGGAACACCAAATTTAAAGTTGGTGGTATATTTAGAAATTATCTGGTCTTTTCTTTAAATTTTTGATGATAAACAGAAACAAATACTAAGAGAAGGAAAATTCATTCATTTATTTTTCTACTTATTCGCAAAGATTTATTCAGCCCTTATAATGTTTTACTCCCAGTGTTATATGCACAGAAAGCAGATTATTACCAAACAGTTCCACTTTCAGAGTTCAGTCTAGAAAGGAAACACACACAGAAAACTAATGTATTATAAGGCTTTTGAAGAGTTATAAAACAGATATGGCTGTCTAAGAAGTCATAAGGAAGGAACAACAAGTCTGGAGGACTCCTGGATGAAACTGTAAATTGTCTGCTTACCTAGTGATCTCATGATAACAATGAGGCTTTCTTATGTGGGGCATGAGAGCTGAGGAGACTTAAAGGCTCCCATGTTTAATTTCAGGGATTTTTTTTTTTTTTTTTTCTGTAGTCCAGATTGTTTGAAGCTTTTTTCCTATGCTAAAGGCTTCCAAGATTCCAGCTCTTACTTGACCTCTGGAGAACTGACCTCCACCCCCACTACTCCCTTTGGATTATGAAACAATTTGCATAACAATGTTTCCTTCTTCAAAGGAACTCCTCACACCTCTGTGTAAAGACTGTTTCTGGTTTTGTTTTAGAATATACATACCATGAAAACATGGACTTTAGACACTTTTCCTTGATTCACTTTCTTAGATCGAACCCCCTTTGGAGCCTCTTCATTTATTCAGTCTAAGAAAAAGCTCCTAAAATGCATCCCATCTCTCTTCAACACTTTCTAGGTCTTATAAGATTTTTCCACTGTATATTCTTAACAGATATCTTTAGGTAGGAACACCTGTGCCTTTGAATGCCATAAAACATCAGGTGGGAAATGCAGTTGAATCCATTGGGATCATCAGAATGGAGATATTCAGTTAATCCTTAATAATTTTTATTTGACAGGATCTGGAATTATGTGCTTTTCATTTCAATGTCTTCTCATGGATCATGCAAGACTGCTCCTAAGTCTTTCCTGTTCTGAGATATAGTTCTGTAAGAAATCAAAGGATCATACAGTATCAAATATTTATAATATATCAAGAGTTTTGGAGTTACAAGGACTAGAAACCCACTCAAATTAGCTTAAACACAAACTACTTAAGATTATACCTTTTATTGTATGAACTAGATTATAACTCTTGTTCCAGCATCCCATCTTAAAATGTCCTTTTTATTCTCATTAGTATCCTAATTTGGATGATAAATTATACATCATCCTACCAATCACAGTGGGATGGGAGATTTAGTACAAGGATATGGGGGTCATTCATTCATTCATTCATTCGTTCATTCATTTATTCATTATTTACTTGAATATATGGGATTAATTTAACAAGACTATGAGACATTAAAATTTCAGTCTCTTTCTTTCATTATATCTTTGTCTATCCTGCCGTTATCTGTGTGTGCCTCCCTCTCCTTTATCTTCTTTCCATATAGACAGAGAGCTTTTCCAAGGTAGAGAGTTATGAACCTGATAGTAATTCGTTGCACAAAAACTTTATCATACCAAATATTTTGTAAGACACAGAATATGCCACCTAAAATAACACATCATCATTACCTGTAGGATACTTACAATTTGGTGGAGGACGCAGGTAAATAAACACAAATTTATAATACAAAATGCCACGCCTCTCAATAAACACAAGTCCAAAATAACAAGGAACAGAAAGGAGGAGGATCCAAATCAAACTTAAGGACATAGGAGGTCTGAAATTTTATTTGAGAAACTATTAGGTACAGTTTCAATTAGGATCAAAATTGGAACACTCCAAAAAGAAATGTATTGATGGTATTGGGTAAAGCATATTTTGAAGATTTTATTACACTGTGAAGTCGTTTTGTTTTTGTTTTAATTTTTTAAGTACAAAGTACGTAGTGTTGATTGAGTCTGTAATGATTGGGGGTGTTCAAAAGTAGTCAAGACTTTTACTTCTTTGGAAGCTATATTTAATTCATTCATGCATCTATGCCTGCATGCAAATAAAATCTACAGTGAGATGTCACTCACCCTCTACATAGTGGATAAAGTTGAAAAGACTGTCCGTAAGAAATGTTAGTGAGTATGTGAAAAAATTAGCACTCCCATACATCAGTTTTGAAAATAGAAATTGGTAATGATCATATGTATGTATTGGTATATAAAATCTGAACCAGTAATTTCACATTTAGGTATATACTCAGCAGAAATTAATACTTATGATCACATTGTGTACTTGTAAAGTACTATTTTAACAATGTTATACATAATAACAAAAAATTAGAAAAACAATGGAATAGATACATACATATTATAGTATATTTATAAAATAGAATCTTCACAGTTTTATGCAAAAGGAAGGACTACTGTCACATATGACATTATAGATGACTCTCTCAGACATAATATTGAGGCAAGAAGCTAGACATACCATTTCATTTATATGAACTCAAACTTCTATGTTTAAAATGATTCTGTGGTGATAGTGGTAAGATTTTAGAGGCTGGTTTAGAGGTTGGTTGACTGAGTATGGATAAGAAAACCGTACAATGATGGAAATCTTTTAGATCTTGTTCTGGGTGGTGGCTACCTGAGTACAAACATACATGAATATTTATAAAGCTGTACAATTAAAGTTTTGTGCAATTCACTATAAATAATACCTAATTAAAAAAGAATAGTCCAGAGGGGACCGGGTGGCTCAGTCAGTTGTCTGACTCTTGATTTCGGCTCAGGTCATGATCTCACGGTTCATGGGTTCAAGCCTTGTGTTGGGTTCCTTGCTGACAGTGCAGAGCCTGCTTTGGATTCTCTCTCTCTCTCCCTCTCTCTCTCTCCCCCTCAGTCTCGGCCCCTCCCCTCCTTACTCTCTCTCTCTCTCAAAAATAATTAAACATAAAAAAAAGAATAGTCTTCCATGTTGTTAGAATAATTTGTTCACCTAAGCATTCAAAAATGCTGAGAACAATTCTGATCTGTAGACGTAGGCATAAAAGAAGTAATTGATGTTTTCATGGAGAAATTTATGGAGGTCGGAAAATGTTACAGTTAAAGACAATTCAGTGTTGAAATGCTATGTTTCTACATGGGATGCCAAACCTACTTTCCATTTAAAATATAAATACATACTTATGGAGTACCTCATCAGTGCCAGGCACCGTATTTGGAATTTAGAGGTCAAAAATGGACAAGAATGGTCTGTTTTCTTATTTCAGGCAACCCCCAGTTCACTTACACCTGATGCTCCTGTCAAAACATCCACTTTGATTGAATTTGTATCCCCATTGATTGAAGAATGATAGTAATGGTCTTACCTGCCATGTTTAAGTACCTGTAGAAACAAAGATATATTCCCAACTCAATATTTCTCCTGTCTATTTTATTATGTTATCAATACCTCTTTTCTTACCCTGAGCATGAATGTTTAGGGGGAAAAATGCATCTTCAAAGCCAAAGATAAGTCCAGTGAACTAAAAGTGGCTTGATGAATAAATCTAGAAAAATAATACTGAATCTCTAATTAGCATGTCTTTGTTCTAAGTTAAAAATAATTTACACTGCTTAAGAACATACATTAATGGAACCAAATTTATAATTAAAATCGAAGAAATACTTCAGTAAAAATTTGATAGTTCTAACATTTTTCTCTAAAGTATGGATTTCAGTTTTACATTTGTAGTGATTAGTCTCTATCTGTGAGAAGAAATCTTTCCAAATAGTTTTAACATGCCCTTAAAAGATCTATGTAAAAGGAAAGAGACTTTCTATAAGTGCTTCTCCATACTGCACTGCCAGTATGGCACCTAGAATACCCTGTAAGCTGTCAAGAATTGCTAAATGATAAAAGGGAAAATGATGAAAAGAAGTGGAACCTTGGAGCTGACCGCCTAAAAGCCAAAATTTCTCCCGAGATTTCTGGATACAAAAGAGAGGTTTCTGTACTTCTAGAGAACACCGGATCACATTAACTTATTCAAATATGAGGTCAGATCTCAGTGTTTAGATTTAAAGCTGTCCTGTATGTGCCTTGATAAGGGGGGAAAAAATGACAAATCACACCTTTGAATAAATTCATTTTAATCCCTTTCTTCCTTTTGATGTAATAAAAATAGTCTTGTCATGTAGCTGCGATTGCATTTAATGGTTGTCATTTACAGAAATGGAAAAATGATATCTGAGTATAATGCCTTCAAATATGGCTAATAGCATTTTTACATACGGAGAAAAATGCTTTTATTTTACATGAGTAAGACCATTGCCTCATGATGATGATTATTGAAAATTCAGCAGCTTCTCTTATTATAGGGCAATGATAAGAACAGCTGCATATCTTCTCTGTCATTTATGCTAAAAAATGGTAATCCAAGCAAATCCATATTCCTCATGTTTGCTGCAACCCCATTAGTTCGCAAATTCTTATCAAAAGTCTCGCCTAATTATTACCACTTTACCTGATTTTAATCTCATATTTTAAATAATAAAGATGTCTCAATCTGTTATATTTTAAGATGACCTAGTAAATGCTGTTTTTCCCCCATTAAGCATTTCTTAAGCACATAACTTGTCACTTCTGTACTAATTTGCTGTAACACTCGTTGATAAGTGGACATTAATTAATGCTAAATTACAATGGAATTTTTATGGAATTACAGGTGACATCCGCATCAGCACCAAATGAGTTCATCATGATTAAACTTATTACCATTTCTAATTAACCTTGAGTGCCCCTGGATGTTAACTGCACACAAGGCAAGTGTATATGCAGGCTGCAGCTCCTATTGAAAACAAACCCCGCACATCACACAGCCATTAAGAGTTTAAGAAAGAACGGCTCCGACCACATGTGTACTCATTGTGTATGCAAAGGATCAGAAAATGAAAATATGAAAAATAATCGGAAGATTTTGAGCAGCAAAATTGTTGTTCTCAAAACAAAAATTAGAAAGAAGCCTTCCACAAATTGAATTCATGGACAGGCATATGAAGAATGTTTATTTTATTCCCTATAATCAAATTAAAGCCTGTTTCTTACTTACCCCTTGCCCACTCCTAGTAGCAAAATTTTTCTCTGATGAATGTTGCTAAACTGCAATATAAGCCTGACACCTAGAATCTGTTTATCACCTCCCCTGTGACCTGAAGGAAGTCAGGGACACTGAGCACTGGTGTGCATACCTGTTTCAGATTGGGCTCCTGGAGCAGGACAGCCCCATTGCCAGTGCGTAGTGGGAAGTGAAAGAAGGCAGTCACATATGGCTCCTGATTCCAGAAGCACCTTTTACTAAGCTGTCAGTGTGCTACTCAGAGTGCCCACTGCAGGGGACATAGTGACTGACTGTCTCGGCCACCATCTCACTGGATCTGCCACTACATTTGCTCCAAAATCCAGCTGATGACTGAGGATGATCCAGCTGATGACTCAAGGCAGGATCATGCCAGCAAAATGTGGGATTCCTCCAAAGGGCAACTTCTACCTGAAGACTCCTCAGTGTTTCAGTGGAAACTTGGATAGAACTTTTTTTTTTTTAAGTTTATTTATTTTGAGGGAGACAGTGACAGGGTGAGTGGGGGAGGGACAGAAAGAGAGGGGGAGAGAGAATCCCAAGCAAGCCCCACATTGCAGCTCAGAGCCCAACATGGCACTTGAACCCATGACGCCATGAGATGATGACCTGAGCCAAAATCAAGGGGCTGGCACTTAACCATCTGAACCACCCACAGGCACCCCTGTTGGAACTTCTGATGGCACTGCACTTTAAGACTTTTTCTACAGCCTACTCCTTCGTCTCTCTTCTCTTTCACAAGGGGTTGAGACATTATCCCAATTTAAAGGCTCCTTCTGCTTTTCTCTAGCATGTATCTTCTCACCTTGGTAACTGTTTCTCAGGAGATCCAAGCTAATCCATATAATCATTAGTAAACAGGACACAGAAAACATCTTAAGTTATGATAAATGAATGCAACAATGCCTGTTTCCAGAGTAAGCAGCTAGTAATGGTGAAATAGGAAATGAGTTGGGAATATGGTGGAAAAGAAGGCAAAAGTTCCTCAAAATATACTTAGTGGTTTGAAAGGAAATATGACCAACCTGGCAAGTAACAATTTGATCTTACTGGCAACTATTAAAATGCCTTAAACTATATTGCTCAGCATAACATGGGACGAGCCAATATGAAAAAAAAAAATAGCTCTTTACAAGTTGTCAAATCAGTTTAGGAGCAAATATTTGACTTTCTTCATCATATCAGAGTTATATCAATGTGCCAATGAAAAAGCAGATTTTACATATTTCTCCTATGTACCCAATATGAAAACTCAGTTACTCCATAAACTGAGTGATACCAATATTTAGAAGAATGGACATTTTTATTAAAATGTTAAAACACTTCATATAGTATTAAATAAAAATTTTATTGCTGGCATTTACATTTGCATATTGTGATTTTCAATTGCTTGTAGGCAGGAGTAAGTGCTACCTAGAAGGTTCCTTTTTTTTTTTTTTTTTTTTTTTTTTTTTTTTGGAGGGATATGTTCTCTTGAGGGATATGTTGAAATCGGATCTTGAGTTCAGGTGACTCCATCCTCTACTTCGTGGTTGTTGTTGTTGCAAACTCCTCAGTCGAATCATTTTTCATGTGCTTTAGTGTATTGGATGTCAGAAACCATTCCTTGTTTCATGAAGATGGCTAAGATCCAATTTCGAGATATCTGATCTCAGTCATTACATTTTGATATACCCACACTCTCATCTAACACACTTACCTGGTGTGCCGATTCTCAACCTTTTCTGACCCATTATCCTTTTACTTTTTAAGTTTATTTATTTATTCTGAGGACATGTGTGCATGTGTCTACATACAAACACACACACATGAAGTCAGGGAGGGGCAGAAAGAGACGGAGAGAATGCCAAGCAGACTTTGTGCCATCAGTGTGGAGCCCGTTGTGGGGCTCGATCTCATGAACCGTGATATCATGACCTGACCTGAAATCAAGAGTTGGATACTTGACTGAGCCACCCAGGTGCCCTTTTTCTTTTAAATATAGATTTTATTTAGCTATCTAATTCCCTCTGCTCTCCTGAAATAATATTTATGTGTAATAAATCCTACCACACTAGTTAGCAAAGGAAGAAATGGAATGCCCTAAGTGTAATTTAAAGGAAAAATAAACAAAAATAGTATGAAATATTTGTGTATTTATATTCATTTATTTTGAGAGAGAGAGAGACAGAGTGGGTGCACACATGAGCAGAGGGGGGCAGAGAGAGAGAGGGAGAGAGAGAATCCCAAGCAGGCTCCATGCTGTCAGCACAGAGACCCATGCAGGGCTCAAACCCAGGAACTGTGAGTTCATGACCTGAGCAGAAATCAAGAGTCAGATGCGTAACCAATTGAGGCCCCCAGTCTCCCCTAAAATATTTTTTTAGATAAAGAAATTACTGAGCCTGAGTATACTAGTAAGAATAAAGTAGCCGAATGCTTCCCTCTAACCACAGAAATATTATGAATGTTTCAGCTACAAAGCCAGACTGATACAGTTGTGTTATATTAATGACTGTAATATGACAGGCAACATTGCTATTAAAAAAAAAAAGAATTTTCTAAACTAGTTAATAACTCTTGCTAAATTTAAAGTCCAAACAGTGGGGCTCCTGGGTGGCTCAGTCACTTAAGCATCCGACTTTGGCTCAGATGATGATCTCGAGGTTCTTGAGTTCAAGCCTCGCATCAGGCTCTATGCTGACAGTTCAGAGCCTGTAGCCTGCTTCAGATTCCACGTCTCCCTCTCTTTCTCTGCCCCTCCCAGGCTTGTGCTCTGTCTCTCTCTCAAAAATAAATAAACATTAACAACTTTTAAAAAATTAAAAAATAAAAAATAAAATCCAAACATAGTAAACATGTTCTTGATGTATATAGTAGTGTTCATCTAGAATTTCATGCATATTTAACTGCTACAAAAACTTTGTTTATATATAAAACAGAATTGCATTCTAGATCCAAATGGTTGTAAATTACATAGATATATATGATTTATAGATATATATGAATTATTTTTTCCTCAAATGAATGACAAGGGGATAATCACAAGGTGTTTTGAATTTGGAAAAAAAATTTTTTTTGATCTTTTCGAATTTATTTTTGAAAGAGAGCAAGTGGGGGGGCAGAGAGAGAGGGAGAGAATCCCAAACAGGTTCTGCACTGTCAGTGCAGAGCCAGATGTGGGGCTCTAACTCACAAATCATGAGATCATGACCTGAGCCAAAATCAAGAGTCAGGCACTCAACCAACTGAGACACCCAGGCACCCCAAAGCTGTAGTCATGTGATGATGAAAAATGCCTTCATGTATCTCTAAACAACTATCTCAGAATATGTTCCTTGTCCTATTAAGAATTCTTAACCTAGATTATATTTAGCCTTGGTTTCTTTTCTTTCCTTCTTTATTTAAATCCAAGTTAATTAACATATGGTGTAATAATGGTTTCAGGAGTACAATTTAATGGTTTCATCACTTACATATAACAACCAGTGCTCATCCCAACAAGGGCCTTCCTTAATATCCATTACGGTTGTATCCCATCCCCATCCCAGTACCCCTCAAGCACCCCTCAGTTTGTTTTCTGTATTGAAGAGTCTCTTACGGTTTGTCTTCCTCCTGGTTTCTAAAGCCTGAGTTAAATCCCCAGTATTCTTTAAGAAAACATGAGGCTGATAAAGTAGGATGCATATTTAGATGGATGGATGGCTTATGCTTGAATACTTGTATCATTTTAAAATAAATCAAAATCATAAGGTGTCTAAAGGAAACCAATATGGAGTTGTACAGACCTTATAATTTTCTAGCTAGCCAAATGTTACTTACACACACCTCATCGACTAAGCTTTTGGCAACATCTCACGCCCCACCCCTTCCATCCTTCACCTCTTCTTTCTTTACTTCATCTTACTTCATTGCTCTGAGTGGGAGACCAGAAACTTCCCACCTGGTTTTTTGCACTAATCTTATCCCAGCAGAATCTCTAGATAGGTATTGCAGAAAACCAATGGTATGTTATCCGGATACTCTAGCTATTGCAAAAAATACAGATGAAATTTCATCTGAAATTCTTCATGGAGAACATGACCAATGATCCCTTTCTCTTGGACATTGTCTTTCCTCTCAGAATCATTTATGTAGAGACTTATTTTTAAGTAATTCTTCTGATTGGATTATCATCAGTTTCACACCACCGGGTCATGAGGGCACAAGAAACCTTCAGCCACAGTCTCATATTGTAATAGAGTCTGTACCTTTTCAGACTGCTGAAATAGGATAAAAGGATTTGCTTTTCATCATAGGACAAATTAAATTTTAATTGCCTGTTAAAACACAAATGTCAAAAGCAAATCTTAAAGGCAGGGTTGCAGTCCTCTTGTATATTATGTTTTAGTCCCATTTGCATGCAAATTAATTCTTTTCTTCATTTTAAATACGTATTTTCACAGAATGCATTAAAGATTTATTTCAAAACATTATATAGTGATATACCCTTGTATGTATATCTGAGTGTCTGTGCAGCAAAGACCTATAATCAACTTTTTACTTTAAAAAAATAAGACTTTTTCATATATGTATTGAGTTTAACAGCAAATAATCATCTCAGATAAATTTTTTAACGAAGAGTGTGTAAAATCATACACTATGTATTAATCAGATTTCATAATTACTTGGTCTTGAGTTATTGCCTTGTTTTACAATACATTAGTATGCTTCTGATATACTTTACTTCCCTTGCAGTTCCTATTTTTTGTCCCTATTTTGGAAATGACAGTAAGGTTTTGTTGGGAGCAAGTTGTGTTCTGCTAGGACCTGTTTGGAAGGACATGAGGTAAAAAGTAAAGGATACATTCTTATACCTCAGCAATGCTGATGTGAACATAATTATTTAGTTTCATTCAATTATCATTCAAATATGGCATGTAATTGTGAAACTTATGGAACTATGAAAGTGGAAATTTATAATGATGCAGGCTTAATTTCATTAATTTAATGCATAAAGCACATATTACACAGAGACAGACGTCAAATTGAAAACTCTCAGACTCTAATTAGCTTTAGAAATCTCTTATGTCTAATTGATATGGCTGTCATAATTAATTTAAATAGTGATTTCACCCTAACTATGATGCAGAAAAATGCCTCATTCATTAATAATTTTTAAAGAGAAATAACATCAGATATGGACATATATATATATATATGTGTGTGTGTGTGTGTGTGTCTAGAGAGAAATAGATATAGATATAAATAGATATAGATACTTTTATTTAGTGTAGCCAATGGATCGCATAAAAAATATAATTCCAAAACCTTGATTTTTATGAGTAAATTATCATTGTATATTAAAAACTTCTATGATTAACCCAACTTCTTAAAATTCATAGAATATTCAGAACATTTATTTATTTTAATCACTACCTATGAATCCCTTCTACCAAAATTATGCAAGTGAAATATTTGACTGATTAGAGAATTTTTCATAAAAGTCTAGCTTTAGCAGATATGTTAGCAAAAATGATAGATGATGGATGAATGGATAAGATGTTAGTAAAAGATTAACAGGTTGATGAAGGAAAGATATAAATTCTAGAAGCAGTGATGATGAAGAATAATTAGTTGTCAAAAGAAATAGTGTTAGTTTTCATTTTAAAAGATTGCAACACATGTTTGGTCAGTGGATCACATGGAAAATCTCAGTGTTCATGAAAATGCCCTTTGACTGCAGGGTGAATACCTTTCCATGAGTGTGCTTATGCTTATCCATCTACAAAGTGGCCCCAAATTGCATGGATGTTGATTAAAAGTATGTGTCCACATTGTGTCTACATTAGACATTAACTAAGAGTATCCATTTAGATTCAAAATTGCTGTTTAATAAAAAGGAATGGACAATAGGTAGCTTATTGCTTCCATAATAAAGAAATTTAGGAAAATCTTAAAGTTCCATCATATAGCTTTCTTGGACTATGGCTATATACCATAGGAGAAATGGCGATCTTTAAATGGAAGACAGCATCGTATAACTCAGAAAATTTACAAAAACATAGATGAAGCATTTTCTAACATGATGAAAATACCTAAGAACCTGCCAGTCTTTCATTTCTTCCTTTGGGTGCTAGCATCGGACCCGAGCCTTCCAGAAAAGAGTGGGAGGAATCCGTGTCAACTTGAAAGAGGCATTATGTTTGCCTCTAGTGTCAGTCTTGGGCCAGTTTGTGCAGGTACACTCCACGTGTCCCACCTCCTCACTGTATCCACCAGAGTCTTCACTGTCCTGTTTCCTAATTGGTTCACAGTCACGAGTGCTGTGTCACTGAGCACTCAAGCCCAACCCTAAGCCAGATTTTGTCATAAGACTTTTAGAGTCGCACAACTCATTCCCTGTCATTTTTAATAAATTATCTGAATGAAATGACCTATGTTTTCTAATAATTTCTTGTAGTGTTTTTTTTTAGTCCTATTTATGTAACTTAGATTTCCATCATTATTTTTCCCTGGAAGGAATATATTTTCTGTTTGAATGCACATGGACCAAATACTGAAGAGTAATTCTGAGCTTTCTAAGCAGGTTTTGAGGGTTCTTCACTACATGTGTGTACTAGACTAAAAACTGGCCTTCCAAAGTTATATCTACTTTGTAATCCACGGAACCTGTGAATATTACCGGATGTGGCAAAAGAGTAAATATTAATTTATGTGGAAAAAATGAGATCAAGAATTTTGAGATACAACACTTATCCTGGATTATCTGGGTGGTACCTCTGTGCAGTCGTACATATCCTCATAAGAGAGAGACAGAGGGATTTCTCATTTAGTCACACATGGTTGATGTGAAGACAAAGGTAGGGATGGGGATGGTATGGCCATATGCTAGGGAATACCCGCAGCCACCAGAAGGTCAAAGATGCAAGGAACAGATTGTTCTCTTGAGCCTCTGGAGGGCATGCTATCTTGCCAACACCTTGATTTCAGACTTCTTTTCTTTGCAACAGTGAGATATTAATTTTGTTCTTTTGCTTTAAGCCACTGAATTTGTGGTAATTGGGGGGTGGGGCAGCCACGAGAAACTAATACAATGTGGTAAAGTATGAACTTTTGGTTCATCTGTACTTGTTAACAGCATGTAACTTTGAGTAATTTCTTACTGTCTTGGTTTCTCCATCCACAAAATCAGTATTGAATAGTTCCTACCTCATGAAATAGTTGCAAAGTTTTCAAAAACTAAAGTACCACATAAAGACTATAAGCATGGTGACTGGCAATAAAATAAGGATGATCACCCAACATTAGCTACTGTGATTTTTATTATGGAACTTAAACCATAATAATGGAAGTCCCATACAGTTTAGTCTCCATCAATGCTCTAGCAGAATAAAACACTGACTCAAACATAATCCTTTACAGACATTTATTTAGCTGTTTAAACTAGCTACTACATGAGGTAATTTGCTTTACCCAGTGTTTGCATGTCAGTTAACAGAAATGTGTGTTGATATTTCTCTCAAAAGGTCTGCAAAGCTGAAGAAAGACCTGGCCTGAAATATTAGCATTCCAATGACATTCTAAGATCTCTAACTTTAGGAGGAGATCTCATTTCAAGAAAAAATATTATGAGACACATTCATGCAGTGTCCCCTCAGACTACTGAAAACACTACAGTTATCATTACGGAAGATAACTATGTTAATTGTATTAAAGGACACAAGCAAACCTCTCATCCATGCCTCTATGCATCTTATGCTCTGTCTGTCTCTCTCTCTCACACACACAGGCACATGCAGGCAGACAGGCAGACAGACACATGCACACGCACACACACACACCCTTGTCCTCCCTCCCTCAGGCCTTGAACAATGGACCAACTGACAGATAAATGTGTACCTTGAAAGGAAGACAGTAGGTGTCCCCCTTGTGGAACTGCTAGATATGAAATAACTTCCCAATGGAATTGTGTTCTGTTCATACTAAAAAAGATGCCTCTTGAAAATTTTGAGACACTAGAAATGGATCTTGAAGATCCAAGTAAAATTATGATTTTCCACTGAGTTTTGGTTCACAAATCCCATTTCCCATCACTCTTTCTGTTTTCTGCATTCACTTCAGAAGATGGAAAGGCTAAATATTCACTCTGGCCCTGTGATATAATTTTATCAATACTGGTATCAGATTCCTGCACTGACATTGCTTTCGGTCCCTGCTTTCTGTTCCAAATGTGGGATTGTGCATCCATCTTATAAATGATAAGTGGAAAACATGAAGCAAAGGTGCACACAATATATGAAATACAAAAATATTTCAGCAGAATATTACATCATGGACTGTCACACCACCAGCCTTGGCCAACTGGAATATTCAACACCTGTATATTAGTTTTACCCTTATTGGCTGTGAATGCATTCCCAACAGGTATGTCAGAGGAAGAAGGGACCTGAGAGAGTGTCCATCATTTACAAAGCACGTACTCAAAGTATATGCACATACGACGGGCATGCTTCCGACCTCAAGGATCTCATAGTTAAGGTGGGGTCAAAACATGCCTATGTGGAAATAGTAAAGTTTGATGATCTCTCTATTAGTAGTATCTAGAAGGCACAATAGCAATGTATAGGCATGAGGAGCTCAACTACTAAAGAATTCAAAGAAGGTTTCACATATAAGCAGTGTTCACACAGGACACCAAGTACAATAACAAGAATGTCATGTTCTGTTTAAGTACATGTGGTTCACTATTGCTTAAGAATGGAGCTCTTGAAAGGGCAGAAGAAGTATCAACAGTTAAACTGGATAGCCTGGCAAGTGTCAAATCAAGAAAGAGTATCAACAATATGCAAAATTGTTGAAAATTTATCCCACTGAAAACTTCAAAGTAGGAACTGAAATGCTCTTGTTTTACTGTTTTAAGTAAAAGTGCCAAAAACTCACTTAAAATTATACCACAGAGGTTTAGGCAAGTCAAGCTTCAGTACAGTTTCAGTGGAGTGCCCAAATATTCCTAATTATAGTGAATATTCTGATTTTAATTTCCTGGGTTCATATCCTGTCTCTGACATTTGTGAGCTCTGTGACAAAGTAAATAAACTCTCTTTGCTTTAGCTATTCATGTGTGAAGTTAGAGTAATGGTTACATTCCATGCAATTGTCATGAGGATTACATGAATCTATATTGGTTAGAGTTTATAACCTTATTTGACAAAGCATTGTATAAGCTTGATAAATAAGTAGGAAATCAAGGATGTAAATGAAACAGCATTATGAAGAATAAGAGTCAAAAATTATTTCAGATTTCCTGATATGCAGCTTACTTGTTCTTTACCTAATTCTTTAGTAATTAATTCTTTTCATTTAAGAAGGAAATTCTTTTTTAAAAAACTGACTATTTCTTTTCTGAAAATTAATAATTGTTCTAATGCACAATAGAAAATCATTTTAAAAATTCTCTATTTTCTACTATAGGAAATCATCATGGCATTCTTGTGTGAATTTTGAAGCAATGTTACAAGTTCATAGCACATACTCACGTCACAAAGCTGGGTACACACACACACACACACACACACACACACACACACAGTGAGGAAATCAAAGCAGAAAATCATTTTCACAATTTTTCTTCATATTCAGAAAAGAAACTTTTAATTTTATTTTCTAGAAAGTTTGTAGTAACCAAGGAAATCAATTTTAACAAAAAGAAACAAAAGGAAAGAAACTCATGTGTGTCAGCGTATGTGTTTGTGTGTCCTTTTAGTCCTGACATTTGACCCAACCTATTGAAATTTTTCCTGTGTTCTTTTTCAAGGAAATAGCAATTGCATGTAAATTTCCATTTTGAAAGTAGCCTTCCAATGGTGAATTTGATAATTGTATGAAAATGAAGAGTTTTAATAAGCTGTGGCAACATAATAAACTGTCATAGAGGACTAATTATCACTTAAGGAACTTACAATAGCTGTCATCTTTTCATACTGAGAATGCAAACCCTAAACAACCATAGAAAAAGGAAAAACAATTAATTTCTACAGAAGCATGCAAAAGAGCTATTTTCTGCCTTGTAAGAGTAATAAAAGAAATAAATGTGAATAGTCATTCATCATGCAAATGAATGGAGTCATTTGTTAGATTTATATTTTATAGAATGAAAAGACACTCAAAAATCTCTTTATTAAATTTTAAAACAAAAGGTTTTTTTTTTGCTTTTCTTATTTTTAAAAAATTCTTTGCAAAGTGAAGTATGTTACAGTTGACCCTCGAACAATGTAGGGATCAGGTGCACTGACCTTGTGCACAGTCAAAAAAGCCATGTATAACTTTTACTTCCAAAACCTTAACCACTAATTGTCTCCTGTCACTGGAAGCCTTACTGATAACATAAGCAGTCGATTAACACACATTTTCTATATTATATGTATTATATACTGTGTTCTTACAATAAAATAAGCTATGGAAAAGAAAACATTAAGAAAATCATAAGGAAAACATATTTAAGGTACTATACTGTAGTTATTGAAAAAAAATCCATATATAAGTGGACCCAACCAGTTCAAATCCACGTTGTCCCAGGGTCAATTGTACTTTGTAGAATATCATCCCAGGCATTTAGGTTCCCTTGGAAACATCATGATTTCTGTCACTTTTTGAAAATTTATTTCTTAAAACACCAGTAGCTTCTGTTTATTAGATAATCTGTCATTAAGAAATATCAGACTGTTTGTAAATGTGTAATAAGATTATATATTATAAGACACAGAGAACTGACAGTTTAAGTCTATCTGCCAGCAATGGCAGAATACTATTCCTGAATATTTAGGCTTCACCAGAAAACTTAGTAGTAAAAATTTTTACTCATCTCACATATTCTCAAATTAAACATATATTCCTTTCTAACTTCAGAGATTTGTATCTGTGAAAATTCCCCACAAGTTGGCCAGCCCAGTTCCTGGGTCCCAGTCCAGCTCTGATTATGTTCTTGCTCCAAGAAGCCTAGAAGCTAGAATCCTGCTGAGGACAGACTGTAAAAACATTAGCTCTTCAGTAACACACACACACACACACACACACACACACACACACACACAAATCCAGAAAATATAAATATCAAACATATCTAATAGACAAAGAATACAGATAAACTAATTTCCAGAGACGTGAAATGATTTGTCTGGTTGTTGACAGGTAGAGAAGGTTTGTTCAACAAGATACTTTACTGGATAACAGCAAGAGGACAGAGAATTATTGCTGCTGATAGGACTGGCCAAATTATTGGAGTCTGAAAGAGTCTACATATTACAACAATAATTTTCTCAACATACTCATTCTCCTCCAAACCCTTCTTCCAACATTATTGGATAGCGAAGACTTGAATAGAAAAGCAGAAACAATTCATACACTCACGTCCATTTTCAAAAATTGTTGGCATCAAAGTCTCTGCTGAGACTAAATGGAATGATGAAACCCCTGTCTAATACCTTCCTGGCTGAAAGCTCAATCATGGATAAAATAAAAGGGAGAAATCCTGGGAGCACCAGCGCTGGACTTTGGAAATTGGGCTCATTCAAGTTTAGCTCAGTTTTAGTAAAAGTGTTTAACTCAACGCTTGGAGATATGTGGATATTTTCCTTCTAATTTCAGCCTCCAAACATAGAAAACATATGGTGGGGAGGGGCAATTTCAACTGAGAATTTTATACCCCAAAAATATCTTTTAACCATTGACATGAAATAAAGATATTTTCAGATTTAAAAAATTCAGGTGTAGATGTGATACTATAAATGCAATAGGTGCATTTGGAAATAATGAAACAGAGGTGAGATCAGTGTTAAAAATCATTTCAAATATAAGTATAGTTTCTGGAATTCATCTGTGAGGAGAAATGGTCAGGAGTCATGACTATAAGAGACAGGTAATAAATAACAGGGAGCATAAAATGAGAATTTCGTGAGTTAAAAGGATTAAATAAAATAGTGTAAGTCAATCACATGGCATGGGATGTGGCGTATAATATCTCATAAATAATTTATAGTTATATTTTAGCTACTTTTCTTTCCTTCTTTCTTCCCCTCTTGTTTCCATACCCTTTATTCTTCCCTCTCAACCAGTATTGTTCCCTTTTTCTCCTTTTCTTTCTGGTTTGTCTTTTTTCACCATTCTACTCTCTGCATGTTTATTCTCTCCATTCTGTCTTCTCTCTCTACCATTTCCCCTCTTCATCTCCTCCTTGGTTACTGCCTCATCTTTTCTTTCTTTCCTCTCCCTTTCTTACCATTTCTGTTCACATTGAAGATGAATATTAGTTCAGTTAATATCTGTATCATTTTCTTTTATCTAGTCAGCATCTGGAGAGTAAAAGTAGAAAACATGAAGCACCGTATGTCTACAAGTTTAATTAGACTTTATTTAAAAGAATATCTACATGAGGAGCATGTAGGTGGTTCAGACAGTTAAACGACCAACTCTTGATTTTGGCACAGGTCATAACTCACTGTTCTTAAGTTCAAGCCCTACATTGGACTCTGTGCTGACAGCACAGAGCCTGGTTGGGATTCTCTCCCTGTCCCCACCCCCCCGCTTTCAAAATAAATTTTTTAGAAAAAGGAAAGAATATCTACTTGCATAGGAACTTTCCCATATCACAAGACAGGTGATATTAAATTTATATAACTGAAATACAAGCGTTGTACAATAGTTTCCCTAAAGAAATCTATAAACTATATAATAATGTTACATAATAACATTGGAGGAAACATGCTATAGGGTATATTGGAACTTTGTAATACTTTAACAATTTTTCTCTAACTTCAAAATTATTTAGGTTAGAAATATATAAAATACATATGCATATAGATGTATATATGCATATGTCACTATGAGACATACATTTGAGACATACATTGTCATATGACACATATAGAGAGATAGGCTAGAAAAATAAGCATATTTTAACAATGATTTGTTAGGTATACTGGAGATCTATGGTAATACCACTTACCACAAAGGACCTACAAATTAATGCAATAAAAGCATTATATGCTTAGACCATCTTTGTATTGAGTGCAGCCTGAGAGAGAAGAATTAAAGCGTAAGAATTAAGGTCTCCAACACCACAGCCAGAATTGGCTTAACTTTCTGACTTCGCTAGTTACTAGTCATGTGATTTGGGGCAAAAACCTTTGTTGTTATTGTTGTTATTGTATTGCCTGTTTCTCTTTTTTTATTCAGTTATAATTCCAATAAAACTTTGTTAGTTTCAGAAGTGTACAGCATAATGATTCAATATTTTGTATATATTGTGAAGTTATCACCACCTTAAGTCTAGCTAACATTCATCACCATACACAGTTACAAATTTTTAATGTTTATTTATTTATTTTGAGAGAGAGAGAAAGAGGGGCAGTGTACGTGTGCATAAGCAGGGAAGGCAGAGACTGAGGGAGAGAGAGAATCCCAAGCAGGCTGTGTACTGTCAGCACAAAACCCCACACAGCAATTGATCTCATGAACCATGAGGTCATGACCTGAGCTGAAATCAGGAGTTGAATGCTCAACCAACTGAGCCACCCAAGTGCCCCAATAGTTACGATTTTTTTTGTATGTGATAAGAACTGTTAAGGTTTACTCTTAGGAACTTTCAAATATACATTAGAGTATTATTAACTGTAGTCACCAGGCTCTACATTACATCCCCATGAGTTAGTTATTTTATAGCCAGAAGATTTTACTTTTTAATCTCCCTTTATCAATCCCCCCCGACACACACACACACACACACACACAAACTCTGGCAACCACCAATCTGTTGTTTGTATCCATGAACTCAGTCTTTGTTTTTGTTTTCTTAAATTCCACATATGAGTGAGATCAGTGTTTACCTTTCCTGTCTGACTTATTTCAGTTAGCATAATGCCCTCACGTTACCTCTCTGTTGTCAAATGGCAAGATCTTCTTTGTTATGATTGTATAGTATTTCATATATACATACATACCACATTCTCTTTACCCATTCATCCACTGATGAACACTGAAGTTGCTTGCATATCTTGGCTACTGCAAATAATGCTGCAGTGAACATGGGGTGCAGATTTTGTTTTGAGTTAGTGTTTTCCTTTTCTTCTGATAAATACCCAGAAGTGGAATTACTGGATCATATGGTAATTCTTTTTTTTTAATTTTTTTTCAATCTTTCATACTATTTTCCATAGTGGTTGCACCCAATTACATTCCCACCAGCACTGCACAAGGGTTCTTTTTTTCTCCATATCTTCTCCAAAACTTGCTGTTTTTGTCTTTTGGATAATCAACATTTGAACAAGTATGAGGTGTGAAGTGATGTCTCTATGTGGTTTTGATTTGTATTTTCCTAATGATTAGTCATGTTTAGCACCTTTTCATATACCTGCTGGCCAGCTATATGTCTTTTTTTGGAAAAATGTTTACTCAGATATTCTGCTTGCTTTTTTATTGGATGATTTGCTTGTTTGGTTGGTTGCTTTTGCCATTGGGTTGTATGAGTTCTTTATATATTTTGGATATTAATTCCTTATCACATACATGATTTGCAAATATTTTCTCCCATTCAGTAGGTCTTCTTTTCATTTTGTTGATGGTTTCCTTTGCTGTGAAGACGCTTTTTAGTTAAATGTAGTCCCACTTTTAAATGTTTTGCTTCTCTGTTGCTTTTACTTTTGGTGTCAAATCCAAAAAAATCATCATCCAGACACATGTCAAAGGGTTTATGCCCTACATTTTCTTCTAGGCGTTGTATGGTTTCAGGTCTTATATTCAAATCTTTTATGCATTATGAGTTAATTTTTGTACATGAAGTAAAATGGTGGTTCACTTTCTTTTTTTCTTTTTCTTTTTCTCTCTCTCTTTTTTTTTTTTTTGCATTTGTCCAGTTTTCCCAGAACCATTTATTGCAGAGACGGTCCTTTTTCTTTTGTATAATCTTGGTACCTTTTTCATATCTTTTTAACCATATATGTGTGGGTTTGTTTCTTGGATATCTATTCTGTTCCATTGGTTTATATTTCTGTTTTTATGTCAGTAACATGCAGTTTTGATTATTATAGCTTTCTAACGTGGCTTGAAATTAGGAAGTGTAATACCTCAGCTTTTTTCTTCTTTCCCAAGATTGCTTTGACTATGTGGGGCTTTTGTGGTTCCATGAACTTTAGGATTGTTTTTTTTTCTATTTCTATGAAAAATGGCATTGGAACTTTAATACTGGTTGCATTGAATCTGTAGATTGCTTTAGGTTGTATAAGCATCTTAATGATAATTCTTACAATCCATGAACATGGGATATCTTTTCATTCATTTGTCTTTTTCAATTTGTTTCATCAATGTTTTATAGTTTTCATTATACAGATATTTTGCCTCCTTAAATTTATCCCTAAGTGTTTTATTACTTTTGATGCTATTATAAATGAAATTGTTTTCTTAATTTCTTAATTGTTTTGGATAGTTCACTTTTAGTATACAGAAACACAATAGGTTTTTGGGTATTGTTTTTGTATCCTGCAACTTTATTTGACTCAATGTGTCAATTCCAACAGGTTTTTGAGGGAATCTTTAGGGTTTCCTACATATAAAATCATGTCATCTGAAAACAGAGACAATTTTACTTCTTTCCCAATTTGGATGCTTTTTATTTCTTTTTCTTGCCTAATTTCTCTGCCTAGGAAATTTCACTATTACAGTGAACATAAGTGGCAAGAGTAGGCGTTCTCATGTTGTTTTTTTCCCTCATCTTAGATGAAAAGCTTCAGGTTTTCATTATTGAATATGATGCTATACATATTCTTTATTATGTTGTTTTATTACATTCCTTTTCTACCTAATTTATTGAGAGAGTTTTTAATCATGAAAAGATGTTCAAGTTTGCCAAATGCTTCTTCTTCAAATATCGACATGATAATATGATTTTTATTCTTAATTTTGTTAATGTGGTATATCACAATGATTAATTTGCATAATTTGAACTATCCTTGTATCCCAGGAATCAGTCTCATTCAGTCATGGTGGACAATCCTCTTAATGTGTTGTTGAATTCTGTTTGCCAATATTTTGTTAAGGTTATTTGCATCTGTGTTCATCAGGGATATCAGACCATAGTTTGCTTTTATTGTAGTGTCCTTATTTGCCTTTGTTACCAGAGTAATGGTGGTCTTGTGAAATGAGTTTGGGGTATTTTCTCCTCTTCAGTTTTGGAAAAGTTTGAGAAGAACTGGTATTCTTTCTTTTCTTTTCTATTTTTTTTTTTTTTTTTTTTTTTTTTTTTTTTTTTTTTTTTTTTTTGTAGAACTGGTATTCTTTCAATGTCTGGTAGAATTCATCAGTGAAACGTTCTCATCCTGATCTTTTCTGAGCTATTAAGATATTGTGTTTTTTCATGATTAAAGTTTATGTTTCTAGGAAATTTTCCATTTCTTCTTATTATTTAATTTGTTGGCGTATAAATGTTCTTAGTAGTCTCTTATGATCCTTTCTATTTCTGTAATGTCAGTTGTAATTTTTCCTTTCATTTCTGATTTTACTTATTTTAGGTTTCTTTTTTTTATTATAGTCTAGCTAAAGTTTGCCAATTTTGTTTAAATTTTATGTATTTTTTTCTGAAAACAACTGTCACTTCTTTGGTTTAAGTACAAAATTTTTTGATGTATTTTTGGTGCTAAAAGCTGAGAATGGTAATAATTAAACATCTTTTTAAGTGTAACTACTTCTATGAGAAGCTCAGCACTAACATTATTATTCAGCTCTGGTCTTAATCAGATATAAAATATTGGGGGGGCATTGCTTTCTTTTCTTTGATATGTTTCATATTTTTCAAATTGACAGTTGATGTGAAGTTTGAATAGAGAATACTTTAGCTAACACATCCACATCCCAAAATGCTAGGATTATATGCCTCAAATAAGAAGATAAAATTAAGAAAGACGACTAGGATTTTCATGAATCTGAGTCTAGAGTGCAGTGACAAAATCACAAAGTAAGATTTTATGAATATTTTTTGACTTACCGTTATGCATTAAAATTGATCATCCAAATATATGTTAAAGTGTTACTGGATACAATAACTCTGAGTTCTTGTATAAAGTTCTGAGATGGAATGATTTGGTTCTGGGGTCACTCATAAATTTAATAAACATAGTAGAGTCTAAAACTGAATGGTCTAGCCCACTGAGCACTTAAATGACTTCAGTATATTGGGGGGAAAAGTTGGAATGAATTTATTTATGGGAGAAATTCAGCAATGTGAAATAGATAAGAAACTGGTGAAATATCTAAGTACACAAGTGTGTCAGAATTCCCTACATACTTTTATACAGTTTCCCAGACAGTTAGACACACAATGCATATGCATGCATACCTGCACATACACATGCTCCATTTCTCTTTCATATTAAAAGAGAGATTTTTGGGTAGAGAATTGTAGCTGTATTCTTACTTGCTTCAAAATTTCAACCAAAAAGAAGTACAGTCATGAAGTGTATGCTGTATGTATGGAGCATGTATCAAGATTCCTGGGATCCTATCTGGTGACTTTCTGACTGGGATGAGTTTGACAGACTGCATTGTTACACTTGTCATGATATACACCAGAATTACTCTATGTGGGATCATCAGAGGTCATGGCATTTGTAATCTTCAGAAGAGGCAAGAAGAAAGAAATCTCACATTTAGAAAATTGTCAAATAAAGGTGGCATTGAGAATAATACTTAGGGGAGTATAGGACTTTTGGAGAATTTTGAGGACAATTTGGAAAATGCAATTCAGAAGCAACACTAGCAGATGCATATATTTACTCTTGACTCTAATTTCATTTTATAAGGCAATGTTTACTTGTTTTAGATTGTAATTTTATATTGATGGAGAGACATGAAAATTTCACATATTCATGAGGATGAAGAATTTGATGAAGCTTTGGATAGACTTATCTGTAAAGATACAATCTAGGCTGAACTGATAGGAACACCTTGTTTCTTTGTCCTATGGGGCTAATAATGAGACGAAATAAGAAGAAAATGCCCAATTCCAAATTATATCCCAAAGATTGTATTTTGAAGGCAATGAATGAGTATTATTTTTCCACCTCAAGCTCTCCTTCACAGAACTATCCAAGTTAGCTCCTAACATAACCATTGCAATTATGTTACTTTTCTTTGGTTCCCAGCTGTCTTTGAGATTAAGTCTAACTTTCTGTTTGTAGCCATCTGGCTTTTCTCATTGTGACCTAAGTTGCCTCCACATGTCCTTCTTGGATCCATCTCCATTAGGTCATGCTGAACTTCTTCTTGAGCTCTTTGATTTTAGGTATGTTGTTTCTTTGGAGAACAGTGGTTCTCAACTGGGGACAGTTGTGGCCCCTACCCAAGAGACATTTAGCAACGTCTAGAGACATTTTTGATTGTCACGACTAGGTAGCTGTTTTTGGCATCTAGTGGGCGAAGCCAGAGATGCTGCTAAATATACTACAGTGCAGAGAGGAGTCTCCCCCCACCAACACTTATTCATCCAAAATATCAATAGCACTGAGATTCGGAAACACTGATGTGGAATGAATACATCCTTCTTCTCTACCTGGTGAAGTTCTCCTCACCCTCCCATATCAGCTTTCATGTTACATCCTCCATGAAGTCTCCCTGAATTTAATTGATCTCATATATGTGCCTCAAAAATTATTTGTTTTTATCTTTTGTATCATAATATGGTGTTGTGTTGTACTGAAATTGCTTACACATATAGCTATTTCTTACTAGACCGAACTGTTTAAAGATAAGACTCATGCCTTATTCTAGTGCTCAGTACATATCTGACACATGGTAGGAACTCAAACATTGTGGGTTATAGAATTAAAAAAAAAAAAACACCTGAGGCTGGTAGTGCTTTATCTCATAGTAGGTGCTCACCTTTTTGCCTGCTTTTGTTGAATTGTTTTACATTTTAGGATGATTTCCCTTATGTCTAAAATGAGAAGATAAAAGAACCTATGTAATGATTGAATTTGGTGCGTTATTACATGTAAATCATTTGAGCAATGCCTGCCATGGAGGAAACACTGCATAAACATCCATCTTACTATTTTATAATATGGATTTTACTAAGGATTTTTTTCTGTAAAATATAAAATCAAAAAATCATATCCCCATCTCGGACTTAATTCTTTAGTCATTCCTAAAATTTCACACTCAATATTTACATAACCTTCTCAGGAAAATATCTATTTATAAGTAGAAGCAGTGTTTTGTTATTGTCAGCCACATGTATCCTATTTAGATATAGTATAAGTCCATTTTTATTAAAAACAAAATCTACCACAATATTCCTTATATTCAGATCTGAATTCTTAGGCTGTCAATATGCATGGGTAGTATATTTTTAATCTAATGGTAAATATTTCATTTGTCTGCTTTATGGTATTGGGAATGGGTTTGAGGCTGTTGAACAGCTTGGAATTATCTATCATTGCATAAATGTAAATACAAACTCATATTCATTTCTCTCTCTGGATTTTTGGGTAAATATTGAAAGAAATATAATTTGGATTTACTCCCACCTCAACCCAGATAAAACCATTAAAATTATCCATTTAGTAGCAAGCAGGGAGCTGCTGCATGCTGTGTGGAAACAAGGTCATGCACATCATTCTGCCCATAAACATTTAAGGCCACATGGTTAGGTGTGATTATAATAATGGGCTCTAGATGGTTAGGTAAATATTCCAGATCTGACATTAGTTTATTGAACTAATGGCTTATGACATGAGGATAGGGACTCCTTAAATGAGTTCATTTCTAGCAATCATTTCAACCTCTCAAAAGCCCCCAACCTTATCAGAAATGTGAATTACTTGAGTCTAAAAATATTAGGCAAAAATGTAATAACCACTCTCTAGAGATGACTGCTTTTTCCTGGTTCAGTTATGAGAAAAGAAAATAAAACAGGTGAATCAAGTGAATAAGAGAGATAATCAAATTCAGTGTGTCAGTAAACTCTCAAATCCATTCTTATGTTATCATAATTGCATTATCCAGACTCTGTGTGAGTAACTGAGCAGAAATTCTCTATCCTTCAATCTTGTTGTCTAACACAAGAAAATAAAACAATGAGAAACAAAGTGAAAAGTAAATAGAAAATAATTAGTTAGATTTATTTCCAAGGTTGTAGCAGATAGGTTATGGGGTAGAAGAATGTGGACAGATGACTGAAATAGGGGTGTCATGGAACCCTCTTTCTTTTTACCTGTTCTCTCTCTCTCTCTCGTACAAATATACACTGATGTGGCAAGACTAATATCCATTGAGAACCAGCCAGTGTAAGTGCATGATTCATAGAGGAACAGGAGATAGTTTATGATCTCCCAAAATTCAGATAAATACAGCTAATGCATATCAGTTGATTTGTCTTCTAGCACCCATTCTTACAGTAAATATAGCCAGATTTTGTTTTGAGGAAAAAATTCCTTTTGTATCTACAACAACCCATATATGCCATTCTTTAATAAAAGTGATTTGAGTGATGGACATGTGAGTGTAGTCAGTCCAAAGATTTGTGCTAAAGTGATCGAAAAAAAGGAGTTCACTTTCTGTAGAGTTTTTACTTATTAAGATATAAACCTAGAACCTCCAAAAGCCATTTTGCCAAACCCAAGGTTAACGTCCCAACTGTGAATAAATATAACAAATCAGAGATGGTATACATAGATAAATATATATCAGTGTATATCTGTACATTTCTGTTTGTAATTTGAGCATCAAAATTAGACACAATTAAAATTAGTTGACTACAGAACATTTATATATATCATCTTGAACAGTTAATTCCTGCTTTCTCTTTTTCTTTATTTTGAGTTAGCCTATTAATCGGGATGATGCCTGACGACAAGTAACAAAGAAAGAGAAGATTCTGTTTTCTCATGTAACAGGAAGTGTGGGGACAAATAGCTCAGGAGTGGTGCTATAGGGACTGTTCTCTTTCTGACCCATTGCTCCTAACATAGACCTCTCAACCTAATGGTCACAAGATAGCTCCTATCTGTGAGGAATAAGTTTAGGAATTCCCTGAGCTTGCACCAATGGGTTGACAAGGCTTAGAGTGGAAAGCAGCCACAGGGCAAAAGCACACAACAATAGGTAAACAGGGTGAAATCTCCTCGAGTATAGAATAAAAGCATAGAGTGGAAAGCTGCTTCCACATGAGGAAAGCATCCCAGAATAGGAAAACAGATAAACAAGGCAATAGAACACTGTAGCGGGGTGAAATTGCCCAGAGCTAATTATTAGCAAAAATAAAAAAAAAAAAAAAAGTGCCTTGTTGACCCTGAGGTAACATGCTCTATTTTTCTTTTCCCCTAGGCAAGTTAAGTTAAACAGACCCAGTGCCTACTGCCTGCTATAAACAGCCATCTGTTCGGTGCTGGTATTTTGTTTTGTATTGACCAAAACCCCTAACACCGCGTATCTTCAAAACCCCTTTCTCTCACACACTTGAGTTAATGATCATTGTTTCATTATCTCTTTCTGCACGTCCATCATCCATCACGTTTGTAAGCCTTCTGATCCTAATAAATATGGAACAAGGACCCTTACTTGGAGCTCTTCTCTCCTCCCAGAAGTATGCCTCTCTTGTATTCAATTCTGCATCCATTCTCTTCCTGGACAAGAGAGAACTCCAGACTCAAAGTCTGCAACACCTATCCATATTTATCTACCAACCCTCTAAAGTATCTTGATCATATTCCAGGTAGGAAGAATCAGGGAAAGATGAGGCAAAAGATTTGTTCATACTCATCAAATTAACTCTATGCACAAAATCTGGGTCCTGTTAGTAAGGAGGGAGAGGAGTATATTCCGTAAGCAACTGTGATCCGTATCTACCTGAGTCAGGTCACTGGTAAAAAAATAAATAAATAAAACAAAACAACAACAACAAAAAATCTTTACTAAAAAAGAATCCTTACCAAAAAAAAATCTTTACTAATTTATGGTATCAGAAACATTTGTATTCAAATATGACATATGTTTTAAAATAGATATTACTAAAGGGTTATAGACATATCGCGGAGAGGGAATATAATAGGAATATTTCAAATAGCACATGAACTGAATATGCCAAATGTTAAAGAACAGGAAGGTGTTAGCTTTGAGAATAAGAAAGATACTATATTGTAAACAAAACAAGCATCATCTGAAAAAATATTGTGGCAAGAAAAAACATGACATATTGAAAGGTGCACAATTTCCTTTGGAAGAAGTTGCAATAAATAAATGCTTTGGTATTACCTTGAAGTGTGAAGACAGCTGTGTGAATGGAATAGAGGAACAGAAAATATGTCTCTGATACATGTCTGTGGATGGCCTCAACAGTACACCACTGACTCTGTCAGGAGTCCAAGAAGGGCAGAAAAAGGGAGTAAGGGAAATGGAACCCGCTTATGCATAGTAATGAGGAATGGACCCTGAAAATGTGAAAAAATCAGAGGATAAATTTGTGAATCCAGGAGAATGTGGTCACTTTAAATAGCATGCTGCTTTAAAAAAGGACATTAGGCGCCTGATCCCTTGGCAGTGAGAGAAAGAACACATTTGTACGTACTCACACATGTAGATATACAAATGATTGCTTTTTATAAAAGTCTGGATCTACTGTATCGTATATGTTATCATATAATCTATCATATGTGCCTTCAACAGTCACATTTGGGATTTCATCCAGCAGAGTTACAAATTGTACCACAACATGGAACACAAATGATTTACAGATCCTTTGTATAAAATATTTTCTTCTTGTTATTCCTAATTAGATAGAATACCTCTGCTTACCTAGCAAAATGGGTTAGGACTTGAATGTTTGAATTAGGTTTTAATAAATGGTGTATTAGAATATAGGAGCATAAGAAGTCCTAAGTGCCTAAATTTTAGTATTGTTCACCATCTCATTATTAGAACTGTTCTATTCCCATCCAAACATATTCTTTGTACATTCCTAAAGAAAGCTCTCCAATTCTCTCATTTGTGACTTACCTACACTGGCTTTCAAAGAGGAAGAAAACTCTCTTACTATTCTTACTTGATTTATTCATTGTTAATTTTTATGAAATCCTATTTTTCAGGAATAATGCCAAGCACTTACATACAGTGCAGTTAGATGCCAACTAGCACTCTACCTCCTTTGTATAAGTCATCTTGCAATCTTCATAAGATTCTATGAAGTATTAAAGTATTCTGAAGTGCACTTATTTGACCCTAGATGACCAAAACCCTCAGAGGGTCAAAATTTGTAAAAATTCTCCTTTGTGTTGGAACTAATTTCATATCTTAATCTCAGCTGGGATACCATCTCTAACATTTCTAGAAGAGAGAGAGTGTGTGTGTGTGTGAGAGAGAGAGAGAGAGACAGAGTGAGAGATGTGTAAGATATAGGAAGATGCATATATAATTTTCTGAGATAGGTAATTTGGCTTTCTTCTTTAATTCCAAATTGAGAAAATTGAGAATCATCTGGACACTGAAAAATCTTAAGAAAATCTTCCTCTTATTTTTCCTCACACTTCTGCTTCAAGAGACTAGTGAATCATCCGCTTTCCTCCATGTCCTTCATAATTCTTTACTGGAAACATTTTCTCCAAATGCCAGTGGAAGGAAGAATTAACCACTCATACCATAATATTTCATTTCTTTCCATCTATGCTCCTCCTTGAATTGTGTAGATTAAATGAGTAAAGTTCATACCTCTATGAATACACATATAGTTATGCTAACTCCTAACTATTTAAGTGTCACATTTGTCAGAAGGGAATTCATTGTGTTACATGTATTCCATATGTATTGTGTACATGTGTGCGTGTGTGTGTATAACTATACATGCACACACATATATATTGCTATCAACAAACCAAAATAAATTGCTACTACAAAATCTATACCTAGTTTCTAAATTGAAATCTTCTGACTTCACCTTATAAAGATCACATGTGAAAATTTTATCTATTTAATAAGAACTTTCTTCATTAGTGGAAGAAAATATTAATAGTGTGTAATGTTTTATTTTATGTGTCAACTTGACTGGGCCATGGTTCCCAGATATTCAGTCACACATTATTCTGGATGTTTTTTAGATGAGATTAACATTTAAATCAGTGGACTTTAAGTAAAGCAGGTTGCCCTCCACAATGTGGGTTGATCTCATCCAATCAATTAAAAGGGTAAGGATGTAGGTTCTTTGGGCAAGCACAAATTCTGCCAGCTGACTTCCCTAAACACAAACTCTTCTCTCAATCTCCTGGTAGCCCTGCTGACCTACTTTGCAGATTTGGGATTTACCAAGTCTCTGCAATAGTGTGAGCCAATTCCTTAAAAATTAATTTAATTTATGAGTGACTGGATGGTTAAATCAGTTAAGCATCCAGCTCTTGATTTCAGCTGAAGTCATGATGTTACAGTGTGTGGGTTCAAGCCCCACACTGGGCTCCATGCTGGCAACGCGTGGATTCTCTTTTACACTCTCTCTGCCCCTCCTCTCTTAAAGTAAATAAATAAAGTTTAAAAAATATAGAAATAATATATAGATATATATATATTATATATATATAGATAAGACTAATTTCATTTAAAAATATACAAATAAGTATAGATTTGTATTTTATACAATATTTTAAATATTATACACACACACACACATACACACATGCTGTTGGTTTTGTCTGTTATGTTTCTCTGGAGAACCCTAATATGGATTTTGGTACCATGAAATGCAATGCTATGTAACATACATCTAAAAATATGGAAGTAGCTTTGAAACTGGGTAATAAGTAGAAAGTGAAAGAGTTTGAGGTGCATGTTAGAAAAAGTGTAGATTGCCTCCAAGAGACTGTTTTGTAGGAATATGGACAGAAATGGAAAACATGTTATTGGAAACTGGAGGAAAACAAGCAAATATTTGTTATCAAGTGGCAAAGAAGTTGGTTGAATTGTGTGTTCCTGTGTTTGTGGAAAATTGAAATTGTAAGTGACAAACTTGGAAATTTACTTAAGATTTCTAAGCAAAATGTGGAAGGTACATCCTGGTTTCTCCTTGCTGCTTATGGGAATTGAAAAAGGGATTATTCGTTAGGAAGGAACCAGGACTTGACTTTTAGAAAATTCTCAGCCTATCCATGTTGCAAAAAGAAAAAAAAAAAAGTGTTTTGTGGGGAGAACACCAAGAATTTGGCTGGACATTCACCCCATAAAGAGATTACAGGCATGACTCATGAATCAAATCAACCACGTCAGCAGAAGCCAGGAACGGACATGGGGTTACATCAGCAGAAATACTAGCAGCTTGGCCCCAGGGGGTTAGAGACAGGACACAATGAAGAAAAGATGTAAGGCTTCTGGGAGTCTAGAAAACAGAACACTAGAGCTGCAAACATTCATTATCTTTCAAGAAAAGGAAAAAAATGACCTCAACGATGATTCAGAAATCAGATACGCCACTCCCACCTTCACTCTGGCTTGGGGGTCACAGCTGTGTTCTCTTTAGTCTCAGAAGGCAGGTCCACATCTTGTTTCTGAGGGCCAGCCTGGTGCTGCCCAGTACCTCACAGGCAGGGCCGCCATGCCTGGCTTCAAGAATGGGTCTGCTGCCCAGGGCCAAGGTGGGTGAGGCTAACACCCTAGTGGAATTGGAAGGCGTGGCCACCACCCTGGTGAACCCAAAACACAGAGCATCAAGCCAAAGAGGATTATTCTCAAGCCCTAAAACCTAATGGAATGTGCCCTTGTCGGTTTGGAACTAATACAGAGTCTGAAGCAGGCCTCTTCACCACCAGTACCATTGTGTTTGTAGGAGAGGAAATCATATTTGAGTTCACTCAGGGGTGCATCATAGACTTTAGAGAAACTGAGTCACCAAGACACTCCCAGAACTAACAATTGCACTCAACAACCAGGGATCTGAAAACACTATAGAAGATATGGCAGCTATCCCATGCAAATCAAGTGATGAAGATTAGTTACTTAAAGATTACATTCAAGTGAGCACATTCTGTGAGGTTCAATTCCCTCATCTCTTAGAACCTCACCCTTTTCCACACGGGTGGAAGGATATTACCATTACTTGAGGAAAAGGAACTAGAGATGAGTATCGGGAACCACTGATGAGCCTTTATACTCCTCCGTGTCAATAAACAGTACAGTGAAGTATGCGGGTTTCTTTTTACAAAACATGGACTATTCATTCAAACTTTAAAAAAAAATTGTAAGATTTTGAATAAAAAAATACAATTCTGTTTTTATGCTGCCTTGTTTTATTTCAAATAAATTAATTGTTCCTGATAGATACTTCTACATTATTATGGTCAACCTCTGATTTCAAAGATGGTGGAACTGCATAATTCAATATCCTCAGTGCAGATCATTTTTTTATTAAATATGTTTCATGTTACAGAGCCAGTCATGGGACAATCCATTTACTTACACGGTAATCTACTTAACCTCCTTTCATAGCCGACAGGGTCTAGTTTTAAGTATGCTTTTAGCAAGTATCATTTTGTGAATTTCCACTACAAATATAAAGCAACACATTTCAAAGAGGAACATAGGTTAATACTTTGATAATTCACATTTTCACAAACACACAGGAATTCAATACATATCTGTTTAAAACTCAATCTAACTTTAAAATGATGAGGTTTGATAAACAAGTGATAAGATACTTATAAACTTAAGAGACAAGCTATAAATCAGTTTGCTTATCATAATGCCAAACAATACATATCTCTTGGCAATGAGTATGCATGGCCAAGTGTTCACCAATTATCTTTGGTGGGTTTAGAGGTATTAATTTTCCTTTACCTGTATTTTTGGATTTATGTGATTATTACATACATAATCATTATTATTTAGGAAAAATAAAACCACCCTTTTCAGTTTTGTTATTTAAAAAACGCTTCATTTGTTGATGAAATCACTTTCTAGAGACGTATTTTTCTTCTTCAGTTCCAAATATGAATTTATGTTAATACCATTACCTATTTGCAGAACTAGACTATGTCCAAAAGTACTGAACTCCTCAGAAAACACTTTCTACTCTACAAGGTGGAAAATTATTTCTGAAAGTTCAGTTTGTCAAGCTCAGTTTGCTTCTCCATGGGTAATAGTATAAAGAGACAATTTCTAGCCACACATGTGCCAGAAGTAGACATGGCTTTATATAATCACTAGAAATATGCGCTTTCGAACTGAATAACAGAAGAAGAAAAAGAAATATTAGGTCACTAGATGGTGCCATAATGTTATTTTTTACTTTATTGTCGGGGATTCTGGAAAGATATTACAATTACTTTTTTTTTTTTTTTTTTTTTAAAGAGGTTATTTTATTTATTTTTGGGACAGAGAGAGACAGAGCATGAACGGGGGAGGGGCAGAGAGAGAGGGAGACACAGAATCGGAAACAGGCTCCAGGCTCCGAGCCATCAGCCCAGAGCCCGACGCGGGGCTCGAACTCACCGACCGCGAGATCGTGACCTGGCTGAAGTCGGACGCTTAACCGACTGCGCCACCCAGGCGCCCCTACAATTACTTTTAAGAGGCATCATTTCAGGTACCATTCAGGACAAAAAGTAAACTTAATGTTTACATGTAATTTGGACATTTTAGGGAGGAAATGTTTAACCCCCCAAATTACATTAGATATTATTGAATTAAATTGGCTTAAGGTACACCAGTAAGCACTTTTGACAAATTTTCACAGTATCAAGTTAGAGTAATTTAATGTGAAGAAATAGTATTTTATGCTGGGTTTTTAGATTGAATTTAGTGGTTTTGTTTTTAAATCACTTGTGATAGCTCATATACATATGTGCATATGTAGAAAATAGAACTGTTTCGTAGTGTACTCAAAAAAGTTACAACTCATATATTTTTAAATAAGCAAATGTATTTTCCATATGAAATATATTTAATGGCTTCTGTTCAGTCACAGGTTGCTTTGATAAGTGGACCTGGGTCCCGTGCCTTTTGTTATTATTAAGCAAAGATGACAATGAATAATACACACCGATGTGACACTTCTCCAAGTGGTTGATATTAGCCAGAAACTGCCACCAGAGTGGTAGTTTTTCAAACAAAAATATTTCACCGCACCTGAAACACATCGGGAGTAACGTTCTTGTCTTTGGAAATGTCAGAACTTGTTGCCAGGTTTATGGGTAAAATCACTGTGCATAGAGAAACAGCCAGTTAGAAGACTGAGAGAGGCTTATTTGCATTTCTAAACTTCCCCACTGGCATAATGACTCGGCAGAGAAAAAAGGACTTAATCTTTCTCCAATCCTCAACCACCATTCACAGGCACAATGTTCAAGAGATCTAACAATTTTAGGTACTTTGGAGATTTAATGGCGGAGGTGAGGGGAAAGACTTAGAAGTCCCAAAATACGTCTTTATTTCTCTCATTATTGGAAGCAGCTTAACAGTGTACTTTGAGGTCTCCCTTTCAACAGAGTTTGCTCTTTTCCACATTATTATTCAACATGAAAATGGATTTTTCAACCCAGATAGAACAACAAGGAACCTTTCAAAAAACGTGCAAACTTTAGTGTCGGATGTATTTAGATATATCTTTGATAATACATTTCATTGTTCCCCAAACACTGATCTACGATGTTTCTGAGGCTAAGCCCATTCCTTCCAGGATCATTTGTATGTTGTTATCAAGATCACCATTTCTGACCACCACAATGCAAATTTCTGATGGATTTTGGATTGAAAGCAGGGAACAAAGAAGGAGGGGTAAGACTGTTTCTAAGGAATATTTCTTCATTTTAATTAGACAAGGTGACTGCTTTACTCATATTTAAATTATTACTTCACCCCGCACTTGACAAATTAATATCTAAAAATATATTAGTACATGGGAAGAGTTTATAGCTTTACTGTAACCTCATTCTGGGGAAGGGCTTTTTTGATGAAATTTACAGTAAGATTAGGCTTGTCTCTGATTTAGGTGACAATGGAGCTAACAGATTATTTAAAAAGCTGCCTGATACTCTTTTACAGTGTGTTTCTCAGGGGAAGTTAGTTTGTAACAACCTTTTTCTTCCTTGATGGCTATTAATGATATTTGGCACCACTTTTCTTTAACAGGCCATGTACAATTAAACACAGACTGACATTTTGACTGTGCCTTGGCTAAAATGGTATGTGTAAGTGCTGATAGTCTTATCCAAATTCAGCAGAGTTTTATTTGATAGGCACAGGAGCCAGAAGAAATAAAATATTCTGAGTTTTTCCTTAAAACATTGATTCTCTGACCAAATCATTGCTTAATTTGGATCACTTTATTGATCCAAGGTTTCCCCAAGAATGAGTGCCTTGCTTTCTTTCTTCCAATTCAAAGAGTTTTACAAATAGCAGTGGGACATTATGGAACAGGCACGATGCCAAGTGCTTTACATACATTGTCTCCTCTGCCCACTACCACTATTATTGAGTAAAAAGGGCTATTATGGACCTCATTTTATGGAGGAGGGAATGGGGGGGCTTGGAGGTGGTTAAATGGTCTGCTCAAAGCACAGATTTAGCACACAATATAGTGAAGAGCAGTAACCCCATCGGAGATCCCTTGCAGCACAACAGACTGTGTTGGTCTTACAATGACAAAGTGAACAAACTGTTAAAACTTTTCTGCGGTTGGAAAAAGAATAGTTTTGATGACATAAAGGAGGCAACAACCTTACAGTTTATCCACTGCATCCGAAAGTTGCACCGAGTTTCATCTTAGATAAATGAACAGCTGTCCAGAGGGTCCCCGTTTGGGCTGTCATCTTTACTTCCCCAGCAGGTGTTTCTCCTTGCGCTTTTCTTTTCCCCCCATTTGTTAACCGCCTATAGCTGTCCGTGAAGGTAGTGTAACCTACCTTGCCCAATGGTGGCAGGTGGCTCTAGTTAGTCATCAAAATATCTGAAGAATTTACACCCTTCCCAAGTGTGACCCAAAGATTCAAATCAAGTGGGAAGGGAGTTAATTATATTGCCGATGGTACCGCAAGGAAATGGCCATGAATTGACAGCTTGAGATGCCTCTGGGTCTCCCTGGTTCTGAGTCTATCTGCAGCCTCATGTTCTCCTTGAGGCCATGGATACTTCATATTCTTTATGAATCTAAACTCTCTTGTCAACAAGATGGTAATGGTAACAATAAAAACCTCTGATATTTCTAAGAATTAATGTAAATAATACAAATAAAGTGCTGGGCTCAATGTCTGACATATAATAGTGACTGTTAGTAGAATCCCCCCGCTGCAAATCTAACAAAAACTATTTATATCTTTCTGTCATAACTGTTTTTTTTTTTAATTCATTTAAGAGTATTCTGTTTAAATACTTAGGCTCTAAACACCATTTGGTTCTGTTGCATTATCTCCATGTTGCCCTGAAAGTTTCATCCCATAATGAGTCACTGTTTCAACTGCATAGAATTTTCCCTGGTTTTTCTGATTTGATTTTGCACAAAAAGATTATCAGATCTTTGAAAGTCAGAGAATTATCATGAGTCAAACAATAATGAAAATTGAGCGGGGGTAGAGGAGCAGAGAGGTATGGAGAAGTGGCTGGGTGTGTGAGGGATAAGGAGGTATTTAAACTTCATGGAAATTTAAATTGAAATGTTTCTGGAAAAGGTGTCGTTTCTGTTTATACAAGGCTCTTTAGAGAAGGATTTAAAGTTACAACATACAGATTAGCTGCAGACATTCTTTCTACCCAGCTCTGCACATGCTGATCAATGAGGCATAAAGATATAATTTGGTTTATAGACACATTTGTTGGAATTTATTTACCAGGCTGTTGAATATCATACTTATGTTTTGAGCCTAAATCATCAGCAAATGAATTTCAGCATTAAAAGGGGGAGTTTCTTTGAGATATTAATTAATTCATTTTTCTACTGACATTAAAAGTTGCCACCACCCCATTCTAAAGAATTCATTTAAAGAAATGCCAAGAAGGAATTAATTAAAATGCAATTTGGCAGTGAAATGTCTTTATGGAAATGCCCAGAGCCTCTCCTACAGAAATCATCAGATAGATATAGATACAGATATAGATGATATAGATATATAGATATAGAATTTTTTAAGTTATCTGTTTATGTTTCTGGTTCTAGTGAAAGTTGTAACTGCCCATTGGAAGTTGGACAGAGATTGAAATTTGGCAGTGGGTTGAGACCTCATTTTGTAGATGCCTCAGACTTACTCTTAACACGTTTTAAATCCTCTGGAGAGGTATACACAGAAAACAATGAATCAAATATAAGTTTTTCTCCTTGTGATAAGTCTTTGGACACAAATCATACCAGGCATTTATGACTTCCATTTGTATTGGCAGCCCTCCCATCATTTGTCATCTAAGAGCAACAAATAGAGACTCCTCATATAGCCATGTAAGGTTTAGTGACTCACAACAGTTTATTCACATGTGACCTCAGAGTCCTTAGAAACACAGCATTCCCAGGGAACTACTACCCGTAGATTGGTTTTTGGCACATGGAATGAAATTTATCTGTCATTCTTACTGTAGAGCATTAGGGTAGGAAAATAACTCTAGATGTGAGATCACTGGACACAAAGCATTTAGACATTTTATGAAGACCAAAAGGGATATACTTCTCAGAAAAATAACAGCATAATAGAAATATAAAATACATTTAAAAAATCAAAATATATTTTCATTGAAGAAGTAGTTATTAGTACAACTTTTTTGATGGGGTTTACCAAGAATTTCCATTGCTATGATGTCATCTCATTTAAACCTCATAGCTACTCTTTTATGAAGATATGGTTACTATCTCATTTGCAGACCACAAAAATGAACCACAGATGGGATATATTTCTTGAGAGCACACAGTTGATAATGCAGTCAAAATTAGACCCCAAATCTTATGATGTTATGATACTTTTTAGATACACACTCAAATCTAAGAGTAAACAACAATGATGACATAAATACATCATTAAATTGACAACATGAATTCACTTTTCTAAGAATTATATATGGGAATGCTCTCAGTCCATTTATGTCATATTATGATGCATAAAATGTGTTCCAGAGGATTATGACATATTAATAGTAATAATAATATTTAAATCTTAAATTGTATTTTTATTTGTCAAGCACTGTGCCAAACCACTTTAGTGGTTGCCATGAATTCATATATTAAAATTCATAACAGCCCTAAGAGTGAGTGCTATTATTATCTCTGTTTTACAGATGAGGAAATTGAGACATGGACAGGTGACATAATTTTTTAAGCTCGCACACAGATAGTCAAAGGTAGAGTATCTATGTCTGGATCAATAACTACTATACACACTGCTTCTCAAATATTCTTTATCTGCATATATAGGTAAATATGTATTTAAAAGGATCTGGTGGCAGGCTATTGCCATGCAAATGTTTTTTTCATAAGTAATGGTTGTGCTCCTATGCTAAGAATTCTGCTCATTCAATATTGAAATACAAATAATATTTAGAAATAATAAAATAGTATTCATGTATATAATATATATATATTACATAAAGAAAACAAAAATAATGTTTACATCATATTATGGGTAAGGTGGTAAGAAATGTCTACCAAACTTTTTGAACTTGCTAAAACAATTACATTTATAAGTGATCACATAGTGCATTTCTTAGAATACAAACAAAAAAAAATCTTAAATGTAGTGAACCATCAGTGGAATTATAAATGGCTGACAAAAACCTATTATATAATGAGAAGACAACACTGCTTTAATCTGTTCACCTATGCATTTTAAACCATAGAGGTTATGTCAATGAATTCTGGCCATGATTATCCCAAGAAGTTGGTCAGCTGAAGAAATTATTTTTCATACTGTGTTTTTTTAAATTTAATGTTTATTTATTTTTGAGAGAGAGAGACAGAGTGCGAGTGGGGTAGGGACAGAATCTGAAACAGGCTTTAGGTTCTGTCAGCACAGAGCCTGACACAGGGCTTGAACTGGGGAATGGCGAGATCATGACTAGGCTGAAGTCGGATGCTTAACCGACTGAGCCACCAAAGTGCCCCAATTGTGTGTCTTCAGCTTGAGTGAGTTTAAGGGTTAGTGTCTGTGTTTGTTACATGAGAAATTCACTCTCAAGCTTTTTGAGAAAAACTGATTTTAGTTTAGGTTAAAACAACTTCTACTAAGATATAAATAATGTAGGAAATACAAATTCTATTGAGATGACTGAAAATAAAATCTCTCATCTCTAGAGTCAAGGTATCTTGGATCCTTTTTTGAAGTGTTTGAAAAATAAATCATAACTAATCCGAAATGGTACAAAAAATAAGTAATATTTTGGGTATTGGTAATTGCTAACAGTTCTTAAGTGTTTTCTATGTACTAGGCATTATCTCACTGCTTTACATATGTTAATGCTCACTATCACATCATAAGTCAGATAGTTCCCCATTTTATCATTGAGTAAAAACCATAGTCATAAACATAGTGAGTAGCAGTTCTGACCTCCAGAATCACACAATCTAGGTCACTCCAGAGCTTATGTTCTTAAGAACTGAACTCTATTACCTGGTTAGTAAGAATTTTTTTTTTCAATATATGAAATTTATTGTCAAATTGGTTTCCATACAACATCCAGTGCTCATCCCAAAAGGTGCCCTCCTCAATACCCATCACCCACCCTCCCCTCTCCCACCCCACATCAACCCTCAGTTTGTTCTCAGGTAAGAATGTTTTTAAGGGGGAAAAAACAATAGGAATTGAAAAGACAGAGGTTTAAGGAATGGCAGAGCAAGAACTATGTTTTTGCAATGAAACCTTACAGAAGAGAAAACACAGAGAAATAAGCAGGGCTATTGGAATTACTAGATGGAGCTGAGAATTTGAGGCAATGGCTCTTTCGTTCCACTGGAATATTTTCATTTAGCATGTGAATTCCCTTACAGATTTCTCCAATAGTTATTTAGCAATGGTTACCTTAGAGATGGTGAGTAAGAGTTACTGCTCTCTCAGAGCTAAATGCTAGCAGAAAAAGAAAAGTAATTAAATATACACATAGACAGTGGCATTTGTAGATATGAACATGGATAAAGATATAGATTTAGATGTAGATACAGATAGCTATACATCCATGGGGTAAGGCCAGGTACTGAGAAGTGCCTCGAGAAAGTGAAACAATGATAGAGTAGGGCTTAAGGGAGAGTGTGGTTCTAAAGGAGAGAACGCTCCACGTGGTCCTCCCCAGCTTCAGTGCCCTTTTGCTTCTAATGAGCCACACCTGTGACACTTTCCCACACTTGATGTGGGGCTAATGGAACTGCTTTGCCTGCATTGTAACAAAGGAGAACCTGCCTGTAAACTTACTTTGCCTGCTGCCACCCCCAGGAGACCTTTTAGCCATTGATAGACAGGTATGAGATTGTGAAAGCCAAATCTTTTACTTCCATTGGAAAAAACTAAGAACCTAACTTAACACTCTAGGTTTCCATGTCAGATCTGTTTAAGTTATCTCCACTACACTTTGCCCTCCTTGACCTCTCTATTCCTCTCTGCTTCCCCCAAACCCTTAATAGAAACTCTTGGGGAGCAATGCTCTTTTAAATCTATGGTAAGTCACTGTCGCATTTGCCCAGTGCTGTGGGGTTACCTGGGACTGGAATATTATCAGCAGGTAGGAGAATACCTACAAACAAGGAGATAGTCATGAGCAAACCAAGATGGTTGGTTAACCTATAGATTGGCTTCTGGGAAACCTGACTTAAGACATCAAGGAAAGCGTCTCTGAGAAGGTGGTGTTTATGCTGAAAAAGAGTCAGCCATTGGTAGAGGTGGCAGAAGTGTTTTCTAAGCAAAGAAAACAGCAAGTGCTAATGGCGGAAAAGATCGCATATTCAGAAAAATAGAAAACCAGTGTGGCTGGGACAATCTGAGTAAGAACACATGTGTAAGTAGCTGAAGTTATAAGAGGTAGGAAAATAAACAACTTGTGGGAACTTAGCACCAAAGATAAGAGCAGAAATTCATTACTATATTGAATTATCACATGAGATGTGGGCACACTATGCAGAATATTTAAGTATGGGTCTGTTTGTGTGCATTATTCCTATTTAAATTATTCTCTTCAAAAGGACAACTCATTTTTTGAATGGGTAGTCTTTCAATCTAAATGTAGGCCTAGGTGTTTGGAAGTTCCTAGATACATTTGTGGTTTTGAGAGCATGAACTCACCTGAGAACTGCAGTGACAGGGACATACAGGACCCTCATGCTTGAATTAACAGATACAAAAGAGAGCACAGAATGAATGATTGGTTATAGCTTCTACAATGAAACTGTGAATCTGGGTGTTTACACTTTTTGCTCGTATATTGAGACACCTTTTCATCAAATCCTCATTTTTAGCTTCCAGGGAGACACATCATGATTGAATTCCAAAAGGCTTTGAAAGTTTAATATTTTTTTAAGTTTATTTATTTATTTTGAGGAGGGAGAGGGGCAGAGAGACAGGGAGAGAGAGAACCCCAGGCAGGATCTGCACTGTCAGCTCAGAGCCAGACATGGGGCTCAAACTCACGAACCAGAAGATCATGACCTGAGCCGAAACCAAAGATTGGACACTCAATGGACTGAGCCACCCAAGTGCTCAAAGAGTTTAATAATTTTGGTTAGAATTTTTGTTGTACCATTTCTTTGACCTTTGCTTTTTCTTGAGTGATCTATTTTAAGTCACTGAACCCCAGTTTCTTCATCTGTCCACAAATAGATACAAGTGTTGGTCTGAGGGATAGACCGTTTTATGCAAAGCACAGAGTATAGCCCCTGGGAAGCAGTCACTGATTGGTAGTTATGATTTTGATAGAGACAGAGCCTCTCTTTAGAGTACCACGCCCTTTCAGGCATAAGGTATTATAAAATGGGTGGCAGGAGGTAAAACCAGAATAGTGTGGAGGGCGAAAACCTAAAGCAGACTGAGTTTCAAGAAAGACAAAAAAATGCCTGAAGGATCCTCTAAGCTTCAGAATATTTTCCCAAGGGTACTTTTTCCAGTATTTGTAAGTTTTAAAAAGAGTTTACCTGAGAAAGTCCCTGGGGCTGAGAAGAGGGGAGGGGAACAGAAATCATTCCCTGTTTTTCAAAGAGCAAGTTAGAGAATCTAATCGGTCTTCTCTGTTTGCCAGGTTTAATGCTTTTGTTATAATCATAATTAACAAAATGGAATCTTGCAATTGAGGAAAGATAGAGTCAAATTATATTATTGATGCGTTCAAGTAGCCTCCATTGTCTTGACTAACAGTGTATTTGTGGAAAATTAACCCCTTGTACGCTAATAAAGAATAATGTTTCCATAATTTTCTAAAAACTTGTAATTATCTTCCTGAGAGGAAATAAACTTAGGTTAGATACTCCTGTGCTAAACAAAAAATATTTTATGTTAAAATATCCAAGTATACATTTATACTATGCGACTATCATACATATATATCTTAAAATTTTAATAGTTGTTATTAAAGAATGTTAACATGATTTGCATTGCAGTTAGTTTAACTGAACTTTTATAAAATTCATTTGTAAAATAGGGAATGATAATATGTAGGCAGATGATTGTATTTTACATAAAGAAATTAGACAGAATACTGAATTTTAAAAATGGTCGGTTGGGGGTGCCCCTGGGTGGCTCAGTCGGTTAAGCGTTCAACTTTGGCTCAGGTCATGATCTCACGGTTCATGAGTTTGAGTACTGCATCGGTCTCTGTGCTAACAGCTAAGAGTCTGGAGCCTGCTTCCAATTCTGTGTCTCCCTCTCTCTCTGCCCCAGCCCTGCTTGCCCTCTGTCTCTCAAAAATGAATAAATGTTAAAAAAAATTTTTTGAATGGTCAGTTGGAAAGGTCAATAACTGCTCCTATTATACAGAGAAAACACCAACAGTGTCATTTTCTAACCTCTATTCACTGGCAAATTTATTTGGGCGTTGATTGCTGGCATAATTAGATAATTTTACTTTCAAAGTAGAGGTTAGTAAGCTAATTAACTTACTTCATAAAGAAGGATTTTGTTAGGGGGAAAAATCATCATATGGAGATGTAGGGAGGGATTTTAAAATACAGTTTGGTTTTCATTTAGTTCTTCCTTTTTGTTTTATATGTCTAACATATGGTTGAATAAATACATAAATGAATGGACAAATACCTGATAGGTGATACCTGGTTAAATTCCTAGAATCAGATATTTAAATTCAAAGAGACATGTAGTTTATTTCTGTGAGTTCAGAATGGGGAACACTTAACTGACAGTGGAAAGTCCAATTTCCCCCAGAAGATAATGAATCTGAGACCTTGACAGACATCCCACTGTATTATATGTCATATGGCTTCAGAGTGATGTTGTATTCTTTTCTCTGCTAGGGTAAGGGTTCAGGATTGAGTTAAACAAAGACAATTTTACGGGCTCCTGGGTGGCTCAGTTGGTTAAGCATCTGACTTCCGCTCAGGTCATGATCTCATGGTTCATGGGTTTGAGCCCCACTTTGGGCTCTGTGCTGACAGCTCAGAGCCTGAAGCCTGCTTCAGATTCTGTGTCTCCCTTTCTGTCTGCCCCTCCCCTGCTCATTCTCTGTCTTTGTCTCTCAAAAATAATCATTACAAAAATTTTTTAAAGACAATTTTAGGAAAATTATATCCACATAATATTGACAGAATTAAAGATAATGAGTATATGGATATTGGCTCTCATTAATATCTTCCATTAATTCCCCTCCTCCCCTTATAACAGAATGCCATTCTGAATTTGTCTCCCACATGGACTTTCTTCTTTCTTTCTTTCTTTCTTTCTTTCTTTCTTTCTTTCTTTCCACAGGAGTTCTTAAAATTGCCTTTGGGGGTTGGGCAGCTGTTCTTAGATAACTTTAGGGTCTTTCTCTTACCCCACAGGATTTTCAATCTCATATGCTGCTCATAGTCCCAAGGCTTGCCAGTTTTCACCTAGATGAGTCATGGATGCCACCATCTCTCTGGTGCCCACTGCCATTGTGTTACCAAAGGGACAAATCCTCTTATTCCCAAAACACCAGGTAAAACTTCTTGGCTCCTCTGGCAATCAGCAGTCTCATGGGTGAACCACTGTAGATTCCACTCACTTTTCACACACTCTATTTTTCTCTTCTACACTTTCACACTTCTGTCTCTATCCTGCCTAAAGGTAGCCACCCCTTTTTTCTATTCCAAACAATGCCTCTCAAACAAATTTTCTTTTTGTATCTTGGTACAGATCTAGATGGTAAGGGGAGGGCTGGGAGCTTTTTGAATTTAATGCTTTGGTATTAGATATTTGAGTTCTTAGTTATAACCTTATGGGAGTCCAACTTACGTCATAAACTCTATCCTAAAAAGAAGACTTCATATGCATGTGGTCTCTTTTCAAGTGTATAATATGAAATTCACATTTGAGGTCAAGTATTTTGATCATGATGAACTGCTAGTAAATCAGCATCCTATCTAAATATTTTATGGATTTTTGTATGTTTCCCCTCTCAATCCCTACTATGCTGACTCTAAGATAATTATTTTTCTTAGCCATTCATATATCTTATCATATTGGAAGGTGGTACTTAAATTCAGAAGTTTCAGAAAACAATGCAAGATGTACTGGATGCCATATATGTGGGCATCCACTTCTTGGTAATGAGAACATTCATTGTTCAGCAGATTTCTTAGAGAATATGGGACTTGAATTGAGTATAAAGATGTTTGGGAGTTGAACAAAACCTGTAAAGTTTCACTCCTAAGTTTTCATCCCAGGAAAATCACAAATACTTTGACCATGATGAAATTTAATCCTAACTAACTCATTTCCTCATCTGTATTCCCTCTGTTGACAGAATAGCCAGTCATGCTTAGGTCAAATGCCTAATGGATTATAGGTTTTCAGTAAAAATTTGTTGAATAAATACAAGCTTCGATACCTTTATAAGGCATTTGGCCTCATAGAAGATATGTTTGGCCCATGGAGAAGGGTCATACCCTTCATTTTTGAAGGAGTAGAAACTGAGGTCCAGTTTGAGGGTGTCAGTGAGTTAAAAGTTTGTATACCGGTGCTAAAAGACATATGTAAGGAAATGAGGTTAGGCAGTAAGCAGAGTCAGCTTACAAAGGTCTTTAGGTCTGAAATCAGAGGATTATCTTAGAAGGTCATTAAAAGCCACGTACAAAAAATTAAGCATAGGTGTAACAGGGCTCAAGAGAAGGCATATAGATGAAAAGGAACCTGTAAATTAGGAGTTACTCTAGTACTAATCAAACACTAATTTTTTTTCCCCTCCACGTTTGCTTTTAAGATTTCCCCGTCAAATAAGCTTTCCGCTTAAGATCTGCTTACAAGCCTCCAGTATATGTATCCTCACTGAATTAGCTAGAGAGCAAGGGTCATCTATGTGGTTCTTATTAAACAGGAAATTTAAACATATTGAACTGGCACCAAGTTGTACCAATTATAGGAGCACTGAGAAGACAAATTCTCTTCTACTAAAAACCATATGCTATGCTTTATTCATCCACCTATTAAGGCCTTTCAACTTTTACTACCTGCCTAAACCTCTTTTTTTGGCTCAGGGAATACAATGGGGACAAAAACCAGATATAATGCCTCCTTACATGTAAGAACCTAAAGAGGGAGAGAGATGTTAATGAAATGAGCACAATAATAAATGTATAAGACAAACTGAGGTAAGTGCTAGGAATGGAAGGACAGTGACTCTTTAAATATATAAAGAAAAAACACACCTCACAGGTGCATTTTGGTAGTCACAACTAGAAAAGTGATACTGGCACTAAAACCTAAATTATGAGCAGCAACTAATCAGGTGAAAATGTATATGTATCTTGGGTGTAAGTTGTGTGTGTGTGTGTGTGTGTGTGTGTGTGTGTGGTGTGTGTGTGTGTGTATGTATGCATGGTGTTTAGAATAACAAAAAGAATGTATGATTTTCTTGTTTTGTATTCAGGGCAAGAGTGATTTTCTTTTTTCATAAGAAAGAATAGTGGCCATTTACCAGAAGGCATCCAAGTTCACGATCAACTTGCATACTGATTTAATGGAATTATTTGAGATTAATACTCTTTCAACTTCACATATATGTGTTTAGCAAGAGACACTCAAATTTGCTGTCTACTCCAACAAGATACAGCAGTAGCTAAATCTGCAGAAGGAAAGCACTTTTTTAAATGCAAGATAGAAACAAAATGAGATGTATATCACCTCCCAAGATACCATTCTGATTTCTGCAATGATAATTGAAGGCAGTATACCCCTTAATAAAAAGCAACTTCTGGATAATGTGAGCATCCCAAATGTCTGTATTTACACATATGAATTGCCTTACCTTTAAATCATTTGGAAATTTCTTAACCCTTAATGTAAAGGTCAAAACTACTGAACTGCACATTTCAGAGAAAAATGTACTTGCACATACCCTTGCAATCTGCCATGGTGAAAGTCTTTCTTGAAATCAGTATGTATTTCTTAAAATGCCTGCATATTAATCCTAAGAAATCCATAGTCTAGGTGAAGACAAAAGAAATGATTCTAAGTGAAAGCTATTGTTGTAAATTTGTGTTTGAAGGGAAAATTCGTATCTCGAAATGCTTGTCTCCAAAATAGAACCAATCACATAAATGACATCTGAATAGGACACTTATATTTGGTAAGCATAAATTCACACTGAAATACCATTTCCCTAATAACCACTTTAGTTGTTATATTTGTTTGCCCTAGAAATACTAATGATGTTTATAATAAGAAAGCATACTTAAATTTTCCACTAAATTTAGAATTTTAGTAATTAAAACACAGATGCCATGGCTTTGACAGGAAATTAATTTGCTGTTAAGTATCTTGCTAGTGTTAGATATGCATAGTTACTCAGCATGGACATATTACTTGTATCAATGGTAATATAACACAACATGATACACATGCACAGAAACCCAGAAATAAAACTGAAAACCTAAGATGAATGAGGGTTGATGAAAATGGAAATAATTTGAATTATATAAAATATTAACTCATTTTATTACCTGTTAGTATAATATTCCTCAATTTTTCTATATTTTTCAATAATCCTATAATATTTACCATGCTAGCAAATATCAAGTAAACATACTGTATTTTTACCAATATGCCTTTACTGTTTAAATGTTTTCACTGTAGATGAAAGAGGAAGAAAACATGGGTTGCAATCTCAGTTTTTCTTTATTTTACAGAACCTTAAATGTTGCTTTTCTCTTAAATGACTTCCTTCATTCCTTTCTTCTTCCTTCTTTCTTCCTTCCTTCTTCCTCCCTTTCCTTCCTCCTTTCCTTTCCTTTCCTTTCCTTTCCTTTCCTTTCCTTCTTGCATCTTTCTTCAAAAAATACATATTTGGAATCTGGTATAATCTAGGCATTACACCATGTATTGGAAAGCCAAATAAATGTCTACTGAGATAGATTTGTGCCCTCATAAGAGTTTATAGACTAGCAGTAAAACAAGTGTTAATAAATCACTTCACTGGGGTAACTATTTTCAAGAAAAATGAAAGATGATCCAGAATCAAGAGAAGTCATTGGCATAGTCTGATGGATTCAATATTTCAGAGAAGTCCCTCCTGACGAAGGGCTGAGATCTGAGGGAAAAGCAAATTAGAATATGTATTAATGAGGATAAGCTCTCCAGCAATAGCAAACAACTCCTAAATCTTATTGGCTTAACAATTTTATTTTATTGTTTTTAAAGTTTGTGTGTATGTATTTCATTTTACATATACTATGCAATATAGAGGAGTGAGGTGTTAAGTTCCATTTAGTTTCTGCAGACTTAGGCTAATGAAAGTTCTACCATCTTATAGCTCAGGCCAGTTTCCCCTCTAGAGGATATTTGCAGTGTCAGACTAATTTTTATTGTCATAACTGGAGAGAATGATGTTAGGAGCTAATGAGTATAAGCTAAGGATACTACTGAACATCCTACAATGTACAGGACCGACTCCTGTACCCCACACTGAGAATTACCTGGTCAAAACGTCCACAGTATTAATGCTAAGAACTCTCCTACCCCACACACCTTATATCTGCATTATCAGCACATTCTTGGATCTCACAGCAGAAAAAAAAGACTGCTCTTCAGTGCTTCATCCTGAAAATAATACACATTCCTTTTGTCCACAGAATGATATAAGTATGGTAACAGTAAGATGTCATATGTCCCTGATTAAGGGCTGGGAGGTTGGGCAATGTAGTGAAGCAAATGACAAATTTCCTAAGCACTGGGGGAACTTCCATGGTCTAAAGTGGGATCATGCTGTAAATATCTTGACTCATTGGAGTCACATTGAAGTTACAGTATTAGAACGGTGGGCATTGGGGATGAGTATGGCTGACATCTGATCCGGGTGTGAGAGGTTAAATGTGACTCTGCCACCAAGTTCAGACTGAAATCTGCTTGCATATTGAGGTATTCACTGAAACCCAGCAAAAGGCAACATATTAACTTTCCATTGTAATTTTCTCAGATATGTGTGAAAATGGAATTCATTATACTTGAGAATTGAATATTAAGGATAATTAACGAATTTGGCAGGTCTTTTATTCTCAGCATTAGTTGAGAAATTTCCAGGTATTCAAGAAATGAAGCAACTTTTCTAGTTTCCAAGTCATTTCTTCAAGTGAAAGAAGTGCCTGGGAAATTATCTGCATTTTTTTTTAATTCTAGAAAATTTTTTAACTTCTGAAATACGAGAATAAAATAATTTTGGAACACATCAGAATAGAATAAAATTCAATATTCAAGTATCTTCTTTCTCTAAGTAGATATTTCCTCAAAATTAATATCTTAATGATTACACTGCATGATTTTTTTTAAACATTAGAATAAGTTCTGAAGAGAACAAGTTTTAAAGCCTCTAGCCTAGAGTAGAGTTCTGGCTCTGAATGTCCCTTGGCCTTAGTTTCCTTATCTGTAAAATGACTACTCACTTCAAAAGAGAAATTTGAGGATGATTTATTTCATAATGGATCTTGACATATTCTTCACAGGTAATAAACACTCACTGCAGGTTATTACCATCATTAATACAACTATTGTTATTATTTTAATACAGGTTACACTCATTCATCCCCTGGCTTTTGATTCAGAATTTGAAGAATTGCTTCATTTAGGCCTTACGTATGCTGCTGGGAACGTTGGGGCCAAAGGTAAGAGATTTGCAACCTATTTTTCATTTGTTTTGTTGTTGTTGTTGTTTATTTTATTGAGTTCATGTACCAATCACAGTCCAAAAAGGAGATAAAAACCATGCCTGTAATTCAAATGGTATGATGAATTTAATAGATGACTATTAATGGTTAAAGAAGGCGCTTCAGTGGTCCAGAAATTTCAACTGCAGAAAGCAACAAATATGTCTAGGCTAAAGGAAAGTGAACCAGAGAAAAACTAAGGATGAGATGTAATTCTTGCTGAAGAGTGTGGCAGCCGCAGAAACACCAACTGTCAGTAATAATGAAATGTCGCATAGTGAACGGGCCAGAGCCGATTCATAGGAAGCACTTACCAAGTGGCTGAGCAACTTTCTATCATGGTTGCTTATCTTTTCTTTAATAATCCATTGCCTCCTTTGCTGAAAGGGAGAATGGTGAAACCACTGAGGGAAGCCTGGTCTTTCTGCTCTGGTCTGCCAGTGCCCTTTTTGCAGAGCCAAGTGATGAAGGAGAAATGTTTGTAGGGTGCAGTTCCAGTCTCATTAAGAGGGAACCGAAAGACAATAAAAAAAAATAACTGGTACAGCCACTGATGTGCTGGAGCCAGCTGCATCAGCTTAAGAGAGCTGATTGTCTGCATCTCTCCACATTCTATGACTTCACATAGAAGTGGAAAGAACACAAAAATCAGCAAATAGCGCAATTCAATGCTTGTTGTTGTCATTATTATTGGAGAGCCAGTTTATCAGTATACTACTGGACACAGCCACTTTACAGAGAACATACTATAAAAGACAGAATTCAATTTAAAAAACTCATTGAAATGCATAAATAAACAATATAGTATGCTTTCAAAAGAGATCAACTCTGCAGTCTGGCAACGTCGATTCCATTGTCTACCATTTCTTATCTGTGTGACAAGGAGTATAATCTCTCTAAACTAAGTATCCTCATCTGCAAAAAAGAGAAAATAATAAGACCTCTCTCAGAATTGTTCTGAAAATTGAACAAGATAAACTACATAAAGAGACAGGTACAGAATAAGCCCTAAGTGTGAGTGATGATGAGAATTAACACCACGTAACATCCCAAGGAAATTTGCTCAGTGTTTTAATATTAAAACTAAGCTAAATGTATCATGCATAGACTGACAGAGATACTAATTACAGTCTTCGAAAAGTTTGCATTACAATTCATTAAAATATGTTTAAAATAGTCTAAAAAGGTTATTAGTCATTTGAAAGTTAATTTTCATAGATTAAAAATCTTTTAAAATATTTATATTACTTAAGCCAATAGTTCAATTTCTGAAAAGTATCATAAGGAACCAACAAAAACATGGAGGAAAACATTTTTTGCCCAAAAATATATACTGTCTTATTTATAATGGTGAAAAATCACAAAGTAGAAAGTTGGTTGAGTAAATTATGGAATAGCAGGAAATACTTGGAATGTTGTGCAATGTTTTGAAATACATTTATTAAGTACTGGTATTAATATAGAAAATGCAATTAATAATACAAAGAAAGAGAAATATTATATGTATCATGACTACAACTGTGGGAAATATGACTTTTAAATGCTTGAAATGATGGTGATAAATGCATTTTTCAGCATGAAATAAGAGAAATTATGTTAATTTTGTGCTAATAAAATACTGTTACCAATTGACTAAATAGTAGGTACTAAATAGACCCAGAAGCAAAGATCAGGGAAAATAAGTCCATATATGGATATCCATACTATTTATATCTATATCCACCTCTCTTTATATCTTTATTTTTTCTTTTCTTTTGTTTTCTTTCTTTCTTTCTTTCTTTCTTTCTTTCTTTCTTTCTACTTCTCTCTCTCTTTTTTTCTCTCTCTCTCCTTCCTTCCTTTTTTTTCCTTATCCTGTTTTTCTTCCTTTTCTTTCTTTCTTAGATGCAGCATAAGCCTTTATTGATGTCACATGAATTTCTTTGTGCTTCCAGAAATGTCATAGGGAAAATGGAGATAAAATTATCTTGAGATTCTTTCCTATGTATGTGCATTGAGTATTCACATTATAAGAGAAGCACATTGAGGGTTAAGAATTTAGTAATCTTTCAGTCCCATCTTTGAGCCCTGACCCTTTGTAACCTCCCTTCATAAAACAATTACTTATTTAATTTAATATATCCAGTAACATTGACCTTATTACTCACAGAAAGCCTGTCCTGTTCAGGGCTTTCTTTTTCATGGAAGCTGTTGGTAGAAGTGTTATTTTCCTGTTCTTTCTAATCTAGACCAGTATCCTCCATTCTTTGTAGAATCCCTCACTCAGCATGGATTTCATATCCATTATATATTTTAATATTTTCTCTTGCTTACACTCCAGGTTGCCAGTGTTTATTGTACAATTTGTTAACAAGCATTAAACTAGAACTGTGGAAGTAAAGTGTAGACATGGTTACATATCCAGTTTTGGCAAGGAGAAACACATTCTAGCTCAGCTGTTTCAATCACATGAATATTCACATCCAATTCCATTCATATTTCTCCCTGTTAGTTCATGCTTTCAAGACATGAGATAAGGTAAGGAAAAATGGATACAGGTAGGAAAATTAGTCTTGGACCTTGTATATTGGGGATAATGTGCTTCCCCAGAACATATTGAGAGACATGGTGATTGATAATTGAAAGAAATAATGGAAAACATCTAGTGACATCTCAAAATGACCCTGGTAAATCTTTAATTCTTTGCTTATGTGTAATGTTCACTGTCATTTTTGAGTCTCTAGGCAGTAAGGTTTATGGACTAAAGTGTGTGTGTTTTGTTGTTGTTTAGTGTTTAACATTCATACCCATTATGAGCACTGTGGTCTTATGATTTTAGAACTTTTCAAACCCATTACCCAAGTGCAAGGGAAATTTGTACAGTCAAAAAGCATGGATTAAATGCAAGATGAAATAATTCTGGCTCTTTAATATAAGACCACAGAAATAAGGATGTCTATTTGATTTATATATCCTAGTCTCATCTCAACCTTTAGTGCCTCTTTATCATGACTTTTCCATGATCTAACCCCTGGCTACCCTTAGAAATTTTTTTTCTGTAATTTGTCTTTGTTCATTTTGATTCAGCTGTACCAGCTTTCCCACTGTTCTTTGATAACACCATGCATACCCCTACTTGATTGTCAATGTCACCTTCTCAGTGAGTTCTCTGAACCGTTCTCCATAAATTGCATGAGTCATCACTTGTGCTTGCCTTTGTCTCTTCCTTGTCTCATAGTACTCTCACTACCTAATATTTTAGAATGTATTTGTAAGTCTTTCTGCCTCACTGGAATAGTAGGCAAATACACACACACACACACACACACACACACACACACACACACACATATATATATATATATCACCATATACCACCATGCCTGAAACACAATAGGTACTGAGTAAATACTGAATGAGTGAGTGAGTGAATGAAAGAATGAATATAAAATGCAGAGAGGTAGGTATTAGCACTAGGATTTCAGAATTACAGACTTTAGTTCTAGAGTGGTTAAATATTTTCTAAACATAATAAAACAAGAAAGTGACTGATCTAATTTATTGAGATGATTAGCTGTTCAAGATGTACCATTGTGACCTGTTCTTGATGCCCATTAAAATTTGACTTTTAGGGCAAAATCACAGATTCAAATGTGACTGAATGTATGAAAATTTGTGATATGAAAACCAGAGTCCAAATTCCTCCTCCTATTAATAATTTGACAATTTTAAAATCTCCCTGTGATTTCTTAAATTAGTCCCCAACCAAATCAGGTAGAAATCTCAATCTCACTAGACAAAGTGATGGTAAAATGTGACATTGCCCTGATATATCTATAGTTTAATGTAGTGACCTTAAGGAGAATGGGTTTGATTTTGCCTGGGTTTCTCTTCTTGTGTTCTACTGATTATTTTACCTCATTCACAAACCTTCAAATACCATTTGAGTTGCATCAGGATTGATCACTTTTTTCAGAATTCTTATTAGTAATTTAAGTTTATTCATAGTTTTTGATAAGTGTAAGTCTCTGTTTTATGTTCCTTTCTAGGCATTTATTTATTTATTTATTTAGGTCAAAGAATTTTTATAAAACATTTTCCCTCTCACATGCTCTGTAAAATCATTCTTTTATTCATTTATAAAACTTTAGAGTCTATCAACTTCATAATATTCTTTTTTTTTAATTTTTTAAAGTTTATTTACTTTTGAGAGAGAGAGAGAGAGATGGACAATGAGTGGGGGAGGGGCAGAGAGAGAGGAAGACACAGAATCCAAAGCTGGCTCCAGGCTCTGAGCTGTCACCACAGAGCCTGGCATGAGGCTCTAACTCACAAACTGTGAGATCATGACCTCAGCTGAAGCCAGACACTTAACTGACTGAACAACTCAAGTGCCTCCAACTTCAGCATTTTCTACACTATAATTCTTTATTGTGGTTTCCTAATGGAAGAAAGAGTTCTCCAGCCTCCCTCTCATCCTTCCTCTCTCTTGCCCAAGATGGGTTTTTTCTTGGTCAAGAAGAAGATGTCGGTAGAGTAGGAGGACCCTAGTCTTGTCTTTTCCCATGATCACAACTAGATAACTGTTAGCATATCTTAAATACCCCATAAATTGACCTAAAGACTGAGAGAACAAACTCCACAACTAAAGGGATATAGGAGGTGACATCAAAGAAAGTAGGAAGAACAGAGACATGGTTTAGGGGTGAAACAGGTAACAGGTGCTTTGGAGGGGAGGGAGCCATGATCATGGAGAAGGGTAAGAAATAGAGAGGGGAGCACACAGGGTAACACAAAGGAGAACATTTCCCCCAAAGCCATTGGCTTATAAAAGTGAGAGGGGCTGAATTTTGTAAGTTCTTAAAACCAGTGAGGCTTAAAGCCTTGAGTTTGAAAGGTCACCAAACTTGGCTGGTATAGAGGCCAGAGGACCCTGTCCTACTCCTGGAGAGAATACAGGCAAAAAACCTGGGGGCAAACTGTGGAAATAGCAATCTTAAGAACACTGGGGGTGGAGGGGGGCACATGGCAGAGAGATTATTCACTGATCTCAGAGCTCATCTCTAAGAGGCAGCATTCATGAAGATTCCTCTCTGGGAACAAAAGAGTTGGCTGTTGCCATTTCCCTCCCTCGCCCCTCAGCATAAACATAGAGCTACCTACAGGAAGCAGTGCAGCACCAACACTGGCTGCATAACTTGCTTATACCAAGCCCCACTCCCCTATGCTCTAGTGGGATTACCATCTTACTCAAGCTTCCCTCACATCCGGTGTAGTGGGCCCCTCCCCCAGAAAATCAGCACAGGCCCCAGCCTACAACATGTCTCCTGACCAGAGAGTTCTGCAGGGCCTCAGTTCTGGTGGAAGTGATATCAGGTCTTATTTCACAAGCAAACCAAAGTACATCTTGTTAAAATGTGCCACATTCAGACCATGGATGAAACACTGCCCAGAGCAGTCAAGGAGAACCTCTTCAGATGATTGGTCTTAAGTACAGAGCAGCCAAAACACAACAGCAGAGCACACACAGCACACAATGCAAACACTTCCTGAAGGGTCATGCCCTGGGCACTACATGACCTTTTCTTCATAAGGCCATTACTTTCAGGGGCAGGAGACATAACTGACTTTTCTAACACAGAGAAGAAGGCAGAGACATAGACAAAATACTGAGAGAGGAAATTATCCCAAACGAAAGAACAAAATAAGTACATGGTCAAAGATCTAAGCAAAAGGATTATAAGTAACGTGCCTTATGGAGAATTTAAAGCAAGAATCATAAGGATACTCATTGGGGTTGAGAAAAGAATATAAGACATCAGTGAGACCCTTACCACAGAGATAAAAGAGCTAATAAAGTATTCATCAGAGACGAGAATTCATTAAATGAAACTGAAAACAGGCTTGATGCAATGGACAGCAGGCTGGAAGATGCTGAGGAATGAATTAGTGACCTAGAAGATAAAAGAATGAAATATAATGAAGCTGAACAAAAGAGAGAAAAATTATGCAATGTGAGAATCGACTAGGGAACTCAGTGACTCTATCAAGCATAATAATCAAACATTTGTATTATAGGAATTTGAGAAGAAAAGAGAGAGGGTGGTGGGGCAGAACATTATTTGAAGAATTAATAGCTGAAAACTTCCCTAGTCTGGGAAAGGAAAAAGACATCCAGATCCTGGAGGCACAGAGCTCCCATCAAAATCAACAAAGCAAGGCAAAACCAAGACACCTTGTAATCAAATTTCCAAAATATAGTGATAAAGAAAAAAATCTTCAAAGTAACCAGACAAAAGAAGTCCTTAACTTAAAAGGGAAAACCCATAAGGCTAGATAGAGATTTCTCAACAGGAACTTGGCAAGCCAGAAGGGAGTGGCATGATCTATTCAGAGTGCTGAATGGGAAAAATCTGCAGCCAAGAATCCTCTATCAAGCAAGGCCGTCATTCAGAATAGAAGAGATAAAAAGTTTCCCAGACAAGCAAAATCTAGAATTTGTGACCACTTAACCAGCCCTGCAAGAAATATTAAAGGGAGACCAAAAGTAACAAAGATAAGGAAGGATCAGAGAAAATGTCCAGAAACAATGACAAAACAAGTAATGGCACTAATTCCTTTGAATTTAAATGGACTAAATGCTCTAATCAAAAGATGTAGAGTGTCAGAATGGAAAAAAACCAAAACCCATCTATATTCTGCCTACAAGAGACTCATATTTTAGACCTAAAGACACCTGCAGTTTGAAAGTGAGGGGGTGGAGAAACATTTATCATGCAAATGGATGTCAAAAGAAAGCCAGGATAGCAATGCTTATATTGGACAAACTAGTCTTTAAAACAGACTATCACAACAAAAAAGGGCACTGTATTGTAATAAAAGGAACAATCCACCAAGAAGATATAATAATTTTAAGTATTTATGCACCCAATATAGAAGCACCCAAATATATAAAACAATTTATAACCAACATAAAGGAACTAGTTCATAATAATACAATGATAGTAAGGAACTTTAACTCCCCACTTAAATCAATGGACAGATAATCTAAACAGAAAATACACAAGGAAACAATGTCTTTGAATGACACACTGGACCAGATAGACTTAACATATATTCAGAACATTCCATCCTAAAATATCAGAATACACATTCTTTTCAAGTGCACATGGGACATTGCCCAGAATAGATCACAAATTAGGTCATAAATCACACTTAACAAATAAAAAATATTGAAGTAATACCATGCACATTTTCTGACCACAATGCTATGAAACTGGAAGTCAACCACAAGAAAAAATATAGAAAGACCACAAACACATGGAGGTTAAACAAAATGCTACCAAACAATGAATGGCTCAACCAGGAAATCAAATAAGAAATTAAAAACTACATGTAAGCAAATGAAAATTAAAACACAATGGTCCAAAACCTCTGGGATGCAGCAAAAGCCATTCTAAGAGGGAAGAATATAGCAATACAAGCCCACTGTAAACAGTAAGGAAAATCTCGGAAAAACAACCTAAAGCAGTAGAAAAAGAACAACAAACAAAGCCTAAAGCCAGCAGAAGGAAGGACACAATAAAGATTAGAGCAGAAATAAATGATGTAGAAACTTTAAAAAGACATAGAACAGATCACTGAAACCAGAATATAGTTCTTTGAAAAAATAAATAAAACTGACAAACTACTAGCTAGAAATATCAAAAATAAAAGAGAAAGGAACCAAACAATAAAATCATTAATGGAAGAGGAGAAATAACAACACCACAGAAATAGAAACGATTATAAGAGACTATTATGAAAAACTACATGCCAACAAATTGGACAATGTGGGAGAAATGGGTAAATTGCTAGAAATGTATAAATTACTAACACTGAAACTGGAAGAAATAGTAAACTTGATAAGACTGATAAACAAAGAAAATTCAGCAAAGAAGCTGAATCAATAATTTAAAAAATTCTAGCAAATAAAAGTCCAGCACCAGATGGCTTCACAGGTTAATTCTACCAAATCTTTAAAGAAGAGTTAATACCAATTCATCTCAATCTACTTTAAAAAAATACAAGAGGAAGGGAAACTTCCAAATTTATTCTGAAGCCAGAATTACACTGATACAAAAACTAGATAAAGATTCCACTAAAAAAGATGAATATAGGCCAATATCACTAATGAACATGGATGCAAAAATTCCAATAATATACTAGCAAACCAAATCCAATAATACATTAAAAATTATTCATCATGATCAGTGGGATTAATTCCTGGTTTGCAAATGTTGTTCATTATTCACAATTGTACAATGTGATACACCACACTAATAAAAGAAAGGTTGAGAACTATCTGATCCTTTCAATAGATGCATAAAAAGCATTTGACAAAGTACAGCATCCATTCTTGATAAAAAACAAAACAAAACAAAACTGGGTTTAGAGAGAACATATCTCTCTAAAATCCATATATATAAAATCCATATACAAAAAATCCACAGCTAATACTATTCTCATTGGAGTGAAAGTGAGCACTTTTCCTCCATGGTCAGGAACAAGACAGGCATTCCACTCTCACCACTGGTATTTAACATAGTACTGGAAGTGCTAGCCTCAGCATTCAAACAAAAAGAAATAAAAGGCATCCAAATCATCAAGGAAGAAGTAAAATATTCACTATTTGCACATGGCATGATACTCTCTCTATAAAACCCAAAAGACTCCACCAAAAATACTACTAGAACTGATACACAAGTTCAGCAATGTCGCAGGATACAAAACCAGTGTACAGATATCTGTTACCTTTCTATATACCAATAATGAAGCTGCTGAAAGAAATAGTAAGGAATCACTTTCATTTACAGTTGCACCAAAAACAATAACTAGGAATAAACCTAACTAAAGAGGTGAAAAACCTGCGCTCTTTAAAAAATTTTAAAACATTGATGAAAGAAATCAAACATGACCCAAAGAAATGGAAAGACATTCCATGCTCATGGTTTGGAAGAAGAATATTGTGAAAGTGGTATATTACCCAAAGCAATCTACACATTTAATGTAATTCTATCACAATACCGCAGTAGCATTTTTCATAGAGCTAATGCAATTATAAAATTTGTATTTAACCACAAAAGATCTTGAATAGTCAAAGCAACCTTGAAAAAGCAAACCAAAGCTGAAGGCATCATAATTTTGGACTTCAAATTATGTTACAAAGCTGTAGTGATCAAACCAGTATGGTATTGGCACAAAAATAGATGCATAATGAAATGGAATAGAAAACCCAGAAGTGAACCCACAACTGTAGAGTCAATTAATATTTCAAAAAGCTGGAAAGAATATCCAAAGGGAGAAAGACAGTCTCTTCAGCAAATGGTGTTGGGAGAACTGGACAGCCACATCAAAAGAATGAAACTGGATCACTTTCTTATACCATACACAAAAATAAATTTAAAATGAATTGAAGACCTAAATATGAGACCTGAAACCACAAAAATCCTAGAGGAAAACACGGGCAGTAATGTCTTTAACTTCTACCATAGCAACTTCTTTCTAGATAGGTTTCCTGAAACAAAGGAAACAAAAATAACTATTGGGATTATAAAACAGCTTTTGCACAGCAAAGGAAACAATAAATTTAAAAGGCAATCTAGGGAATGGGAGAAGATATTTGCAAATGACATATCCAATAAAGGGTTATATCCAAAATATAGAGAGAACTTATAAAACTCAGCACCCCAAAAATAAATAATTCAATTAAAAATAGGCAGAAGACATGAATAGACATTTTTCCAAAGACATACAGATGGCCAACAGACACATGAAATGATGCTCAACATCACTCATCATCAGGGAACACAGTGAGATATTACATTACATTTGTCATAATGGCTAAAATCAACAACACAAGAAACAACAGGTTTTGGCAAGACTTTGTATAAAGGGTAATACTGTTGCATTGTTGGTGGGAATGCAAACTGATGCAGCCACTTGAAAAAAGTATGGAGGTTTTTCACAAAGTTTAAAATAGAAGTGCGCTATGACTTAGCAATTGCACTACTAAGTATTTACCCAAAGAATACAAAAATACTAATTTACAGGTATACAGGCACCTTGATGTTTATAGCAACATTACCTACAATAGCCAGATTGTGGAAACAGCCAAGCATCCGTTGACTGATGAATGGATAAAGAAGAAGTCGTGTGTGTGTGTGTGTGTGTGCGTGTGCGTGTGCGTGTGTGTGTGTGTGTGTGTCATGGATATATTTATATGGATATAAATCTTTGGATGTATTTATCCATATCTCTAGGTAGATATATACATACAATGGAATATTTTTCAGCCATAAAAAAGAATGAAATCTTGCCATTTGCAATAGCATGGATAGAGCTGGAGGTATAATGCTAAGCGAAGAGATCAGTCAGAGAAAGACAAATACCATATGATTTCACTCATGTGGAAATTATGAAATGAAACAAAAGAGCAAAGGGGAAAAAAGAGAAAAAGGCAAACCAAGAAACAGACTCTTAACTAAAAAACAAACTAATAGTTTCCAGAGTGCATGGAGGTGGGGGGATGGGTGGAATATGTGATGAGGATTAAAGAGTGCACTTGTGATGAGCGCGGGGTGTTGTATGGAATTGTTGAATCACTATATTGTGTACATCTGAAACTAATATTACACTGTAACGTTACTTGGAATTTAAATAAAATCTTTAAAAAAAGATGAATTTCTTATAGTCAAAAAAAAAGGTACGCTCCATCATTATCAAAATGAGGTAATTTCATTATTTAAAAAAAGCATCTTATACACCTGAATATTTTAATTACAAAGCTTCTATTAGAATTTTCCAGATGATCTTGTTAATGCCATACTCCCTTTATAAAAGGTCAATACATGTTATAATAGAATATTTGCTTTGGAAAACTTGAACCATGTGTTTATTCCCATTCTGGGGACAAAATGCTTAAAATTTCTCACCCTCAGGCTCTTTATTCTAAGAACGCAGAAATATTTATCTCAAAGATTCTTACACAGCTTCTGTGAGATGAAGTAAACACCATTGCCTGGCAGAAGTGTTTTATGAACATAACTGAGTTTTTGCTTTAATGTGTCCCTGTTTGGAATTCTGGCTTACTTGTTCCACTTCCAATCTATTGTTTTACTTTTCCTCTTCTTTATAACGTTAGTATTGATCATAATAAAACAGCCTATTTCTTGCATACATTGGAGGAAAAAGATACTACAGATAGCTATTAAATAATGGATAAATATCACCTTTCAAGCGCAAATGTATAACAATACCATAGTCTTTTTCATGCAAGTATCAAAATGGTATCAGTAAAGCACAAGTTGACTAAATCAATATTATTAATGAGGCAGAGTGGAAAACACAGAAAATAACAAGGAGTGAATCTATAACTAAAAACATTATGTCTCTATATTTTATTAATAACTCTCATGAAAACTGCATTTTTTCTTATATATTTGAAATTGCCCTAATGGATCCAATTTTTATAGAACATTTTTGCATCAAACAGAAAGATAAAACAAAGTAAACATCTTAGTTATTTGTTGTCTCTATATAAATTAAAAATTTTGAAATATGATCATCGTTAGGCCACCATTTGACTTCACTTCCTTTCTGAACCTCCAATTGACTTTTGATTAGAAGGTAAGCCCCTAGAAGTCAGTGGTCATATCTTGTTCACTATTGTATCAAATGCACTTAAACGCACTCTGGCATATTTTAAATGATAAAAAAAATATGGCTAACCAATACTTGGTAGTACTAAAGATCACTTCAAACTCTACTACTAAATCACTATTTTGTGTTATTTATTTACCAACTTTGAAATAAATTGAAAATATATGGTTATGCAGCATTCACAATATTTGATCCAATTTTAGCTACACTAAGTACAAATTAAGTACATGTGATGTTTCTTCTAATGGTTCTGGAATATTTTTCAAACATTAATTAGCCAACAAAGGAGGAAGCAGTTTCATAAGTGGTGCAGGAAAGGGGCAATACATGAATCATATAGAAATGGATCCACTTTCTAATGACAGAATTTGTTCAGAGAATGAAAAAGGCCAGAGGACTACATACTTGAATTATTCAGTTACTGCAAATCATGACTGGCTGACTATTTTAGGAATGATAATTTCTTTATTACCTTTTGCAAATTACAAATCTGTTTCACATTCACTGCCTCATTTGGTCCTTACCACTATCCAGAATTGTTGGAGGGACGGATATATTTTACTGATTTTAAAATTGCTCAGAATGGATATTAAATGCTTGCTTGTTCAGTATCTTCAGTTAAAGGAAGAACCAATGTGATGTCTTCCTTCACTTCTTTGTGACTTCCTCTGTACCAAGCACCTATTGATAGAGCAGTAAGATAAAATCATGGCATCCTTGGTTTTAGCAGTGGAGTGGATTGGAAATATTTCACAATTAAATTCCCTAATAGTTGGCTTTTTCTTAAAGCCTGCAGCAAATTAGAGTGTTTTAAATGTGTTTTCTGGTTTTATCATAAAACTCTAATCAGCAGAATTGGAAAACCATCACAGTAGGAATACATTAAGTGTATGAGGAATATTGCAACGACTGACGTATGACTGTGGATTCAACTAACAAACTTTGTCTATCAGATTCTGCATATTCCTCAAATGTTTATTTTATTTTGTCCTGTACATTAAAAGGGAACTCTGAACCATTTGGAAGAAAATACATATTTATTCATGAAGTATGTACTTCGAATCCAAGGAAGTTTGTCAAATCATTTTACTAGGAGAGCATAGGGTGCATTAGCAACTTTATAGTCCTGCCATATTTAAACCGCCATATTTATGGTGCACCTGCAGTTATGACATGAAGAAAAATAATAAGGAAGGAAATATATATTCCAATAATAATGCCATCACTTTAACAAATATAAGAACTCTACGTTTACATGTGTCCTCTCAGACCGTGTCAATACATGTGCATGATTTGAACACTGGTACACTCTTTGCATGGATGCAATTCTGTATTCTGATTTCTTTCTTTCTTTCTTTCTTTCTTTCTTTCTTTCTGTCTCTTTTTCTTTTTTTCTTTTTCTTTTTCTTTCTTTTTCTTTTGCCTAGCATGACCTAAGACTAAGACACATTTTTCAGTTACTACTTATCCTGCAAAATTCTACTTTTAATAGCTGAAAATTTGTATTTTTTTTCTTTTCAATGCATTGACAATAAAGCAAGTGTCAAGCCTCAAGACCTAGAGATAAATTTTAGGCCTGAGTGGCTCAAGTCTTTTAAGTATCCAACTCTTGATTTTGGTTCAGGTCATGATCTCACAGTTTGTGAGTTCAAGCCCTGCGTCCACCTCTGTGCTGACAGTACAGTACCTGCTTATGATTCTCTCTCCCCCTTTCTCTGCCCCTCCCCAACCACTCAAAAAAATAATAAACTTTAAAAAATGAGGCATTTGTCTTTGAAAACAAAACAAAACAAAACCTTTAAGCTTCTACATCAAATATAAGAAATGGTTATCACAGTCTGTAATGTGATTTCAAATTTTATTCCCCTACTCCCTCAAACTCATTTGTAGTTTTAATTTTTTTTTTCACTTCATATTCCACTTTTGTCACTTTATCCACTTTTTCCCTGTCTTTCAATTTTCCAAGTTGAGATGGTAAAACCAAACTGCAGTAAACTATACTACAGGAACATTTTTTCATGGGGGAGGGGAAGGGAGGAATGAAGAATACAGATCAGCCAAAGAAATCTGTAGAGGTAAAGGGATATCTTTGCAATGGTGCCTTGTCTATCCATCTTCACTGTGTCACAAGGAGCTGCTTTTTTCCTAAGTAGTTCTGTGCATCTTTGGGACAAATAGCAACTTTCTTCTGTTATCCTCCTTGCAGGGAATCAAATATTTGCTATGCTTACCTAAAATGGCTCTTGACAGACTATCCCTGATTGTTTCTGAATTCTTAATTATTTTTGTATCTATTTACTTCGTAATTTTCTATCCAAATAACCTCTTGCTTTAGAGTAGTTTCTTATACTTCATTTTAATTTTAAAAAGATAATCCTTTCCTTCCTGTTTCAGGTTTCATTATGTAAAAACCACTAATTCAATTAGATCACAAAATGGCTTTTTCAGTGCCTGGGAAAAACTGGAAGTGGTGGAAACTTCAGATAAAATCTTTGTTCTCTGACTAACTAGCAGAGTGGTCTTATCATGTTGATATACTGTCATGGGTCTTAGCTTCTTGGTAAAATGTCTTCTTAATCACTGTTGATAGGAGTAAATACCTGAAGTGTTTAGCACAGTCTGACACTCATTGAGCATTCAGTAGATGTCATTTTTGTTCAGTTTTGCCTGTATTTATTGAACATCAACTTTGTATCATTTCAGCATGCCCCAGATAACTCATAGTGAATAAAATAATACAACATGCATATCCTAGAGAAGCTTCCATTTTAAGATTATAATTTATGGGTGGAAATTGGACATTAAATTAATGTACTTTTATTTGATTGAATAAGGTCAGGTATTAAAAGTGAGAGGGTAAAAGGACAGTATTCCATTTACAAATTGCACAAAAATAATTTTTGACGTACTTGTGGAGACTATTTTTTGTTTTGTTTTGTTTTCATCTAAAGTGTCTGGATAATCCTGACAAATGTTCATCCATGTGATGCATGCAGACTCAATACTTTCATTGCTGAGAGAGTTTGACCATTGCCAATCCACTCTTCTCCAATTAGACCTCCTTTACCTTCAATAACAGAAAGAACCAGGACTCAGCCACACCTTGGCAGAAACAGGTGCCAGTGCCATCATCAAGTAGCTCAATGTCAGTATATAGGAGAATGAACTCTGTAACACAGGAATGATGCTATTTTCCTTGTGCCATGTTTTGGAATACGTTTTCTATCAATTGTATGCTTTATTTGAAATCAAAATTGCCCATCACAACCTTACTCCTTTGCATGCACATACTACTCACTCACATTCATTATACACAGTAACTAGAAAGAAAAGCCATTAAAAAAATCACCTCCATTTTGGCAATAGCTTAAACCTCTTTTACTACTATCAACCACCTTCTGTAAATCCCTGACCCTTGTATTTGTACCCTGCTTTGAATCCTGTTTCTGTCTTCTTGGACTTATCACCAGATTATAATTTCCTTGAGACCACTCATCTCTTTCAGAGGATTTTGTTCAACTCATCTCCGTAGATTCTCTTCTTTGTGGATGCCAAGATTGAAGCCTGTGCAGTCTCTTCAAGCTAACTCCAGCCTTACAAGGCTTATCCTGATTTATTTCCATGGTTGAGTTTCACATGACTGAATTAGTTCCTAGGTACAAGCTGTTACTCTCTGCGGAAGTGAAATGTTAAGCAGATTTAAGCAGTGTTTATATACGCCTTAACATGTGATAAAATGTCATACTCACATACACACAACAATACATATAAAAAATGGCTGACAGGTCAGGATCTCGCGGTCCGTGAGTTCGAGCCCCGCGTCAGGCTCTGGGCTGATGGCTCGGAGCCTGGAGCCTGTTTCCGATTCTGTGTCTCCCTCTCTCTCTGACCCTCCCCCGTTCGTGCTCTGTCTCTCTCTGTCCCAAAAATAAAAAATAAAAAAAAAAAAAAAAAAAAAAAAAAACGTTGAAAAAAATGGCTGAAATCCAAGTAAGTTCTATAGTCTAGTTAATAGTATTATGACAGTGTTAATCTCTTGGTTTTGATAACATATTACAGTTACAAAACACATTAGCCATGGGAAGTGGGGGCACCTGGGTGGCTCATTCAGTTAAGCATCTGACTCTTGATATTGGCTTAGGTCATAATCTCATGGTTTGTGAATTTGAGCTTCATGTCGGGCTCTGCACTGACAGCATGGAGCCTGCTTTGGATTCTGTCTCTCCCTCTCTATGCATCCTCACTCTCTCAAAAACAAATAAATAAATAAACTTAAAAAAAAGACATTAGCCAGGGGAGAATTTGGAAAGTTTAAGCAAACCACCACGTAATCATTAATAAAAAAGGATTATGATCAGATTACAAGCAGGATTCAAACCCAGCTCCACAATTTTAATAGCTATATAAACTTGAATAAGCTCTTGTATGTTCTGAAATCTGAGGTCCTCCCTTCTAAAACTAGGGTAAAAATAATGCCTACCTCTCAGGAAATCTGTGATAATTGGAAGAAATAGTGAATGCAAAGAATATAGAGTATCTCTGGCACAGAGATCGAGCCCAAATAATCTTTTCTCAGATTGTTTTGTATAATGATGATACTGGAAATAAAACTCAACTAACATATTCCCTGCAGATTTATTTGCAAAATTCAGCCAATACACACTATTTCAACTGAATCTCCAGATTATTTTTTAGAAAAAGTTACACAGACTCTGTGCTCTTTGAAATGACTTATGGGTGTTTGGTGTTATGATGTAGTAGTGAGAACATAGTTAAAATTATGGCATAAAGCCATCTGCCTGATTTATAGAGAAAAGTGGTTAGTGTCTCAATGCCTCTAAATAGTTCTTATTGGACTATTCCCATTGTTCTCTTGTACATATGGGCCCTGGTTTCATACTAGTACCCAAAGATAATTTTAATTTGATCTTCTGAGAATGATGAGGGAGGTCAGGTTCAAACTTTAAAACAAAGGCATCCAGTTCTCAAAAAACTTCTTGTACTTTGACTGGCATTCCATTCCTTACAAGGAAAAGTGACCTCGTTTGGTAATGGCCATGTGAAATGTTACAAAGGCTATATGATAAAGCTTCAGCACATTTAATATACTTCACAGGGAATAGGTGGTTGTCACACTATTTCTATTTATAATCTTGCCTCTGTCTCCTGACAGACTTGGAGGAAAACAAATTCAGGTCTCCAGAAAACATGACAAAAGAGTTGCTAAGGCAATTTCCTAGATGATTCTGTTAAAAGTGGGTTTGAGACTCACATGAAACTATGGAGACCTGGTTTAAGAATGCCACTTAGAGAAGCTCAGACATCAATGCCCTTTTAAAAACAATCAAATAATGTTACGAATATCTAGTGAAAAGTAGATTATGTGCTACTTCATGAATATTACATTGTATATGTAGGGAAAAATGTGTGCCTTCAATCTTTGGGATATCCGATTTTCAGTATTCCTTCTTGTTGTTTTTCTAAGTCTCATATGCTTCCAAAGACAAGCTTAACAACTGAGGTAGAAAAATACCAGTAAAACCAAAAGAATAATTAAACACAGTGAGTGAGAAAGTCAAATAACATTTCCATATGGTTGAATTATTATTTAGCAATTTAACTATAATGTTATGGACGTATTTAATTATGGTATAATACCAAAGAAAAATGACAGAAACGTTTAGGGGAAGGGGGGTGTGGTTGAGAATTATTTTAACTTTTTAGAGAAAAAGTAGATAGAAAGGGACATTATAAGTATGTTGAAAATGCTAATATTAGCTCCTAAGTGTTGAAGTTTTGGGAATTTGGGGGCTTTTCATATGTTTCTCAAGTCTTAACAATTTCATAGAAGGAGTACACATTGCATTGAAGATATGCACATACATATACACACATCCATCTATATGACATTTTAAATCAAAAAAGGTAGCTGTGCTATTGAAGAATTGCTGAAGATCAAGGAAAGGGAAATCAGTTCTTCCACATCCTACAAAATCTTTCTACCTGGACCAGCTACATAATTTGTAAAGCCCGGTGAAACATGAAAATGTGAGGTTTCTTGTTCAAAATGTATTAAGAATTTCAGGGTGGTGATGAGAGAACATTAAGCCATGCATGAAGCCCTGGTTGGCTCTCCAAGTCACATGCCCATTAACATTGCTCTCTTCCTACCTGTCATATTCATGTTTACATCTTTCCAGGTGTCGGACCTTTTTTGGCTAAAGATTCCTTTATTTTCAAACCAACCACCAAAACTTTCTAAGCCTTTGACCCTTTTTGTGCCTTTGATTACTCACCACCTTTCACTTCGAAATGACTTTCATATCTTTGGCTTTTAGCAAACTTCTTTTCAAACTCCGCTTTGCCATTTCAGTATGATACAGAGCTCTGTTTTTCTTGTTTTGTTTTGTTTGTGTTGGAGGTGATGTGGGTAGGGCTGGTGTATGGCACAATACACATTTATAGCCTGCCTCCAATATACCAAGTACTGAATCCTATATATCAGGTAGAAAACCATGAATAGATTATGGCCGCTGCCTTGAAGAGCCTATAAAACCAGGAGGAGACAGAGAACAAAACAGAAAATTTCAGTAGTAAGACATTCTCCTTTTCAGGATACGGGGAGGGCTGGAGGAAAAATAGTGGGTCCGGGTAGGGAAGAAAGGAGATCATCCTATACTGTTAGTGAGTACCCACTTTTCATCAAAAGCGGACTGTTGCCTATTAGAAATCTTGCAGTCTATCTCCACTTGCAACACTTCTGCTTCCTGATTACACAGGGCCTTCATGTTTCTCACATACTCGATTTCCACCTCTTTCCATAATAGATGGGACACTAGAGTTCTCTGTAAGGCACCCCTAACAAGGAGAGCAGTCAGCAAACAGGGGCATGTCTCACTGAGAATAGCTCATGCCATGAGTATTACCTTGTGGATTTTATATTTTATTGTGCAGTGCTTCTGGATAAGCAAAACTTGCAAATCACTTCAAATTATTTAGGAATTAATGTTTCTCTTTAGAGTAAACTTGCCATAGGCAACAGGAACAATAAAATTCTTCATAACAGGAGAGTGCAATTAAACACCAAGCCTTTAACTAGAGTCAGCGGAAATAAACTGCCCATCATAAAATAAGTGAGGTATTAGCAGAACTCAAATGTATATACAGCCCAAAGAGAATACCTGAATTTTTTTTTTTGTTAGTAAATACCGGGTCTCAATGTACCCCTTCCTTCAAGATGTGCTGAAATATAAGGATATATTGTCTTCCACATACTAATATTATATAACTTTATTAATAGAGTGATTGATGCTTCCATTGTCCTAGATGAATAAGTTTTTCATGTTTGAGTTTTTAATTAATTTCTTCTAAAGGCATTAATATGCTTTGACTTACATGGGGCTGTTATACTATTTGACATATAAAGTTTAAATATTGTTGTATTTTATTTTATCGTGAACTGCTTGTCGATATAAAAGGGAATAAGGGTGGGAGAGGGTGAGGTTGACTGTAATGGGACGTGATGTTGTCGGGAATGTTCTAAATTTTAGCTTGAATGGTGGTTATATGGAAGTATTCAATTGCCAAAACTCATCAAATTATACTTAGAATCTATGTACTTTATTGTATACAGATTATGCCTCAATAAAAAAATCATAAAATAGGAACTAAAGTAGACTCTTAGTTTTAAAAAAAAAATTATAAATAAATAAATAAATAAATAAATAAATAAATGTTAATAAAGAGCAACCATTTAGAAATTTAAAACATTTTAAAACAATTTCAAAATTCCTTACCGAAGTAGAAAATAATAATCAATGGATGTCTATTGTCAAATATGAAGGATATTTTATGCTTAAATATTAAAGATATTTTATACTCAAAGTAGCCTTTTCAGGGAACAATGAATTGTTTGCTGTCTTACAGACTAGTTCTAGAAATTCATGTGAATTTCTTTATAACCTGCAGCAAATGAAAATGAATCATTTTAAACAAAAAATATACTGCAATAACTTGGAGGGTTCAGACATTTTTCCAAAGTAAGTTTGAGCACTAACTCTGATTCATTTAGGACGAGGTTATTTAATTTGATCCCTGAATTATTAAAGAAACACTTTCCCTGACCTGTCAGTGTCCAAATATGGACTTGTTGTCCACAAAACTATGGCCCGGGAAAGCCATCATGGCTTATACATCATAGAGTCGAACTGCATGCCTGAACATTTTAAGTTTGAATATTTTCAAGGGGCCTAGAAATTTGTGGCTCATCTTTCACATTCAATATGTTATAAAATCTGACTGAACATATTCTATTCCTCCTGGAGCTTCCCAATTTACTCCTTGCCCGTTCCCATGTGCACAGTTGTAATTACCTCCTAACGGCTGCTCTGCCTTCGACCTCGTCGCCTCCTCACAAGTGAGGAATCCATCCTGCTCACAGGTCAGTGACGTTCCTTCTCAAGCATGGATCTGAGTACACTGTTACCCAGTTTCTGACCACACATAGTCATCTTGGATAAAAGTGCAGTGTCTACCTACAGACGGATTTTGCTATCATACATTTTCTGATTCAAAAATCAGATCAGGGGCGCCTGGGTGGCTCAGTCGATTGAACATCCGACTTCGGCTCAGGTCATGATCTCGCAGTTTGTGAGTTCGAGCCCCGCGTTGGGCTCTGTGCTGACGGCTCAGAGCCTGGAGCTGCTTGGGATTCTGTGACTCCGTCTCTCTCTGACTCTCCCCCACTCAAACTCTGTCTCTGTCTGCCTCTTTCTCAAGAATAAACAAACATAAAAAAAATTTTTAAAAATTAGATCATATGTAGTTATACACAAATCAAGGGTCAGGCTCTGCTTCCCTTCTTTCTTATTAGATATTTAGGTGGGCAGGTAGGCAGATAGGCATATATAATATGAAAGTATGGTTTTGAACTGGAAACCCCTTTTCTCTGATTTTCTAGCTTCAGAACTATATTTTTGACAAGAATTCCCAGAGGAGATGTCTAGTATAGGAACAATTTGTAAATTTTTTTAAATAAAGTATTAGAATATTAGGTGAATTTCTTTTGCACTGAAAAACACAGACTGTCTTGGATCTTTGTGTCTTTGTGTGTGCCTGTGTGTGTGTGTGTGTGTGTGTGTGTGTACAAATACACAACATGCTTTTACTTCCTACAATCCATATGTATTTTACATTACAATTCTGTACTTTTGCGTGTGATACCCTTGTTTTAGAATGGCAGTTCCCAACCTTGCCTCTGAATTTGAGTATCCTAGAGACTTTTTAAAACTGATACCTGGATCCCACCTTCATAGAGTTTTATTTAATTGTTTTGGGTTGTGGCTTTGATGCTAGGAATTTTATAGTCTTTTCAGGTGGCATGATTATCTGGCTAAGTTTGAGAACCACTATTTTAGGGTTTTGCTTTTTGAAATACTTGAAATAAAGCGTGTAACTTTCTTGTAGATATTTACGTTGGCCTGCATTTCCTTATTCATTATTCATTAATAGTAAAAGTCATGACCAAGACGCCTCTAGATCCCAAAGTCAACTCTGGTGGATTGCATAAAGCAGATGAAGGTGCTACCCACAGGCTCTCTCCACAGTCTGTTTGCTTAATGGCATGCTCAGTTTTGCAGTGAAACCAACAGAGATTACATAAGGGGGAGGGAATCACTTTGGTGTCCTCAGGCATCTGAGAAGACTAAGTGAGGAAACCTATGTAAAATACCCTACAGAATAAATGCAGAAGAAATGTCAGTTCCTATCTTATCTTGTACCTCTAAAGCAGTGAATTCTACAAATTGTATACATTATACATATGTATTATATATGTATACAAATTGTATACATTAAATATGTGTTATATATATGTGTATATATATGTATATATATACACACACACACACATATATAAATTATACTTCAATAAAGCTATTTAAAAAGTTAAAAAGCATAGGCAATGTGTCTCCTCTAGAAGTGTCCTTTTGGGTCTCACAAATGGATTTTCCTAAAACAGGGATTAGCAAACTAAAGCCCAGGGGCCAAACCTGACACACCACTTGTTTTAAGATAGCCCGTGAGCTAAGGATGATTTTTATATTTTTTAAATTTGTGTAAAGAAAAGACGGTTAACTATATGCAAATCAGATTCCAGTGTTCATAAATAAATGTAATTGGAATGAAATCATTCCCACTTATTACCATCTTGTCTATGGCTCCCTGAGTATTACAGTGACAATGTCGAGTTTAGTACTATGACCAGACAATGTGGCCCTTAGACCCTAAAATATTTCTGATGTGGTCTTCAAAGGAAAACTGGGACAACCCTGATCTAAAAGCAGTCGGGAAATAACAGGTTTATACCTTGGAAGTCACCATCTAAGATATTTAGTCCATTCTGCCCTCCCTGTACCAAGAAGAAATCAAGCAATTAGAGGGTAGCAAATGCCACTCTCAATTTGTAAAAGGTAAAGTTGATGAGCTAATAAGGACATTTCAAAGACAAAAAATCAGTGTAGCCTGACTTTCGAAATGAAACAAAACAAAGCAAGCAAAGAAATTTAAAACCTAGGAGCAGTTACCATCCCTGTTCAGATACAAGCAGCAGACTTCGGGTGTTAAGAGTTTCTGCTAGAAAACATACCGCTGTTTGGTGGTAGAGAGAGAAACTATCTGGAAAAACAAACTACAGTATAAAATAGCTGAGGTAGCAGCGCTTATCTATCATACCAATGAAGAAAACAAGTTTCTTTTAAAAAAAAATCTTTATTTGTTATCACTGGACTTAGGTGTGTACTGCTTTATTGCAGAGAAACGTAATGGATTATCTAAATAAAAATCTAATGTCTAGAATTTATTTCACACTTTCCTCTCAGATAAATCTGTGACTAGGAGAGAGGTTTGGATGGTTAAATTCTGTATGTCAATATGGCTAGGCCATGGTGCTTGCTGGTGGGTCCAACATTACTCTAATGATTGCTGTGAAGGTATTTTGTAGATATGATTTGCATCTATATCACTTGACTTAAGTAAGGGAGATTAACCTCCATCTGTGGGTGGGCCTTGCCAAACCAGTTGAAGACTTTTGGAGCAAAAACTGAAATTTTTTGGAGAAGAAAGAATTCTGCCTCAGGACTAATGTAGAGATTGTGCCTGAGATTCCTGCCTGCCAGACTGCTCTACCCATTTCCAGCTCCCACAATCACATGAACCCATTAAAAAACAAATCTAAATAGATAGACTGATCTATAGATTAAATAAATAAATCTAAGTGGATAGATAGATTGAGTCTATTGGTTCTATTTTTCTGGAGAACTCTGGCTAATACAGTATTTTTTTTCCACTGGCTCTGGTTCTTTTGCAGGATCAGTATAAGCACTGGCATGTCTCCTTTGTCTTCTCAGCTTCAGTTACGTAGCCTGCTGCACCCTCTTCTCTGTATGTGCTGTTATAATTACCACTTCCCCACTTTGCCCTTTCTGTGCTGCTGGTGGTAACAGAACCCGTTTTTTCTACACGGGGAATATTGTGCTACATCTTTTGGCTTCCCTCTTTCTTAAGCACACATTTGAAGACAGTGCCTTGATTTATCTCTCCTCAAATTACCCTAATTTAAGCATCCTGAGTATTTTCTCCTTAGACCCTAACTGATAGAATACTTACAGAACTATCAGAATCAAATAAAATCTTTGCAAAGAGCTGGAAGTGACGCCTGCCCTGTATTAAAGTCTTCAGTAAAATGTTAGCCATCATTAACCTGATTGTTCTAGTTTAATCTTCACAGTAGTGGCTTCTAAACATTCAGTTTCTACACTGATAAATATTTCTCAACATTTTAAAAAATTCTCCTCATCTTTCCAAGGTCCTGCTAAGTCTCTCTCTAGGGGACTTCAGACATGTCTTGACAATTATTCAAAGGCTGCAGCAGCCTCAAGGTCAAAGATCCCGCCTCTCCTGAGGCCAGGGTCACTTCACCTGTTCAAACAGGGCCAGTTCCCTCCAGGCCTTATGGAAAAAAAACATCTTTCTAGAAGCAGAAATGAGGAAGAAATCTTCTAATTTAATTGGAATGGGAATGGAGGTGATATATAAGGATCCACTCCTTTTGATTTAACAAACAAAATTGAGTGGCATTATTTTGGAGAAGATGATCAAATCGCTTTTTAAAAAAATATGTGCTTATGTTTTACAGAGTGCAAGTGGGGAAGGAACTGAGAGAGGGAGACAGGGGATGGGTGTGAAGCAGGCTCCACGTTGACAGCAGAGGGCCCAGTGTGGGGCTCGAACCCACAAACCGTAGAATCATGACCTGAGCTGAAGTCAAACACTCAACCGACTGAGCCACCTAGGAGCCTCTCATATCACATTTTTAATTGCCCCCCAAATTATTTTGCACTTAAACATGACAATAAAAATGTAAACACTTTAAAAGTATCTGTAGAAGGAACATCCTTTTATCCTTCCTCCTCATCCCTGATCCTATCACAACTACACCACTGTCCCACCCACCTTCCCAGGCTCTGGTAACCATTTTCCATGGTGAACCTACATCATTTTCCTAAAACAAATATACCGTCACGTTTCTCCCCAGTGTAATGTGCGTTACTTGGTCTCTTGTTGTTTACACGATAAAATAGAAGTTCCTCGGCATGACCTCCAAATACATTTCTAGCCTTATGTTCCATTCATCTCCACCCCTTGGAGTTCCCTAAGCATCCGGATATGCTTTATACTCTTACTCTGTGAGATATTTATTTATTTCTGTTTGCTTCTTCCTTATCTTGGCACACTGTCCCCACATCCATCCCTTGTTTATCTAGGCAGCTTCTGTTCTTTCAAGTTTCAGCTCAGTCAGGAGGTAGTCTTGTCTGTCCCCCATATCTAAGTAGATACCTGTTTCTGTATGTGTGTGTGTGTGTGTGTGTGTGTGTGTGTGTGTGACCATAGCTTTCTGCAAAGACCTATCCCTGGCACTACAATGGCATCCTGAATGTATCTTCTTGCAATGTGCCCATTCATCCCTCATTTTTTTTGGCAGAGAGCAAGCACTTGATAAAGCCTTAGAAAGTTAATGGACAAATAAATGGATGAACACACTGAAGAGCCAAGAAATACAAACCCACATTTGGCCCTTGCTATTGTCATTATAATTAGTATTAAGGTTTTTCTCTCAAGAGCTGTTCATGAATGTTTTTCTGGTAGCCTTTGTCTCAGCCTACTAACTTATCCAGCCCACCTCCCATCTTTCAATAAATATTTTACTCCTGGCCAGATTACTCGGAATTCAACCAACACTTGCTAAAAGCCCTCATTTTTGTATCTTTGTTCATGATCTTCTTTTACCTAAACCTTTTTAACATTGAACTGTGCCTTTCAAAGTCTGGGTCAAATCAATTGATCATGAGCCTTTACCATATTCTCTGGTCACTCTCAAGTTTCTTATCCTATTATGTGGATATCCTATATTATCATATAATATCCTATTATATGATATGTATGATATATATTATATCATATAATATCATATAGTATCCTATTATTATGTGGTTACTATTTAAGAGAGGGCATATCATCTAAGGATAACTAGATTTGAGTGACGGCTCAGGAACTTTGAAACTTTAACCTGGGAAAGTAGTGTCTCTTCTCTGAACCTTTGTAATTTCATCTGAAATGCGGTTGATTGCAATCTAATTATTTTGACTATGGGTTATTAGAACTACAAGCAAGTAGTTGTGTGAGAACAACTAGTACAGCCTTGGCATGTGGTGGAGGGTATTTATTGACATATACTCCTTGAAATCAAATGATTCTAGGAATTCATTTGTCAATCTATCATGACTTAAATTTTCAAAAGTATGCTTTTCATTTAAAAGAAAGTTCTTTATTTTATTTTTTAAAGTGCTTTGCATTATAAATAAACTTTACATTCATAATTCTTTTATAATGTGTTTTCTTTATAAGCAATGATGTGTAAATGCATTTTCTTTAAAAACAACAATATAGTAATTGTGTTGGCATCCCTTTATTTTGGAAGTACTAGTCTCTTTGAAATGCAATCACCATCTGCTTGCTGTTCACACTGGATTCCCGCTTGCTGCTTGACCTCTTTTAAATTGGCACATCCATTTTTATCTTCACATTTATTCAGTTTATTCATTGGCTGCATTAGCAATGTGTCTGACCAGTGGGAAGTGCTCATGACTGAGAAAAGCCAAACCAGGAAATAGTGGTTCAGCATCTTCAGGACCCTGATGGTGGGAAAAGGAAACAGAAAGACAGAAAAACAAAGAGTTGCTGGAAATAGGCCCTTAGCCAAGTCCACAAAGAAGAGATTGGACCAATTTGTCATGAAGCTGATCAAGTTGCAAAACCTTTAACTCTGAGAGCATATTCAGGGCAGAGTTTGATGCAAAATGACAAATTACTTTGCAAGCAAAAGCAACAGCTGTTGACAGGTTTTTTGTGGGTATTTCCCAGCCATCTTAATTAATGCAACATAAAATGATTGAACTACCAACTGTAATTTTTCTTTTTTTGACTTAATTTCTTCTTTTTTTTTTGGATTCTAGTGAATGTGAACATCAGGAATCAAGTTCCCTTTCCATCTTTTGACTAACTACCTGGAATTTCAATAGGCCCAACAATAAAATCTTGCTTTTGCAGTTTTGGTAACAGAATGAAGGAAGCAGGGCTCTTCCTGGAAAAAAAAAAACACAAAAACACAAAACAAAACAAAAACGCAAACAAACAAACAAAAAAAACCAAAGGAAATCTGGTTGAAAATAAATCTATTCTGTATTTCTATGCATGACAAGCTAAAAATGGTGATTGGGCAATTATCTGGTAAATAGAATTTGTAAAGAAAATTTATTGATTGTCCTCCAAATATTTTATTTTGGTCTAAGGTATTCTGAAAGATGGCCTGCATTAATCAAATTAATAAGGCAATTTCTAAAACCTGTATTTTTTTGAAACTTATATATTCCTGAAATTATCAAAGCTGTTTTGTTTTTGCATTTAGGTCAATATTGGCATATTATGTTCAATAGCAGGAAACTTTTTTGGAAAAAAAAATCTTGTGTAAAACCTAAAGGTAAAAAAAAAAAAGAAAAGAAAGAAAACCCTCTTGCAGTCAGAGCTATTTTAAATAAAATGCAATGGAGACCTTGGATTGCATCTATTTTGAAAATTTTTGAAATTCTGTTTTCTTTCTTTCTGAGAAGAGAATCTTAACCATGAAATTCTATATGATTCTACACATTTGTTAAGCAATAGAGCAAATGTAAAAGCTTTAAACTTGGGGTTTAACGATTTACCCAAATGTGTTCAAAGGGAAGTTCCTAGAGCACATCCATCAGACTCACCCATAACACATGATAAACATATGCTAGAGTATCTGGAGGCACATCTTAGATTTACTGCTGAATCAAAATCATTTGGAGTAGGGCCCAGGATTTTGTATTTTATTAACTCCCTATATTCTTTTTAATAAACATTAAAAATAGGAAGTGTTGCTCTTTGTACTCCACAGAGTCTTCTTTAACTGTATTTTGTAGACATTGCCTTAAACTTGCTCTTGTCCACTTACTCATTTATTTCACAATTTTTAAAGTGCTTATTGTGTACTGGGTATTATACCAGGTACTGGTCCTATAATGTTAAGCAGAACATTCAAGGTCTCTTCCCTCATGGAGCATAAAATAAAGTGAACATTAATGAAGCTACTCAAACAATTTAACAGACAGCCAATAGGGTTCTTTGCAATATTGCTTCTCTGATAAAGGGACAGTTAGGACCAGTGTGATGAAATGAAGCATTTCCTTGATGGTGGTCCCCCTTCCCTAGATTTTCCCGAGATAATTGGCAGCCTTTTACATGGTGGTTCCTAAAAATGGCTCTGCATTTAAAGTAATTTTCATTGATTATTTTTTCCTTGTTTCTTCCCCTTTTTTGTTTTTGTTTTTTTTTCCCCCTTTTTTGCCACCGGGAACTTCTGTCTCTTGGTAGCAGTGGCACTACATGAGTTACCATGGTAACATTGCATTTTGGGGGATAACAAAAGTAAATATGCATGTACTATGTCAGCATATCAGTTGCTAATTCCTGGTGGAGGTCTGAAATTGTGTATGGCAGGCTTTTGCTTTGAAAATGATCCAAGTTTTTGTTTTTAAATCTATTTTGTTAATTGAATAGTTGTAGCTTATTAATTAGAGTCAAGTAAGACAGTTTTTAACATTAATTTAAGAAGGGTCAGATAGAGAAGAAACAAGTATCCTTTAAAGACAAAAAATTGTTTAATGAATTTAATAGAAGGAGCTAAAATATGCATGGTAGAAAGATCAAAATGACATATAATTTTAAGTCATGTACTCAAAAGTCATATACTCAAAGCTTTTGCATTAATCTTTTAGATTCAAGGAGCAAAGAAGAAATACAGTAAATACTTGCCAAACAATAGCATTCTATATCAGAACAGTAGAGAATATGGGAGCAAAAAGGATCAGAGAGAGCCATGTAGGTCCATTTAACACGGTGAGTCAGTGACAAAGCCCTAGCTTGTGCTATTCCTTCTCACTCTAAGTCTATAATTTACCCCATGAGTGTTGGAGTGGTAAACTTTAGCCATTAGGGCATGATGATCAGTGGTCTCATTCTTTATCTGTTCCTTATTCTGCTGCCGTGGCCATGACCTCATCACCTATTACCTCTAATGTTTCAATATGCTCTCAATTCTTTGCCCAGCCTTCTTGCTTGACCTCCTCGATCTATTTCCACACTTCCAGAGGAAAATGTTAGCTTCTCAAAACATGTGACACGGTCCAAGCTGCTTGCTTTGGTGTTTAAGGTCTTTCCTGAGGTGGACCCAGCCTTACTTTGTAGAATGATCTCCCACAGTATCTCTGCATAGCCTCTTGCCCCATAGCTACCAAATCACTTGCTGTCCAGTGGATATTCCAGTTCTTTTTCATGTTTCTGTACTTTTGCTTAATCAAGCCATGATTTGATGCATGCCACTTTTGCCTTGCTAGGAACACTAAGTATTATTTAGCACCGTGTCCAGAGAACGCTGTCCTTTTGGTATCTCTCCTGAATTAATCCGAAGTGCCAACATGGATAGCTGTTTTTGTTTTTCAAATGACAGGGCACTTTGTACACATCTCTCTTAAGTTTTCACCATGTTGCATTTATGGGGTTACAACTCTGTGTTCAGGAAGAAGTCCCATGTCTGATGCACTTTTATGTATCCAGAGACAAGGATGTGATGCAGAACAAAAGATGGTGAATGGCTAAATGAATAGTCAAATCTTCTGAGGTGTAAAGTGATTTATTTTTACACCTACCAAGGAGGAATTGTACACAAATACAAACAAAAATTCTTTTATTCTCTCCCTTGCTATAGACCTCCAGAGAGTATGCTGATGAGGAGAAAATAAACATTCCTTCATCTCCTTCCTTATCAACTGCTTGTTTGTAATAGATCTATTCTCTCAAGGTCAAAATTACTCTAGACCTGAATGAAATACATTCATAAAAGGAATGACTGACTGTTCCCTGTATAATTTGCATTACTAGACAACTGCATTGGTAAAGCCCTTTTCATACCTAGGTCTAACATTCTACTCTTTATGACTGTAAGTCCAAATTCTGCCATTTGGAACCATAAAACTTAAATTTCCTGTCTTTTCCACATGAGGGCCTTTACATGTTTGCTTATATTAATTACATGTAATGTCAAGACTACACACTCTTCGTCCCATTAGTTTTTTATCTTTGGGCACAACAGCTACTTCCTTCACCATCCAGACTGCATCACCTATAGACAGTACCTTTGACAGAGTCTTCAGTAATCAGTTTTAGCTGAAATGATAAATCCTGGAAATAGTTGGTTTTATGAAAGAGAGATGCAAAAGTATTATTATAATTTTTGTTGGCAACATTATTAAATAATGATTTCCACTTACTGATTTTCCCCCATAAACCAAGGACTGTGCTCATCACTTTACATATATTGTCTCATTCAAACTTTAAACAAAATAAACAACAAACTGAAGGAGATATGATAACCCTAATTTAAGAAATGAGAAAACTGAGCGTAATATTGAAATGTCTTGCCCAAGGCTATTACATCCTGATATCTCTAACTCTAAACGTTGTGCTGTCTTCACAAAAAATCAAAATCAACTCCTAGACCTTTCTTACTCTCTTTGTTCTACTTTAAAAAAGCTACAAAAGTGAAGTCAAACCCTATATGAAAATAATTAAATTACTACACTAATTCCATTGCATAGATTTGGACGTCCATTGGAATTCACTAAGGGCATGGACATATAGGAATACAAGGAAGACAAATATTATAAAACACCCAGAAAAATGAGTTTTGTTTCTCAGTAGAATTTTGACTAACAGAAGTTTGCACAATACAGTTTGTATATGGTGTTGTCTTCTGTGGCAAAGTCTGTTTCACAAGGCATATTAAAAAAAATTATCATTTTGATTGTACTGCAAATACATTTTTCATCTACAGTGTACTATGTTTCAATGAAGACCAACGTATGAAAACTATTCTTGGAAGTCTGATTATTTTTTCAGATGAAACAGCTGAAAGATAATTTTGCAAACTGTAACTGCCATGGAATTTTAAAAGTTTTGAATCAACTTTGCCTTCCTAAGGTATTTCACACTGAAAGGCAAGAAAATGGTATCTATTAAAAATTTATCCTTCACTCAGACCCCACAACTTCCTTCATCTCATAAAAATAAAGCACATTACAAGTTTTTGTCCACTGAAAATATATCATTTCCTTTTGAAACTCCACCCTTTCACTGGGCAAGAAATGTGACTGAAGACAATAATAATAATAATAATAATAATATAAATAAATAAACCAAAAGTATTGAAAAGCCTAGAAAACAATCACATATGCAGAAACTTCTGTGGTAAGGTAAAATAAGAGAGAGATTTAAGACTGCTGCCTTCCAGTGGAAACCTTTTTAGTAAGAAAGTTGTGGAAAATGGGTAAATTAGTGAAGGAAGGAAAAAAAAAAAGCAGAGTACTAAAATAAACTGAGTGTTCTCCATTAGTCTCATTGAAACTAACGCCTAGGGAAAATTTCATAGATGTACTTGAACGCTGGTATACATGCAAAGTTTACATTCCATTTCAGCAGATTCACTGATTTTTCTAAGCTTTCCTATGTATTTTATGGAGTGTTTGCATACCTGCATGTGCTCCAAGCTATTTTTTGCAGTAAAATAGAAGTTTTATCTATTATTTTCCATATAAGGAAATTAAATGTCAGAAATGTTTCTTATACCCAAGGTCATCTAATCAATAGAATTGGAGATTTAAATTCCAGACTGTCTGAGGTGACTGCATGCCCCTCCATATATGATACTTTTATCTTGATTCTTGTAGACCTGGGTATGTTTGTGTGGTGTATTTGTGCACACACATGTGCATACATGTGTGTGTATGAAATGAGAAAAAGACGTGATACATGGTTGGCAAAGTTTTTGTATTTTACTATTTTCAAAACACAAGTGAAAGGCCATCTTGCCACCAAAAGGATGGTAAGGTGTTAATTTTAAAATAAAAGTAGTTACAAGGGGCGCCTGAGTGGCTCAGTCAGTTTAGCATTGGGCTCTTGGTTTCTGCTCAGGTCATGATCTCACCGTTTGAGTTCAAGCCCTGCATTGGGCACCATGCTGGCAGTGCAGAGCCTGCTTGGCATTCTCTCTCTCTCTCTGTCTCTGTCTCTGTCTCTCTCTCTCTCTCTCTCTCTCTCATATAAATAATACAAAAAATTCAAATAAAAGTAGTTACTTAAGTTGAATAATGATATGTATTCATTATGACATTATAGTGGACACCTGTTTCATAGCAATTCATATTTCCATGGTGCCATCTCTTGCCCCAGTCACTGCTGTGGCAACCATCATGCACTAGCATCTCCCTGGTGTCTTTGTCTCCATCTCTTGTGTCCTGTTTCAGGGCTTCTCTGACACCACAGCATAGGAAGAAGTACAAACTCACTCGGCACTCAAGTCTGCCCAACCTGGAATCTTGGGGATTTTGAGTAAGGCCTGGAGCAACAAGGAGCTCTCCAGCAGGTCAGGATGGTGGTGCCAGCTGTGCTGCCACATGAGCCAGCACATTCAGTCATATACAGTTATCTAGGCTGGGAAGAGTGGTGTACGAAAAGCGCTAGGAAGGGAATCTCTGTTCAGATTCCTAGGGCCTAGAGAAAGCCATGCCTTCTATGGCAGAAAACTCCTTGGGATCTAAAAGGAAGCTCTTGCCATGCTACTGGGCACTTGTACAGATTGAAAGCCTGCAGTGTCCATATGTCCAGAGCTGCCCTTCAGGACTTCTTAAGAGGTCAGACTGGTGCAACAGAAATCCACCAGGGCAGGCAATGAGAATATTATGTCCAGAATGGGGCTGAGCTGGTTAAGAATATAAATCACGTGTACCTGTAGATTAGTCTTCACATCATCTATCTCTGTCTCATTATTGCCTTTCCCTCAACTCAAACTGCCTTAACAAACACAGTTTTGTTTGACAACCAACTGATGGGGAGGGAAACATGTGGGTCTTGTTCACAAATGAGCCAGTGTGATAAGTTGGTACAAGCCCCAAATGGACTGCTTGTTGCCTTACCAAGATCCATCCAGGGTATTTCCAAAGAAGAGTGGTGGAAATACTCCCAGTATGGTATGCCTGGTCATCAAAGTTTTGTGAAGGGGTAAGAAGCCTGAGGTGGTGGACATACAAGGAACCCTGGGAGAATGCCTGGTCTATTAATGGAAGACTCAGAAGGAGCAAGACTGAATGATTAGAACAAGGAGATCTGGGAAGGAGGTGCCTAACAAGATTCAGAGGAGACATGCAACTAATAAATGGATGTCTGATCTTGTTGATATAAGTTAGCATTGTTCTTCAGCCCAACCAGTGTTACATGAATGGAATGGCCATTGTGGCAATTATGAAGTCAAAAATGGGCCAAATAAAATGGGGTACTTTTCAAAAAGTATGACCTTGCCACTGTGAATACTCAATGGCTACCTAACCCACAAGCAACAGAACCCAAGACTGTGTGCTCAAAAAGGATCTGTCTCTTAAATGGCCCAGCAGTCACTTGATTGTAGAGCAGATCCATTGGAAATCTTCTATCCTGAAGATGCAGTGACTTTTCACATAAAAGTGCTTTTTTTTGCTTTCAGTGCCTATGGAACCACTACCATCCAATTCCTTGCAGAATTCCTTAGCTGTTTCCATCATACTCTGTACAATAATTCCTCAGACCGAAGGACTAATTTTTTGGCAGCAAATGTACAATAAACCTGTGACTATGACCTATTGGTCTTGCCATTGCCTTCATGATGTAAAAGTAAACAATCTCAAAGAATAGTGGAGTAGTCCACTAAAGGTTCAGCCACAGCACCAATTCAGAGATGAGTCTCTGCAGGATGTAGATGGTATACTCTCATATGTTAGATATTTGCTGAATTGACCACTCTTATATGGTGCTATGCCTACAGCAGTTACAATACATAAAAGTTCAGGAACTAGATTGTGGAATCAGTAACAATTCTTTTCATAATTATTCTATGTGACTTAATTTTACCTAACTGTATTAATTGTATCTAATTAGGGGAAATATCAAAGTATGCTTTCCATTCCCATGACCATAGGCAAACCTATTTTAATGGCTACTACTTTGGGCTGAGAGAGGGGATCGCTTCCACTAGAGAAAATCACTTCCACCAAAGCTAGTGGTACCAACTTGGAATCCTGCCACTGGCCCAGTAGACAAACAAGACTTGCTATGCTAGCAGAGGTAATTGCCCCTGGTTAGGATGAAACCCAGTCATATTATTGGGTTGTCTTTTGGTGCTTCCATATCTCATCATATTGTTCAAAAGGGAATTATAGCTTATATCACTTATATCAATAAGGGGACAATCATCAAGGGCTCACATCCTCCTTGGGGATAAAAACTCTAAATCACCCAGCCCTAGACAACCATCCTAAAGCAGTAAAAGTGCTGACCAAAGGTGAGGGAAATATAAAATGAGTGTTGGAGTATAGGAGTCCCTCTTTATCCATGGGTGATACATTTCAAGATCCATCCATGGGGATGGATGCTTGAAACCAGAGATAGAACCAAATCCTATACATACTGTTTTCTTCCTATGCATATGCATCTATGATAAAGTTCAATTTTTAAATTAAGCACACTTAGAGATTAGCAATAACTAATGATAAAATATAAAACTTATGCAAATGTGGTTTCTCTTTCAAAATACCTTATTGTACTGTATGCACTCTTCTTCTTGTGATGATGTGAGATGATAAGATGCCTATGTGATGAGGTATGGGGGATGAATGATGGAGGCACTGGAACATGGTCTTAGGCAACTGCTGAACTTCAGATGATCTGGTCTGTCAGAGGGTCATCTACTTCCAAACTGCGGTTCGCTCTGGGTAAGTGAAACTGTAAAAGGCAAAACCACAGATGAGCAATTACTGTATACAAATGATGGATTTCAGTTACTATTTCTGCACTAAGCATAGCAGTGGGTTTTTTCTCTTGTCCTACTAACTCTCTATAGTCAGATTTGCAAAGACTGCCAACTCTGAAGGGTATTCTCTGAGATGCTGAACTTAAATGATGCAAGCCAATCTGAGTGTTGAAATGAGAGCTGTAATGGACACTTCTTCCTCTGGCCACTGTTGAGGTAACTGATTCCATGCAAGCTCCATGAGGTTTACCCAGGTACAACATTATTTTAGACCAATGGAAGAAAATTTTTCTTCCTGTCCAGGGCTTTCTTTGGACCACATGAGATGCTCAAGGAAACTCTATCGACATTCATGCAGGTGCAACCAAGAAGTGTATGGGAGGTAAAGCCTTGGAACTCCTTTGAGCAGTGCAGCATAGACATTCATGGATAAATGCCTTTCATTTTGGTGCCAAGTAGTCAGTTTTGTGATTAATTGTACCAGGCTCCTCAGAAGTCAAGACCAAGCAGTAGTGGCACAGAGCAACAACCAGTAATACACTTTATTGGTTTTCCTTCTTTCTTAATTGTATTCTTAGGTTAATCACTCGTGGTCTCTGAAATGAATTCCCAAATAAATTACCAGTGTTCACAGCTTTTATATCAGGTTGTGGTTTCAGGGAACTTAGGTAAAACAAAACTTCAGGGGTTTCTTTTTTAAATGATATATGCATATATCAAAGTATGCTTTCCATTCCCAAAATAATGTATGTATTATTTTCATTTTCCTGCTGACAGTGGAAACTCTACCATAGACTCCATTCTCTTGTACTCCTGGGCTAGATCAGGGTATTTCCACCAAGGACATGGCATTTGATATGGTTTGTGAAAATGTTTTGGCTTTCAGTAAGGTTTTGGAATTCTCCCCTCTTAAAGATTACATCATCTTTGAATGATATTCTCTGTCTTGCCTTAGATGGTACACAAAAATTTGTGGCTAATGAAGATTAAGCTTTGGGCAAAAGATGTTAGTTACTGTGGACTCAAGAAGGATTGTGTGGGTATAGTCACTAAAAGAATTGCATCAGAATCTATTTCATTAAGTAATACTTGGGATCCTACCATGTACTTTGTGAGTGAATTCTGTCTCTCTTCAGCTTTGCAATACTTTGGGTTAGTCGTTATAATTAACATATCCAAGGTATACATTCAATTGCATAATTGGGATTTGAACCCAGCCCTTTGTACTCCAAAGACTACATTTATCTTAATATAATACACTCTATTACTCTGTAATACTTTCTATTACCAGGGAAGAGTCTAGCTATGAGGTGTATTCAGGGATTTAGAGAAGGTCGCAGTCATGCCTGAAGGGTATAAAAAAGGCTCGTGAATCAGAAAAATTACATCACATTTCATTTGAATACCTTGCAGGTCGATATTTTATAGAGTATATAAAATGACAATAAAAGATAATGGAGAAAATAAAGATAATTCATTTTCTCAGAGGCATTGATCATCAGGAGAGGTCTATTTTCTTTCTCTCTTTTGTACCAAATAGGGAATTTGTTCAATATTCTTAATTTACATAAAATATACAACACAGTTCGACACTTTAAGTGCTCCTCGCATTTAGCTCATGACTATAAAATCGTTTCCAGAAAAAAGAAAGTTTTTGGTGTGTTTTATTTACATTTTTCCAAGTCCAACTTTGAAGCCATTAAATGAATAATTCATCAGGCTTGATGTTTAACGACTTCGTACAGCGCTTTTATTTCAACTTCTCACTTGGTGCACACATTTGCCATAGACTTGTCAACAGTCACTTGAGGATTCACCTCCTTTTCTCCATAAAGCAAAAGTTGAAGCTCAGAAGAGTTTTCCCTCATTACACACAGGCATTAGCCATCTCATGTCGTATTGAACGGACAACTAGTCACATTTGCCACCTTCCTTTAATATTTACCGTGGAAGTCAATTAAGTTTGAGTCACAATGATACTGCACCTGTAATCCACACAGAAGCAGCTCAGTGGAGTGGAACAGCACACGCAGACAGGCAAGAATGCTTAAATAATGGATTTAATAGAGAAGGGACTGAGAAAGTACAAGGATGTTTCAGAAAGGGGTGGCTCTGTGCTGTGTACAAGTGTTTAAACTGGGCGTGGCTCTGAGTTCCCAAATAATAGTCCAGTTGGACTCAACTTCAGATGACATTCAAGTAGACGATACTGTATTTCAGAAATGTAAATGTATACCAGATAGGGTCCCACAGAAAAGTATAATATAAAAATGTCTTTAGGTTTGGATAGAATCACATCCATTTGTAACACGAGGAGGCCGCCTGCTATGGTAGGGAAAAGCCTGGACCAACCTCTACTCTACACTTTCTACTCAATAGCTCTGTGACTATAGAAAAGTATGTTGACATCTCTAATTATTTTCCTCATCCACAACACAGAGGCCATGAAGAATAATGTACTGAGTTCCTATGTAAATACAATGACATATCTATGCAAAACACATAGGTAGTGCTTAAAAATAATAGCTATAAATCTATAACCGTTATGTATTGTATTTGTCAATAAGGTTTAAGGTAGGAAACTAACTTGGGAAAGAATTTGAGGAACACTGAATGAGCCCTCCTTTTAATTAGTTCTAGCAACTAGTGAAAATATGTCCACTTGCTGGCCACTTCTCTTTCAGAGCTACTGTGTTATGGAGTTTTAAGGTCATTTTTACAATTCTGGTAGTATCCTAGTTCTACAAAGAAATTGTCTAGAGTACTTTTAAAGATCATAGGTGTCCAAATTCCTTCTGCAGTTACAGAGATCAAGTGGATTCCAGGAAAAGGCATAGGCATCTGAATTTGTACAAAAGCATTAAAGTAATTTTGACATGTACCCAGGGTTGAGAAAAGCAGATATAGTCAATAATAATAATTACTAGGGGTGCCTGGGTGGCTCAGGATGTGGTGTGTCAGACTCAGCTCAGGTCATGATCTCCCAGTTCACAAGTTAGGGCCCATGTTGGGCTCTGTGCTGTCAGCTCAGAGCCTGGAGCCTGTTTCAGGTTCTGTGTCACCCTCTCTCTCTGCCCCTCGCCTGCTTGTGTTTGTCTGTCTGTCTCTCTCAAGAGAGACATTAGAGTTAAATAAACATTAACTTTTTAAAATAAATAAAATTAAAAAAATATTATTAGCATAGTAATGCATATTATTTATTGACTGTAACATGCTAGAAATTACACAAAGAATTTTAAATATGTTTTCTCATTGAAACTTTAAATGTTGCTTTCCACTTATGATCATCACTTTGTAAGTGGAGAAACTGAAACTCAGAAAGTTGAATGATTGGTTCCAGCCTTCAGAGCCAGTGAATGATGGTATTCCAACCCAAGTTTACTAAGTCCATAGATGATAGCCATTCCTAGTGAACACATCATGGCCCTGTTCCAAGCTGGGATTTATCCTGACAATAGAGTTATTTTCAAGCTCTCTAGCCTTGAGTACTGGGAATTAACACTATATCTTGTGCTTGAGCTCTGGCAGGTCAAATACACATTTTTATACCTAATGTGTGCTTTTCTCATTCAAAGTCATGGCCTGGGGGGTGCGGAGGAACTAGAACAAAACTGCAGGAAGTCCTGCCCATCATGTCTTCTTAGTCCTTGAATCTGGAGCTCTTGAGTGAAACTGATTTATAAATAATATTTTTAAAAGCCTTTAAACATGTTAGTATCTCTTTTCTCAAAACAAAAACACAACATTCTATTAGCTCCTGCCTTATTATTTTCTATATTTCAAAACTCAGTTCACTAATTACCTTCTCCAACTAGTCTTTCCTCGGCCCCCAAACAACAGAGGTCTCCCATATTTTCAGTGTATCCTACACACAACTCGGTGTGTGTAGGCAACATAATTGACTATTTCCCATGAGAATTTTGAATAGTTGATTCCTAGACACTTGAACAAGGAAATTTTTGGAAGGAAGGAAGGAAGGAAGGAAGGAAGGAAGGAAGGAAGGCAGGCTGGTTGTCAGGAAGGAAGGGAGGAAAGGAGTGAGGGAGGGAGCATGGGAGGGTAGGAATAGAATCATGAGATGGTAAAAAAACATACTATTTCAAAGAAAGACCTGTAAGTCTTAAGGATGATAGTTTCTAAGCAACTTTGGAGATCAGGGTTTGAAGATGGAATATATCATATATTAAAATACCAATGGACAATGATGGAGTTTTGGTATCTTTCTAATTTTATTTTGAGGTGATTTCTTGGAAACATTCATCTCCACGCATTCCACATACTTGTGACAATATGCTAGATGCTACTAGAACAAGTTGTGAACGTGTATAAGTCAATCAAATTTCCTTCAGAAGCCAACGGTCTTTGCAGAACAGTCACATAAGCAACTAAGCAGGACCTCTGACAGAATTAAATGGAAGCATTACATACATTACATAGTCCTGTTTAGAAGATCATAGATGCTCAGGCATAGAAGGGAACTGAAGGGGAATACTGCAGTGTTCTCTAGGAGCAGGAAGTAAAAGAGGCCCTCAGAATGGAAAAGGTAATGATTTTGGAATAAGACCCACATCAAGGGGTGCCTGGGTGGCTCAGTTAGTTGAGCGTCCAACTTCGGCTCAGGTCATTGTCTCGTGGTTCGTGAGTTCAAGCCCCAAGCTGGGCTCTGTGCTGACAGCTCGGAGCCTGGAACCTGCTTCAGATTCTGTGTCTCCCTCTCTTTGCCCTTTCCCTGCTTGCTCTCTCTCTCTCAAAATAAATAAATAAACATTAAAGAATTAAAAAAAAAAAAGAGACCAGCTTGGTCTCAACTTTATAAATCTCAAAAGTCTATAAATCTCAAAAGTTATAAATCTCAACTTTTCTTCTTTATAAGCCATATGACTTCTAGAATGTTCCCTAATTTCTTTTGGCTACAGTTTGTCTTGCTGAAAATTAAGGGCAATAAAACAACCCAAAAAACTTTTGTGAGGACTTTAGATCATATTTGTGAAGTGTCAGCCACTTAGTAGACCATTAGTAAATGATGTCATTCTCTGTTAGTTGCTATATTAAATAATATTATCAGTCGACCTCAGATGGTATCCACTGTTCCCCCTCCCCAATAATGGGTGTGTGTATATGGAGAGAGAGAGAAAGAATGAGAATGAGTTGGTCTAGTGTGTTTCTAACTGCATTCATATTTAATGATAGTTCCATTTCATTTTCTCTGCCTAACTGCTACATATTTTGAGAAAGAGAGAGAGTGAGTGTGTGTGCCTGTGTGTGTGTTATGTGTAAACTAAATGAGACTGATGGAGAAGATGGATTCCTGAATCATTGCTAATGGTCTAGACATTTCACTGTTTTGTCAACAAAGCTCTATTGTTGAGAGCAATGTTTTCTCACTATGTCAATATTTCTGCCATGTTGTGTTGATATTAATGGAACTGCCAGGAAAGAGATTTAATTAATCACTTCCCAGAATAACTACTGTCAGCGTTCATTTCCCAGCTGAAGGCATTTGGGCCAGCAGGGAGGTTCTCCCAGCACACATCCAGGCACCTTAGTTACGTAGTGAAAGCATTTTTGTGTAAGTCTTGCTGATATGCTGAGATGGATGTTTGGTCTCACTTACCAATGAACAGGTTATGGTTTGTTCCCAAACCAGCTATTTAGAGTAATTCATTGTGCTTCTACTTTGCAGGAAAAGTACTTTGTAGCACCAGTTCTGTTCTGTAATGAACCAGAGAATAATTACTTAAATCTAATACAAGTACAGTATTTAATAGAACCCTGTTTCTCTAACTAAAATAAACAAAACAAACAACAGAAACAAAAACAGAAAACAATATGGTGCTTGAATCTTTGGTATATTTTATATTTGGGGGTTTCAAATAGGGGGCTTAATGAGAAGTGTGGCATTAAAATCCATCACTTCCCCCATTTATTCTTAAATTTTTCCAAGAGAAACTGACTGACTTCCTTTCTAGAGTCCTGGTTGGTCCACATTTATTACTGAGTCTTGCTCTCCCTTTAGTGAGATAGGCAATTAACTAAAAAAAAAAAAAAAAAAGAACAGAGTCTGCTTTGTTTGGGTCAGGGCCCTTTGCATTCCATTTCTGGGCATTCTCTTTGGTCTTTTGTTCCTGGAACAAACCAGAAGCTGTCTATATCCAAAGTTTTAAAATAGAGCTTAGGGAGACTAGGTTTTCTTTAGGGCTGAGATTACGTAAAAAACCACATGCCCCAGCTCAGTCTACCAGAGCTCTGTATGAGGGCTTTGGGCAGAAGCCCACCTAATAACAAAGCAGCATGCCGGTTTGATATTTTCCTTCTGTGTTTCTTCCCCAGAATGTCATGTGAAGGGTGACTAGGCTAAGACTAAGTTAGACTTTCCTAAATCTACTGAATTCCATTGACTAGCATCCCCAAACTTACTTTGCTGCTCAAAAGGAGCCAAAAGAACTAACTCTTTAAGTGATTGCTCCCTCCCCCATGTTAGGAGATATTTCTTTCTGATTAAAGGTTATTTTGTCTTAGTGTACATTTCTTTATAAACTAAGCCCTTCACAAAACCCAAACATATTTCCCAGAAGAAGACTATTTGTTACATGCAAAGAGATTTATTAATTTTTGAGGGAACACTGAGAACTCTACTTTTATTGTTTTTCGTTTAAATCATTAAATATGGTCACAGTTTAGTCATCCAGTGACTAGCACTAGGATGTAACAGGAAAATTTCCTATGCCATCTGTGAAAATAAATGCAAACCCATGTCCCACAATAAATATATGTGTCTTTGACTATAACTAAAATATACCCTATAAAAATAGATAAATGAGAGTAACAATTGTTTCTGTGGTCACTGTTTCACCAAAGCTATGTTAATTTTTCTCTGTTTTCAGATATTCTGAAATAATAATAATAATAACTAATTCTCTGAGGAACCAAGTTCCATATGTTCCTGCTAGAGCTAAACTCTTCATGGAGATGATATGAAAGCTTGCCATTATACATTAGAATTTACTTAGTACAAGGAGGAAAAGAAAGATGGAAACGTCTGTTTAGTGTTGCTAATTATCTGTGGAGCTGAAGTTTGAAGTTTGTAGGAAAAAAATAGGTACCGGGCACAAGAAGGCAAAGACACTGGATGAGAGAAATTTGTAGTAAATCAACTTCATCTTCATTTAAGTCAACTTTAAAGCTACTATGGAGCTCTCTCTGCAGGAATTGACTTATATGTGATCTCATTGTAGGAAAATTATTGACTACGTTCACTGAAGGAAATAACTTCCTTGAATTGTTGTGGTTCCACACAAAGCTTTGGTGGGAAACATGGGACACCACTGATGGGGTAGTACCGGTACACACCAGAGGCCTTTGTCACCAACATATTAGGTAGCCATCCCTATAGTCACGCCACAAAAAAAGGAACATCCAGGCAATGATTTGAGCATACCACCCAAATAAATACTTATTCTTCATGTGTTCGTACGTGGGGAAGAATTTTTTTTAACTTGTATTGTCTATCCATGCAATACTTCTTAAAAACCAAAAGTCACACTCAAATTTAAAACTAAAGTTATGCCTACAAACTTGGGCCACTCAACTTTTGTAGCCACTTTATAATTCTACTTTTGCCGATTCTGCATCCAGTAGTAAGAACCAGCATTAGAGATCATGCTTAATGAGTTTAGTAGGCATTATCCCAGATAATGACTATACCTTGATGAATGAAGCATTGTCCTTGATCTCTCAGAGTTGTTAATCCAATGAAAGAAGCAAACAATGAACAAATAGCCCCCAAATACACATAGAATTACAATTTAGGTTACATGCTAAAAAGGAGATGCATAGGATGCAGTGAAGGAGAAAAATGGTGAGTGGCAAAAGGAGAATATGGTTGCAATGACAGAAAATGATTATCTGAAGAGGTGTCTTTTAGACTGAAGGTTCATTGGGGAATGACTGAGGGGTCAATAGGTGCCCAGCCTATGAAAGAAGTAAAAGAAAGCCGAGGTAGGGAAGAATGACATGAAGTGAAAATTGACATCAGGATCTGGATCTTGCAGGATACGAGAGACCCTCATAGGTAGTCTGTTTTGTATTGTAAATGCAATGGGAAGTAAATAAAGGAGTGACATGATTAAATAGATATTTTAGTAACAAAGGGAAGGAAGGAAAGAGAAGTGAGGGGAAGGATGGAAGGAGGGAAAGAGGGAGGGAGGGAAGGAGGGAGGGAGGGATGGAAGCTGGGAGAAAGAAGTCACTCCCAACTGTTTTATGGGAAATAGTTTGAACAATGCTAAAACAGATTCGGGGCACAGACAGAATGTATTGAAGACTTTCGTATAAGTTGTGATGCTGGGTTAAACAAGGACAGGGAGAAGGGAATGGGTGCCTTTGAGATGTATTTTGGAGATGAAAATGGATGGACTTGTGATTGGGATAGGCACGGATATAAATGGAGAGTTGCAAGAAAGGATTTGTTCAAAAGCAAGTGATTGGGGCTCTTAAGCATTTCTGATTAACATTTATTAAGTCCCTTATTATGACAAACACTGCCAAAGCAAGTTTACTTACTGGTAGAACCAAAACTCTTCTAGGATTATATATTATCAGTGTATCTAATTTACAAGTTAGAAGATGGCTGGACTCATCTAAGACTTCAAAGATAGCATGTGGGAGACACAGATTGGATTCTAGGTTGGTGTTTCAGCAACTTCAGTGATTTTTCTCCTACTAAATTTACTGTGGAACTAAATCTTTATTCCTAAATGTCTCTCTGACCCCTCACTCATTTACCCATCCATTCATTCCTCTAGTTCCATGCCAGGGAATTTCATAAATACTGTTTTCTCAGTATGTGACAATGGGTAAATATGCTATATTTCCATTATGTCTCTTATTATAGCTTGATCACTTGGCTAAGCCAATAGCAAGTACAAATTTATATATGGCTATGATAAACTTATGGTAACATAAGAAACATATGATAAAACACTCTTCTTTGGAATTCAGAGTCCTTATTGGCAAAATGGGTAGGTTGAACTTAGATACATTTCAATGTAACTTGAGACTTTAGGATTATATATGAATATACATATATTTATATATATGTATATTTCCATATTTCCATTGTCAGACTCTTCTGGGAATAACTGAAAAAATTCTAGAATATTATAAATGTACACTGGACCTTGAATCGTGGAAATAATTGGAATGGATGAAGCTAAGAAAAAGGAGCATTTCCATCCTAGAAATGTTCCATGTAAAAGGCAGAATTGGAATACTTTTCTGGAGGCACCTGGGTGGCTCAGTTGGTTAAGCATCTGACTTCAGCTCAGGTCATGACCTCACGGTCTGTGAGTTCAAGCCCTGCTTTGGGTTCTGTGCTGACAGCTCAGAGCCTGGAGCCTGCTTCAGATTCTCTGTCTCCCTCTCTCTCTGACCCTCACCTGCTCACACTCTGTCTCTCAAAAATGAATAAATGTTTAAAAAAATTAAAAAAAATACTTTTCTGAATATGGAATTAAAATGTGTGTTTAAAGTACAACTCTAAAACTTACTTCTTATAGTTATCTTTCATATTTGTATGATTTACCACCTAGAAAGCACTTTGCTGTTGATCTCATTTCATATTTGTTACAGTCTGAGGAAGTGGCTATTAGTTTCCCCATTCTGTAAATGCAGATCATAGAATTAGGTCACTTGCAAAGTATGACTTGAACATAGCAGAAATATGACCCAGAGCTGAGCCTCTTGATGGCAAATGCAGTGCGCTATTGTTTGCAACATAATGCTTTGTACCTGGAAATATCTTGTGACCTACAATTCTTCTTTCTAAGGTGCTTTTAAAATCAGTCCAATACACATATGTAACACATACTCATTCTACATGAGTAACTTCATGGAAGGAAATATAAAATCTTGGTGCATAACAGGTGTACCTCACACTATAGCCAACCTTGTATTCCCATAATATATTCTCATCAGGAAAAGCAACACCTGCAATGTTATATTTGCATACATAATTTTATTCTTGCTCACTATGTATCAAATCCATCTACAGAGCTCATCAATATGCCAATTTAAATTATAGACTACTCTAGTCTTTGTTTTTACAGAAGCATTTCCCTGAACATAACTATCAGTCAAAAGTTAATTTAAGGCCCAAATTCATTTTTAAAAGGCACAGCCAGCATATGATTTTACTGAATATCTTTTTATGATGAGTCTGGATATACTATGTAGGAATGATTTATAAATAAAAATAAGGATGAATTACACAGACACACGTCAATATGTAAACCAAATTGCAATGAGCATATATACATTTCTATTATTGGCACTTGAAGAATTTTTCATTTTTCATTTCATTTTAATAGAACTTGTTCTCAGAGCTGGAGGCCAAAAATCACTGGTGTTTTATAAGCAAGATGAATATATTCACTATTTTACAGAAGTTTTATAAAAGAAGGCAATTTATTAACTACGTTTTTTGATGATCAATGCTTCCTTAATTCTTTTAATATTGTAATCATGAGAAACGTTACCTCTGAGTACTAAAATATTTGGTGAGTTTGAAATTAAGTGTGAAGCAAAGTGGAGAACAAAAACTAAAAATGACATATTAGTCTTTACTCATAACACTTATATTCAAAGGCCCATGTATGTACACACACTTTTATGGTTTTTTTCCTTTCTTGTAGTTTGCTATTTCATGAAACTACTATTCTTGTGGATTAAAAAAACAAAAAACAAAAAAACACTGAGGGGCACCTTGTTGGCTCAATTGGCTAAGTGTCTGACTTCAGCTCAGGTCATGATCTCACAGTTCATGAGTTCAGTCCCTGCATTGGGCTCTCTGCTGTCAGCATAGAGCCTGGTTCAGATCCTCTGTCCCCCTTTCTTCCCCTCCCTGCCTCAAAAATAAATAAATACTAAAAAAAAAAAAAAAAAGACAGAAAAGCCTTTCGAAGGTAGCATCTTGTCCTTACCTTATTGTACCTACACTGTAGTATAATTGTCTATTTACCCTACAAGGTTCAGCACAGCACCCCAAAAAAGATTACATACTTATTGAGGATAAAGACCAGACTTATTTGGAGTGTCTGGGTGGCTCAGTATGTCAAGCCTCTGGCTCTTGATTTCGGCTCAAATCATGATCCTACAGTTTGTGAGTTCAAGTACTGAGTCAGGCTCTGCACTGACACTGCAGAGCCTGTGTGGGATTCTCTCTCTCCCTCTGCCTCTCTTTCTCTCAAAATAAATAAATAAATAAACTTAAATAAAAACTTTATATATAAGAAAACACCAGACCTGTTCATCCATTTATCATCAACACTGTTAGACTGCCTGACACACAATTAACATTTAATCAACAAATTTGTGTTGAGTGAAGAAAAAAACAAACTATGCAAAATGGTATGAGGGTGATTTATGGCATGGACAAAAATATATTAACTTTAGAGTTAGACAGACCTGGATTTTGTACGGAACCCTTATTTAACAGTCTCTGTGTTATCGAAATGTATAAATAAGTAACTTAATGATCAGAGTATGTAGCTTCAAGTACATATCATTGCACAGAAATATTGAAAAACAGTCTCTGTTAGAAGCAAATTTGTCAGAATTCTGAAAAACAGTCAAATGTTTACAACAACCAAGAGGATTCTGGATTTTAAAAAATGCTGGGTGACTAGATGGCCCAGTGGGTTTAGTTACCAACTCTTGATTTTGGCTCAGGTCATGATCTGACGGTGGTGAGATCTGAGATCTAGCCCTGTTTTGGGTTCCCCACTGAGCCTAAAGCCTGCTTGGGATTCTCTGTCTGCCCCTCTCCCACTTGGACTCTGTCTTTCTCAAAATAAATAAACATCTGTTCAAAAAATGCAACTTAAATGTAGTAAAAGCCTTTGGGCATTTTTACTTGCCCTTGCCCCACCCCCTCCTCTTATCAGCTTCAGTCTTAAAGACTATAGCCTCTGTCCCCAGTGTGGGACTCTGGTCCATTTTTTCAGAGAAAGCAGAGCAGACTTACATGCAAATTGTTGTCTGTGTAAATTATAGTCTGTCTAGAGTTTTTCTGAAGGAGTAATGTAAAATGCTGGTCTCTGTTTGCCTTACCCAGAACTCACTCAGAGTGGAAAATAGTAGGCATTGCTCAAAAAACATTGCAAGGCACATGAAATAGCCACAGCTTTCTGGGGTGAAAGATTATGGTTGAGGCATACAGTAGACCTCCTAAAGGCTGGAGGAAAAGTTGGGGAGAGAGTTTCTTTGGGTTTTAGGGAACTCAAAAATGTCTGTATATAATGAGGAATTTAGAAAACCATATACATGCCCAGGACAGGACACATGCTTAGGAATAATCTGAGAAGATATGAAGCTTTCACTTGTGTCTGACTTTTAGGTTTACTACAAGCAGGGAGAGAAGGCTGATGCAGATTTTTAAGTGGTATGGTTAAGTGTTAAAGGGGTATTCCAGCATAATGCCCCCTCTGTAGACCCTGGAAAGGTTGCTTTTGTCATTTGTTGTTTTATTTCATTTTCTTAGACCTTAGCATTCTAGGAGGTCTACATGAAAACACTAGTTGAACATGAGCTAAAAGAAAAGAGATTTTAACAACCACCCATGACAAAAATACAGCTGTTGCAAAAGTATTGGAAAATCACTAAACACATGAGCAACTATAGCCTTCAGCAATCAAAACAGCAAAACCTAGAGAGGGCAGAGAATCTGATTTCCAGAGTAACCACATTCTAATATTTGAACATCCTGTTTTCAACCCAAACCCACAAATTATACAATGAAATAAGAAAGTAAGGACCCTCTGGAGGAAAGAATGAATTGATGGAAACCATCCCTGAGAAAGTCAAGACATTGGATTTAATAGACAAAGCTGAACCATCTGTCTTAAATATGTCAAAAGGGCCAAAACCATAGACAAAGATATAAATGAAACAAGAACAACTATGTATGAATAAAATGAGAGTATCAAAAATAACAAAATCATAAAAAGGAACCAAAGAGAAATCCTACAGCTGAAAAGGTAAGGGGTAGAATGAAAATTCACTAAAAGGATTCAACAGTAGGTTAGAATAGGCAGAAGAAAGGATTGGTGAACTTTAGGATGTGGCAATTTAAACTGTCCAGTCTAGGAGTCAGAAGTTTGAATGAGAGAGACAGAGAATGAGCAGAAAGGAGGGGCAGAGAAAGAGGGAGAGAGAAAATCCCAAGTAGGCTCTGGGCTGACAGTCTGATGCAGGGCTCAATCCTATGAACCATGAGATCATGACCTGAGCTCAAATCAAGAGTCACTCAACCAACTGAGCCACCCATGTGTCCCAAATAGGAGAAAATATTTACAAATCCTGTATCTAGTAGGAGTCTACTGTGCAGATTATGTAAAAACGACTCCAGAGTCAGTTAACAAATAGGCAAAGAACTTGAAGAGACGCTTATCCAAAGGAGATAGACAAATGGCTACCAAACACACGAAATATCCTGTTTCATTTATCACTAAGGAAATGTAAATAAAAAGTATAATGATGGCTATGATTGAAAAAAATTGTCAATTAATGAGGATGTTGTTTGTTTATTGATTTATTTTCTGGCTAGACCATTATAGGAAAGAGATTCATTGTCACTTAACACTTTTATATACAGGATAAAGAGGCCAACGAATGCTGTGTTGCCCTCTTTACTTTCTTATTTATTACCCAAAATATGAAGTTTAGGAATGAATGACACATCATTTTTATTGCCTTCTTTACTTCAGGAGGCCATGCTGACACTCGATTTCTAGGGCTACACTTCTTTTATATATAGTTTCCTGGTTCTTACATACTCTGTAACAGGAAGAAACCATAAAGCTATAATGAAATAATTTCTGGTGGGCATTTTTGCGTTTGCCCAGGCAGAATCAATCATGATACACTTACAAGCGGCAGTCAGTCTAGGGCATATACAGCATTGTTCATTTCTCACTCATATGTCCCAATGTTCACTGTTCATTGAGGGAACCATATTTGCCACCGTACTTGTAATGCTGTAGGAGCATCGTGTCTCTAATCCCTGAATTGGCTTTTGGAGACGGTTTTTGTGAATTCTATCAATTGTACTTCTTTCATGAGGTCCTATTTCAATTTTTTTGAAACTTTTTATAATGCTCATTTAACATGAACTATGCCAGCAGAACACTTTGCTTTGCATTTTCACATTATAAGAATTTTGTACATCATTTATGCTTTTACTTCAGCTTAAAGAACTTGTATTTACATGTATGTGCATGTTTAATTGTATTAATATATTTATGTATGCAGACCTGCATGTAGTTATATTAGTTAATTAATGTATATGCATGGATACACGTCCTTTTTCAAGTATAGACTATTTTAAGTATCCAGGAATACAAATAATAATGTAACAGATGGCCATTACACAAATGATTTAACAAACAATCCCATTTCATGTATTTATTTCACTTTTTTAAAAAGTTAGTTACATGCTACAAATAGAATTTAATGCCCTTCCATGTACACCTCATTTTCCTTTCTCACTAAATGTAATTAATATCAACAAAATTACTATGTGTACTTCCATCCATATCTTCATGCTTTTAATACATATTCATGATATGTACTATATGTTTCCATAAATAATATGTATTTCAGTGTATGTTTTTATGAATTATATCAGTGGTATCTTACAGAGTTTATCTTGTTAGTACTTTTATGTTTCACTCAATGTTATATTTTAAAGACCCAGCAATGTTTAGACATGCATGAAGCTAATTCATGCATCTTTGTTGCTGTATCACATAGTATTGTATGAGTATGCTTCAATTTATTTATTCTCCCTATGTATGAATTATATTTTCGTTATTGCAAGCTACCAATAATACTGTAGAAGCAGACAGGTTTTACCCTAATAACCACTTCATGACTTATTGATTCAATATCCTGGGGATAGAATTTGTCTCCATTGTACATAAGTAAGAATATTATCTCATTGTTCTCTAGTTGAAATTCAGATTAATATCTTCTGTATTTTGAATGCTACAAAACCCAACAACTGAAATAATTACTTACCTGGAAAATCATGTGTATGGTTACTCTAAGATAGCAAATCAATCAGCATTTTCTGTATCCAATCAAAGGCCCAGAGGTGTATTAGGAACTTGGGATATGGATTGAAGAGGGAAGAAAAAAAAAAACATATCTCCATTTTCTAGGAACTCATTGTCTGCTTGATATGGCTAACACAAGGAACAACGAAAACAGGAGGGAATAAACGTGGGTGTACAAAATTTGCAACCGGTAGAAGTTAGCATGTGATGGAGTAGTTCCAAGAAGGCTTTGTAGAAATGGTTTTTCCTGTGTTTTGTAGGAATCAGGAAACTATCTGATAGCACTCTCTCTGTGAGAGGCACTGAAAATAAAATTGAATGACAAGGGAATGAGAAATAAGAAAATCCTATGGAAAGAATAGATTAATATGTGTATTTTCTTAAAAATCATTTGATTATATGTATTTTCTCCTATATGGTACATATTGAACTCTAAGGATTCAGTTATGACACCTGACACTCAACTTCTTTCACAGCCACAAGTAGAAGGCCTAAAATGTTGTAGGTATTCTCTAAACAGCTGGTGAGTAAATAAAAGATGAAACATCATCGTTTTCATCATCATCATCATCACAAAACTGAAATAAATACGAGGAAAAACAAGTGAGTGGAAAAAAGCCTGGAGGGCACTACTTTTCAAAAGCCATTTTCCAACTTCCCCTATTCAGTTCATATAACAGGAGACATAGCTGTGTTCACAAAATGTTGATTAATCCTGATGAAGGAAAAATAATGCTTTCTTGTGGATATTTAAGATGATCACGGATTCAACAAGAAAAATAGAAGGTGGGGGGAAAAACATCTTAGAAAAAGTTAGTAGTAAAGATGCACTTTTAAAAACCTACAAACTATCAAAAATAAAATAATCCCCAAAAAGAACATCAAAATTATAAGGCCCTTCCAAATTTGGCCTCGGTGCTCTATTTCAAAGTGAGATTGAAAGGAATTGGTGAAAAAATGCTCACCTTGCAGCATGATAATAAAATCAACTGATACACACAATTGTCTCAAAAGAAAAAAACTGACCATAATTGCATTTTAACTGACATATTTTAACAGCATAGAGAATATCTGCAAGTTTCAGCGAATAAAACCAGCATTCATGGATATGTACTTATTACTATAATTTCATCATGTTTTCTACTACCTCAGTAATCTGAAATGACTTCCTTTGCCTGTACTTCAAGTTCCAACCTTTATTCTAGGTTTTTGACATTGTTCATGACTTGATCATGGTCAGCCTTTCTGACTTTCTCTTAGGTGTGATTCCTCCACTGCACTTCATTTCACAGGAATACCCAAATTTTCATGGGTTCGTATTGTATATGCCGATGCTATTTTCAACCTGCCCTCTTTCTCTAGCCAGTGAGAACCTAGCTGCTTTCTACAGGCCTCTAAGATCAAAGTCACCTCCTGCATGGGGCCTTCCTTAATCCCATTCCCTTATGCTCATTGCAATCCAAATTAACTCCCCTCTTCCCTGTGGGCTTTTGAAGCATTTGACATAGATCCCTAATGATGAATTGTATGCATCAGTCTCAGATCCAATAGACAAAATAATTTCCTGAATATGGGGAAGCACTGAGATATTATATAAGTCAAAGCCATTATGTTAAAAAAAAAAAAAAGAAAAATTGCATAAAATGTACACTTAGAAAAAGTTGCAAAAATTGTACAGATAAATCCTATACAACCTTCACCTAAGCTTCCTCTAATATTAACACTTTATATAACCACAGAACAATCGTCAAAATTAAGGAAGTAACTTTGGCATGATACTATTAACTGAAATAATTTGTTTGGATTTCACCTATTTTTTTTACAAAAAAAAATTTTTTTTCTGTTCCAGTATCTGATTTAGGGCCCCATGCTGCTGCATTTGATTGTCAGGTCTCTTTTGTTTCCTCCAATCTGTGATATTTTCTCACTTTTTCCTTGTCTCCTAAGATCTTGACGCTTATGACAAATACTAGTCACTTACCTTATGCATGTCTCTCAGATTGAGTTTGATGTTTTCTTATGATTAGACTGAGTTTATACATTTGTCTCAAAAACACCAAAGAGGCAATGATGTATCATCATATGGGGCGCTTGATGTTTATACGGATTGCTGATAATGTTAAACTTGATTATTTGAGTAAGGTAGTCTCTGGCAGGAGACTTTATGTAAAATTACTTTCTACCTCTCTGATTACTAAATATTCTCTTGGAGAAATTTTGAGAATATGAAGATATACCAATTTTGCTTACAACCCTGCCCACTCATTTTAGTATTCATCACTATATCTCACCTGTAGAGTTTATTACAGTGGTATAGTTTTATGAAATTACTTTTTAAATAAAAATTGTTAAGTTTTATTACATGATGCTACTATGATTTTATATTTTCTTCATTTTTTAAAAAAATTATCAGTTATAAATCTTCCACGAGAAGAGTTATTTTTCTTTTCCTCCATTTATTTTACTTAGTTATTTAGTTACTTATGTCAGTATGGATTCATTAGTGTTTATTTTATTCCCTGGCTAATAATGCAATATTAGTATTACTTATTTCCTTGGCCATTCTTGTAATCCTGCCTTGGCCATTGGGAACACCTTCAGGTAGACTTCTGTGTTTTTCAGGCATGTCGTGCCCACTCCGTTTTCTGTAGCGCTTATTTGCCATCACCCACCACAAAATGCTCTGGCGTCACTGTGTTTTGAACAATGGCAAGAGCACAATTTGGGAACAGGTACATCAAAGTTAAAATATGGCTTCTTCTAACTCACTGTTCTTCCATATATTATCTTTTTTTTCTGAGCTCCAATTTTCATATTTGTGAAATGGGCCTGAATGCACTGAGAAAAATGACAGTTGTCAGTAAATTGTCCATTGTATGTATTTGATAATTTGCATTTTATTAAATGCTCAATATTGAAAAGCTGACCTCTGAGATCATTGAAAATGAAACACGAAACATAAAAACTCCACAGACCTGCTGCCCAATGAAACAACATAACTAGTGAAAATTATTTTAAAAAATAAAGAAAGAATCTGGGAATTGTTCTAAGAGCATACAGCACATGAAGAAACTGTTATTCAAGAAATATATTAGTATCTCATTCATCTTTAATTTTTTTTAATGTTTATTTCTGAGAGAGAGTGAGACAGAACATGAGCAGGGGAGGGGCAGAGAGAGAGGAAGACACAGAATCCAAAGCAGCTCCAGGCTCTGAGCTGTCAGCACAGAGCCTGACATGCGGTTTGAACCATGGACCATGAGATCATGACCTGACCTGAAGTGAAATGTTCAACTGACTGAGCCACCCAGGCGCCCCAGCATCTCATTCATCTTGTAAGAGTAGTGAGAATCTGTGTCATTGAGACAAACCCACTCTCCCACTTCACAGCTCACCTTGACTGTAGCTCCAGTCTGTGTGGATACAGTCAAGAAGACAGGGATCCCTCTTTTCTCAGCCCTTAATCAAGGTTTATCATATCTTACTTGGAGGGGCAATTTCCAGCATTTCTTATTCACCCAACCTGTAAGTTGAAGAGGCTAAGTTACCAGTAGGTACACCCAAGAAGCCAGGAACTCCCTTCCTCTACCTATTCCTACCTATAAGTGAGCAGACTGGCACCCCAATCATCCTTTTCCTATCTTGTTACTATCGTCCAGTTCCCTATATGGTTCTAAACTGGCAGTCCCCAGCCAAAAAAATATAGATGCTGTCATCTTAACCCAGAGCGCACAGTAGTGGCTTAGGGAATTTGCCTCTGGCTAGAGGTAGTTCATAAGAAAAGGGAGCTCTGAGCTCTCCCCAAAAATATGGACATTTTTTAAGCAAATTGAAGCAAATTGTGGGTGAATTTCAAGCTAGGAGTGCTCTTAAAAACAGTACCTCCTCTTAATTAAGAGCAACAAGTTAAACTGTAGTCCAATTAATTCACCAAAGAGAACAAGAAAAATAGAGAGCCAGGAAGAACACTACTGGGATCAGAACTAAGCACAAAGATTGACCCCAAAGTTTATCCTTGCCTTAATTTAATTGGATCGGAACACTCAGCAATTTATGTCCCAGGTCATTGTAACAAACAGTAGAACAGTCTGTCCATAATTAGTGGAGCCCAACAGGCTGAGTGTACTGTCAAATTTTATGGTTTAACAGAGAAATCAGGCCAGGAGAGCAAAACAGAGACTACCATCTTAACTTGACTGTGCATATGTCTAAAATGGTACCTTTGAAACGCGAAATCAGAGGCTTCAGGCCACAAGCTATGGAGGAAATACACATTACTAAAATAGTCTACGCAAGTCACACACACACACATACCAAAACCACTAAGCAAACAATAACACGCTGGAAGGAAGGTAGAAGTGCCAGTATCCAGAGTTGCTAAAATATAATACTTAAAATATCCACCTTTCACCAAAAAAAAGAAAAATACAAAACGAGATCTGTAAGAAACTTGAACATGTGAACTATGCACAGGGTAAAAGTAGGCAACAGAAGCTGCTGAGAAAAACCAAATGTCAGATTTAAGAGACTCCAAAGTAGACCCTATAAATATGTTCAAAAAACTACAGCAAATCAAGGCTAAAGATGTAAGGAAAGCATGAAAGCAATATTACATCATATAGAGAATATCAATAAAGAGATAGAAATTATGCAAAAGAACCATGAAATATGTGGGAATGGAATGACCAACAAACAAGATGAAGAGGATCTACATAAAACTTGATCTGGCAGAAGAACAAATTGGTGAGATAGAAGGCAGGTCAATAGACATTATGCAATCTGGAAAACAGATTTTAAAATAAAGGAAATTCATCAGAGCCTGAGCAATGTTTTACACTTTTAAGCCCACTAACATATGCAGAATGGGAGTAATAGAAGGGGAAGAGGGAAAAAAATAGAAGAAAAAATGATATTTGAAGAAATAATGACTGAAAACTTCCCCAAATTACTAAAAGTGTGAATATTCACATCCAGGTTCAACTAACTTTAAGTTAATGCAAAGAGATCCTTTCTGAGAGAAATAATAGTAAAAATGTTGAAAGATAAAGAAAAGAGAAAATCTTGAAAGCAGCAAGAGAAAAAAGACTAATCATGTATAAAGGATCCTTTGATAAGATTAACAGTTGACTTCTCTTTAGAAACAATGGAATCTAGAGGTAATGGGATAGAATATTCAAAGGGCTCAGGAGGATGGGGAGACTGTCAACCAAGACTCCTATATCCAACAAAGCTAACTTTAGGAAATGAAGGTGGATTACATACATCCTTAGAATAAAACAAACAAGTAAAATAATTTATTGCAAAGCAACTCCCGTTACAAGAAGTGGTAAAGGAAGTTCTTCATACTTAAATCAAGTAAACCCAGATAGAAATATAAGTCCACATGAAAAACAACAATAAAGGTAATTATGTAATTATAAAAGACAGTATAACTACATATTTTTTTTAAATTTTTTTTAAACGTTTTTTATTTATTTTTGGGGACAGAGAGAGACAGAGCATGAACGGGGGAGGGGCAGAGAGAGAGGGAGACACAGAATCGGAAACAGGCTCCAGGCTCCGAGCCATCAGCCCAGAGCCTGACGCGGGGCTCGAACTCACGGACCGCGAGATCGTGACCTGGCTGAAGTCGGACACTTAACCGACTGCGCCACCCAGAAGCCCCTATAACTACATATTTTTTCTTAACTTCTTTAAAACTGAATTGTATAAAACAATATGTATATAATTGTATTGTTGGGCTTATATAGAAATGACACAAAGGAGGTGAGGGAGAGCAGAGTTGTATTGGAGTAAAGAAATGACTCCTTAAATTGAACCCAATGAACAAATGAAGAGAATCAGAAATAGTAAGTAAGAATATAAATATAAACTCTATAAATGTATTTCGGTTCTCTTTTCTCAGTTGTTTAATAGATATAAACTGTGTAAACACTACTTATAATGGTGCCACATATGTGTGTGTGTGTGTGTGTGTGTGTGTGTGTGTGTGTATAACAACAATAGCCTAAAAAGGGTAGAGAATTCCAGAATTCTCACTGGAATTAATTCATGATAAATTTAAAGCATATTCTGGTAAGTTAGATATATATAAGTTCCAGAGCAACAACTAAGAAAATGAAAACAACAACAGCAACAACAAAAACAACAAAAATAGTGAAGAAAGTAGGTAAAGGAATTTAAATGTTAAACTAGAAAAACATTACTTACTGCAAAGGAAAACATTAAACAGAAAACCAGGAACAAAAAGAGCTTATGTAACTAAGAAACAAAAATTTAAATGGCAAAAGTAAAGCCAGCTACACCAATAAAAATTAAATATGAATGGATAAAAAAATCAAGTCAAAAAGTGGGGGTCTACAAGATGATGTGGCCACTTTGGAAAATTGTTTGTCAGTTCCTTAAATGGCTAAGCATAGTTACCATATGATTTAGCAGTCTCATATCTACAAATACACGCAAAAGAAATGAAAAAAACTACGTACACACAATAAATTTGTTTATGGGTATTCAGAGCAGCATTATTCATAATAGCCAAAACTGGATGCAAGTCAAATATCCATCAACTGAAAGAGGGACAAATAAAGTTTAATATATCCATACAACGTAATATCATTCTGCAATAAAAAGAAATGACATAGTGATACTTTTTGTAGCATGGATGAGACTTGAAGACATTATGCTGCCTGAAACAAGTCAGTAACAAAGGACCACATATTGTATGATTCCTTTATATGAAATGTTCACACTAAGCAAGTCTAGAGACAGAAAGAAGATTAATGGTTCCTGTGGGCTGGGGAGGGTCAGGGAGGGGGGCTTGGAAAATAATGACTAAATGGTACAGGGTTTCTTTTTAGGGTAATTAAAATATAAAAATTGTGGTTATACTGGGGCGCCTGGGTGGCTCAGTCGGTTGAGCGTCCGACTTCGGCTCAGGTCATGATCTCACGGTCCATGGGTTCGAGCCCCGCGTCGGGCTCTGTGCTGACCACTCAGAGCCTGGAGCCTGTTTCAGATTCTGTGTCTCCCTCTCTCTCTCTGACCTTCCCCCACTCATGCTCTGTCTCTCTCTGCCTCAAAAATAAATAAACGTTAAAAAAAATTAAAAAATAAAATAAAATAAAATAAAAATTGTGGTTATAGATGCAAGCTCTGTGAATATACTACTGTATTCATTAAGTGTATGAGTTGTACATTATGTGAATTATATCTTAATAAAATTAAAAATTATTATTTTTTTTTCAACATTTTTTATTTATTTTTGGGACAGAGAGAGACAGAGCATGAACGGGGGAAGGGCAGAGAGAGAGGGAGACACAGAATCGGAAACAGGCTCCAGGCTCCGAGCCATCAGCCCAGAGCCTGACGCGGGGCTCGAACTCACGGACCGCGAGATCGTGACCTGGCTGAAGTCGGACGCTTAACCGACTGCGCCACCCAGGCGCCCCAAAAATTATTTTTAAAATAACTTTGAAATACATAAGTACCTATTGTAATATAAAAGTTGATTATTTATGAAAGTTATTTTTTTCTGACTTGTACTCAGTGCCCATATAAGGATTCCTGGCTACAAGATGGTGAAAGACTCAGCTAAGTAACTATTGATAGTATTAATAAGGCTATTTGAAAAATTGAAGGATTGGCTGCAAGAGTGTAAATGTTAATTCCCTGATTATGTTTATAAAATAAAAATAAAAAGGTGCATAACACTGAGAATGGATTCCTGAACAAAAAATGGATTCAGAGTGTTTTTAGAAGAATTTGAAGGTTGTAAGGAAATTTTAGGTCCTCCCTTTTTTCTTTCTTTTCGCAAGTTATTTGATTATTTAAGTGATAATTTTCAGGAAAAAGAATATTTACACCATTTCTATAAAAAATACCTTGCAAACTAAGGAAAAAATACTCTTACAACAAATACTGAAAAGATAAATGACAACATATGGCATAGGAAACTGAACATAATAGGACTTAACATTAGGTTCCTGAATGATCTTTAAAGACTTTAAAAAGTCTTTCCTTGACCTTGATATTTATATAATTTTTAGGGACAAAGTGTACAGTTGATGCAACTTAAAACATAGCTAAAAATAATTACAAACATTACTGACAAACTTTTATGAATGATCAAACCTATTTAAAGGAATATAAATGATAAGAACATGGATTCTTATACTGATCATAATACTGAGATTTGAATCCGACTTTATACCTGATTATTGGCAATATTGAACTTGTCAGAGCTTCAATTTCCTTACCTGTATAGTGGGAAATAATGGGGAAAACAACCTGCCTCCCTGGAATGCTATGATCTTAAATGAGATAATGCGTATGAGGCATTTAATAGTGTTAATGGCCATTATTCTTTTGATAGATACTATTTGAAGTGTAGACTACTTTCATAGACTCTTTTACATGTTTTGATCCAATTCATTCAGGAGAAACATCTTAATTAATCTTATTTATCCCTTGAAACATACCTATTATTTAATTGAAATAACCTTTAAAAATTGATGTGTATATGTATGTATGATGTGCATGTGTGTGTATTTTTGTGTGTGATGTGTATGTGTGTGCTGTGTGTGATGTTTGGGTGGTTGGATGAGTGTGTGTGTGTAAGTAAATATTATCAGCTAATTATGTATGAGTCAATCAAGAAGTCACAGACCTCTCAGATATCATGGAACCAATGTTGTCATGGTATTATTTTACTGTTCATCATATTGATCTTTCAGGTAGGAAACAATAATAGATGGTTCTGCCATACATATATCTATAGATGTCTATAGATATAGATATAGATATAGACATAGATATAGGTATAGAGAAAGACATTCATACCCATTTGAGATCTCTCCTTGAATTCCTACTGTGCTACTTATGAGCTGAATTATATCATAAAAATATAGTCATTGAAACTGTCTGCACTCACCTTCCTCATATTTGATTTTATGGTAATGTAGTGATTTATGCAGTGGTTTGGTACAAGAATTGAATGAGGCAATATAAATAAGTATAGTGCTTTGCCCAGTATATAAGTGACATTAAACAAAAGTCCCATTTGCCATTCCCCAATCCCTCTCTTTCTATGACAAAATACTATCACACCAGGTATACAAGGAAATGAAGCTAGGCTGTCAGAATTTGTTCTTGGTTGAACTAATGCTGTTTCCTAGAAACCATTGATTCCTTTTCTAGGTCATTATATATTATACTCTAAATAGGCACTGTTCAGATTTTTCTCTCGATGATTTGAAGTATGTGGATGTTAAAATTTACCTTCTCTTCAGCCCAAAAGAACCCACTAACATGTCTCTGTGATCCTCAAAACTGGCAGGTAAATTGTCACAGTAGCTTGAGTTGTGTTTTCCAAAACCAAGAAATCTAACTTATATCCCTGATGCCTCCTTATCTATCCACAGTTAATTCTAAGGAAACATGTCAATCCTTTACCATTCTGAGTACCATTTAGGGCAGGAGAAATGAAAATCCAATGAAGTTATGTAGGTATGGTTATTATGCCTTTTTCTTTTCTTAACATTTGAATTTCCAAATCCATTTCAGGGCAATAGCAGCTTCCATTGTGTATAATGGTGTAACGTGTATTGATTTCTAACGTCATGGAGTTCACTTAAGTAGTGAGAAGAAGCAGGTGTAAGCAGTTATAATAGAACATAATGAGAACAATGATTGATAAGCCCTTGGTCCAACTGTGGTATAAAAGCTTGGAGGTTGGGAAACTTTAGAAACACTGCCTTTGAGACATGTATCAAAGAAATGATTTTAAATCTTCCAGATGGACAGAAAGAGGAGGGTACTTCTGGCAGAGCAGTGGCTTGTGCAAGAAAAGACATTGAGGAATATGGTACATTTAAAGAACCACAGATAGTTCAGTATGAATGAGAAGTTAGGACCATTTTGGAAGAAGCCTGCAAATCTTAACAGTCATCCATGTATACAGGCTAGCAATATACATTTAGTTTGGACAACATAACTCAGAATTACTTTGAAACACAGAAAAGGAAGGAAATCACAGAATATAGAGAGACACAAATAGTACGTTCTCCCTTCATCAACCATGATTAGTCAGGGAATAGTCAATCAGTGATATCAAGCAGATGGTCTTTGTAGTCAATACAGTATGTACAATATGTGCTTGGTACCAAAATGCTGTAATTTCTGGCTCCTGTAAATTGAAAGGCTGCCCTAAACATCTGTGATCTGTCACTTGAAAGGTACAGTGTATCCAAAGGTTTGACTCATTTTTTCTCTGATATTCAATGACTTGTTTAGCAACCAGCATAGGATCTACTTGAGCTAAGAAGCTTTCTCTCTTGTTTGACCCCTGATTCAGCAAACCAACAGCTTATACAGAGTGGAGTAAAGATTGCTCTTAAGATACGAAAGGTTTTTTTTTAATGTTTATTTATTTTTTGAGAGACAGAGAGAGAGACTGGGGGAGCGGCAGAGAGAGAGGGAGACACAGAATCTGAAGTAGGCTTCAGGCTCTGAGCTGTCAGCACAGAGCCTGACATGGGGCTCAAACTCGAGAACTGTGAGAACATGACCTGAGCCGAAGTCAGAGGCTTAGCTGACTGAGCCACCCAGGTCCCCAAGATATGAAAATCTTTTAAAAACAATCTATGTAATAAACATATACTTTCCATGATTATAAACTTGTGGATGGGCTATAATTGATCAATAAAGTTAAAATGTGGTTGGCTTCTGAGAAATAGAAAATTCTTTCTCAGCACAAATGACTCCATCCAAACTTCTACGCTAAGAGATCTGACCACACTCTAGTATGGTTTCTATCAGACCAATACCACGATCCCTAGGATGATCCTATGTTTTTGTTTTTGTTTTTTTTTTAATGCCCGAGAAAGCTCAATGCTGCTGAAAGAATTTACTGTTTTGTTTTGGTTTTGGTTTTGTTTTTTTTCAGCCCAAACCTAACTCTAGGATCCTGACCTCTCTTTTCTTAGGTCGTTTATTTCAGACAGCTTACAATTATGAATACTTTATCTGCCAATTTAAGATATAAATCTCCTACCACTCTGAAATGTCTCCCCTGGGACCTGGGAGCTATCTCTTAGAAATGCAAACAAGCAGGGCTATAGCTCTTGATGAGCCCTTGATCATTTCCCTTCCTATGGGAAGGTAAGAGATTAATTTTGATGGATACCTTGCTTCAATTTGGAAAACTACCTGCTGTCCTAAAGGTAGGAAAATTTGTTTCTCTCCCATATAAGGGCAATTAACAAACTCACATGGCCTAATCTCATTGACAACTCTTAACGCCTTTCAACACTGAGCCTTTGGCACATCCCAGCATTTAAAAAAGTTACAGTGGAGTGGAGTTGAGTTCTGTGGTAGTCTGAATAAAATCTCTCTGGAGGCAGAATAATGCTGGTTTTCTCCAATTATCATCTAGGGTTTAAAGGAACCATCTCTTAAAATAGGGGTTAAGGCTTGTAAGTGCCTCAGAAGTCCTTTATAAAATTATCTATTTTGTTATTCTTTTAATTTTACGTTTATTTATTTTGAGAGAGAGAAACAAAAAGCAAGTAGGGGAGGGACAAATAGAGAGGGAAAGAGAGAATCCCAAGCAGGCTTCACACACTGTCAGCACAGAGCCCCAGGTGGGGCTGATCCCACAAACCGGGAGATCAGGACCAGAGCTGAAACCAAGAGTCCAACACTTAACTAACTGAGCCACCCAGGTGCCCTCAGCAGTTCTTTATAGATTTTGGTAGAGAATGTTTCAGATTTCTGGTCACTTGGTGGCAGTGATAGCATTCATGCTTCTCAGGGTTCTGGGACTTCCCTATGTAGCATTGTGTCTCCCTGATGTCTTTGTCTCCAGCAGAGAAAAGCAAAGAAGAGAACTTCAGTTTGGAGTAAGATTGAAATTGACTTTGTTGCGTGACCTTTGGCAAGTCATTCAACCTGGCTAAGCCGTTATTTGTTTCTATGGTAAATAAGAGTAATAATAATACTTTCCTCACAGAATAAAATAATATTGTAAAGTGATTATCCTAGTACCTGCGAAATTGAGGATACACAGTAAATAAATACCACTCCCTCCAAGTGGCCAAAAACTTTTGGTTATGAAAAGCAGGTTTTAAGTGAGGAAGCTTAGAAAAGACAAAAAGAGGGGAAGAGGGATGGTGTCACATTTGGAGCATTAGCTATAAAATGCAAGGGTAAATGAAATGCCCAACAAGCACTTAAAAAATTTTGTTTGCTCAGGAATGCATTCCTCCATGATGCAGATCTTGGAGAGAGGATTAAGTCTGGACTGGGCCAGTGACTAAGAAGCCCAATCACATTCTGTCTTAAATAGAACCGGGTTGACATTACCACAGATGAGAAAGTCAAGTTATAAATAGCAAGGCGGTGAAATAAAAACCTTCAAATTTAACTTCTAGCCATTAAGAGGTGACCTATGATTTGTTTCCCAGCCAAACGAGGACTTGTGAGAAGGATTATGAGATACTCATGGAACAGCAGGATTGAATGCCCTCAGGTCCCATGTGCACTTCTCACATGTTCTTCTTTAACTTGATAGTAAACTGAGAGGAACATAAAAAAAAAAAAAAAAAAAAAAAAAAAAAAAAAAAAAAAAAAAAAAA